>NC_134547.1:2109347-2410326 GCF_050624435.1 Tenrec ecaudatus | reverse complement strand
GCCACTTGCAGTTAAATAAAATTTCTCTTTCTCGCATGGATTCCATCGTCGGAGATGAGCCACTGTGCCCCGCCTTTATACCTTCTTTATTTCCCACCACTGCACACACTGCTCCTGAGGACCTGTGTGACTATGGGGCTGGCTTCCACATTCTGTCAGTTTTTTTTGATACTGTGACTTGTGTGTTACTGTGGTGTTCAAAGCTATGTTCCTGGTTCTTCAAACACCAGCGGGGTCACCCAAAGTGTACAAGTTCCTTCAGAGCTCCCAAACGAAGAACAGACTTAGAAGAAGGAAGAGTTTGTCCATTTGGAGGAATTAGTCCCTAAAACATTATGATCAGCAGAGGAACACTGTCACACAGTGAAAACCGCATGGATAGCCGGAGAACATAGTCAGAGGACAAGCCAGCTCTTCATGTCAGAAGGCCCTCAAAATGCCAGGGAGGAGGAGCTGCTTTCTCTCACGGACAGTTGACAATAATGACAAGGAGGATAGTCTTCCTGGGGCACGACGATATGTGTGAAGGAGCAGCTACAAAGTTCTCTTCAGAATTGGAACGTGGAATGGATGCAGCATGAATGCAGGACAATTGGAGGTTCTCGTCAATGCAATGGAAAGCATCAAGATCGCTAGCCCAGGTGTTCCTGATCTGGGATGGACTGATGTCCCCATTTGTGCTCTCAGGAAATCATACGGGTTCCTCTGCCAGGACTGACGGATTCAGGAGAAATGGTGCCCCATTCCACAGTGTCACAGTTCTCATTACGTCTCAGCACCCCATGCACAGCAGAAGACAAGCCTGGCCAGTCCTACGCACCCTCACAATGCCTCCTAAGCCTCAGCCGATTGTTGGAGCCCCAGTGACACCAACTATGACTCATGGCTAGCCAGCCCCCAGTACTGTGGTCCCATCAAGGACACACTCATCACGGCCCCTGACCGAGACTGTCCTGTCCCCCAGCCCACGTCCCTGGGTTGGCTGAATGTGAGTGAGGTCAGCATCTTCCCTATGTACCGCCAGAAGTCCTTCTAGAGAACAATACCATAGGTAAATTTCCCTTGTGATAAATAGGGTACCAGTTAAGACTTTTAACTCGTATTGGGCTGAGGAATTTAGAAGGTATCAGTGGTTAGGAGTTGGGCTGCTAACCGCAAAGTCAGAAGTTCGAAACCACCAGTCTTTTCTCGGGAGGAAGTTCAGAGGTTCTTCTCCCGTAAAGCATCACAGCCTCGGAAACCAGGAGAGACAGTTCTACTCTGTCCTAAGGGGTCGTTCTCAGCCAGAAAGGACTCAATGGCAATGAGGGTTTTTTTTGGTTTTTCTTTATGATATACAGAGAACTAATTGAAACCAATCTTAATCCTCCTTTTCTAAATCTCTAGACATCTGATGAAAACCTGTGAGTCTGTGGCTGAAGACAATCACAGTAGATTCCTTCAGATAGCTCTGAGTTAGTTACTGGCTTTGCGGAGAGCTCAAACCAAACCAAGCTCACTGCCATCCACTCCATGCTGACTCATAGCAACCCCACAGGAAAGGGTAGAACTGTCCTGTGAGTTTCTGAGATGTGAACTCTCCACCAGGGAATAAAGTCCGGTCATTTTCCCTCTGAGCAGTTGATGAAATCAAACTGCTGTCCTTGAGATTCTGAGCTAATGTGTAACCACTACAATGATTTGGGATGTACCTGGTGAACCCAGTGTGATTCTGCTGTATTTATTACGGTGTAGGACTGCACCTTCATCTGTGAGCAGCCACGCGGTTGTGGAAAATTTTGCTGTAAACATCATGGTATTTAGCACATCAGCCTGGGCCACAGGGCTCTCTGATGGAAAAGTTCACGATCAGAAGTCTAACGTGAAGGCCCTTGTGAGAGTTAGATTTTATGTCCCCTGTTGGGCTGATAGCCTGTAAAGTCAGCAGTTTGAAACCACAGTCAGCTGGTTGGGAGAAAGGTTGGGTGGTCTACTCCTGTAAAGAGTTCATCTTGGAAACTCACACAGGCAACCCTACCTGTCTTTTAGCATCCCATGAGTTTGAATTGACTTTATAGGTGTGCGTTTAACCTTTTAGGGAGTGGGTGGGTGGGGAGTGCAGGTGTCTCCCATGATCTAACTGTGTGACCAACTCCATGACGGGATCTTATTGAAGCAGCCAAGTTCTTGTGGAAAGAATAGGGTGAAATGCATCTGGTTGCTGGGTGGTTAATTCTTGGTCTGTTAATTCTAAGGTCAGTAGTTCAAAACTACCATTCAACACCCAAGGGGAAAGATGGGACTTTCTACAACCTAACAATTTAATACCTCTGAGGTACTGACAGTGAGTTTCTTAGTTTGCGTTGAAGCTCCTTATTTAAAAACCTGAAAAACCAAAGGCACAGCCATTGAGTTGAATCTTACTTCAAAACTACCACCTAGGAGAGGGCAGAAATGACCCTATGAATGTCAAAGGCTGCAATACTCTCTCTTCCTGTTAAAAAAATTTTGGTGGGGCATATACTCCACATATCACACAATTCAGTAATTAAATCACAGAAAGAAGAGTTGTACCATCACCTCCACAATTACTTTTAGGACATTTTCTTCATTTGTGTACGAATTTCTCTCACTTCCCATTCCCTCCCCTCCCCTTGCCTGCCACAGCCCCAAGGAACCATTGATACTGTTGCTGTCTCTAGATTTACCTATCCTGGATTTCATGTACAGGAAAATGGGAAAACACAGCAAAATTAACAAGGTAAAGCAGATAAAAACCTCAATTGAATACAAAGCAGAAAATGTGAAGAAATTATAGACCGAACGTGCTCACAATTACAAAGTTTATTGAGGAGGTGACCAGGTTATAATTGCAGTGCTGGTGAGGGGAGAGGCTGTCTGTCCACCTAGGGACCAGTATCAAATACATATCATGTGTTTGTGGTGATTGTTTTACAACACGTTGACCATATTTTATGTCAGTAACTGTACATTTGAAGATGATTGAATGGTCAATGTTCCATTGTTCAAAATTTTACCTCATTAAAATGTTATATATATTTCATTCTCGAAAGACAAGTGAATTAAAATTGACTTACACCACTGGTTCTCGGCCTTCCTGTTGGCCTACACTGTTGACCTACATCGCTGACCTACACTGTTCCGAATGCTGTGACCCTTTAATACAGTTCCTCATGTTGTGGTGATCACCCCAACCATAAAATTATTTTCATTCCTGCGTCATCACTGTAATTTTGCTACTGTTACGAATCAGGCAACCCCTGTGAAAGGGTCATTCAACCCGCAAAGTGGTCGTGACCCACAGGTTGAGAACCGCTGACCTACACTGTAGGCAGGGCAATATTGGTCCTTTTCAGAAGAATGGGGGACAAGTAGGCAAATTTAATGGATCTTTACTATTTGGTTAATATGACTTTAAAATTTAACATATATGTTAATAAATTAAAATAACAGAATTTTTATGTTGGAAGGTCAAGATATTGCTATTTTAATATTTTCCTCATATAGTCAAGGTGGATCTTAAAAACATCCAATCCTTTGACACTGTGATCAGTTCTGGGGAATGCATTTTTATTTCTATTTTAAATCCAAAGAGAAAATTAATACTCAACCTCAACAGAAATGAGAAAATATAGAATTATTTAGAATATAATCAGAAAAATAAATTCAGCACCTACTACGAAGAGCACTAAGACAAGTGTCCATCAATCTGTCCCCAAATATATCCATTATACATCAAACTGCAACTTGTTTGTCAATTCGTTGTGCTGTGACTTGCATGTTTCTCCAAACTATGTCACTGTAATTTTGGATACCAACAGGGAACTCAAAGTGAACAGATTTCAGTAGAGTTTTCAGACTAAGAGCAGAATCCAAAGAAGCAGTCGGTTGTCCATCTAGGCAGGCTCTGGTGGCACAGTTACTAAGGACAGCAGACATTTCATCTGTTTACAATGCTTCCTCCGCCCATCCATCCTTATCCGCCCAAAGTAAGTGACCTCAGCCCGCTGAAGTTGGCACCTGGCCCATTGGAGTTATCCACTTCAACCAGAAAGATGCCCAGACATCCTCCTGTCTAAAAGAGTTATAAACATCCCAAAGACTTAAAATTGATCCCATGTTCGCTCTTTGCTGTCAGAAGAGCTAGTTCTCTCTCTCTCCTCTCTCTCTCTCTCTCTCTCTCTCTCTCTCTCTCTCTCTCTCTCTCTCTCTCTCTCTCTCTCTCTCACACACACACACACACAGTTAGACTGGTTCCCACAGTGGTATAGGTGAAAATCTGTAGTAGATCAAAGTTTTAAAATTTATCTAGAAATCCATTGGGTGATAGAGATCAACAGTCTCGTAGCCTCCAGTGGAGACCGGATGAGCTCAATTTATTTTCCTCTGGGATTGTTCACCATAAATAGAACTTTGTTTGTGTGTGAACTTGTAAGAAAACTTCAGGATTAATAGGTAAAAGTTACATAATATAAATGTGATTACTGAAGTTTTATAGTCATGGTTTGTACATTACCTAACATAGCATCTGATCCAAGTGTATAGTTAACATGCAATTCCTAGTATAAGGAATATTATAAATACACTAAGAGAATGAGACAAATTTCAGGGAAAACCAGGACCGGGGTTTACTTTTGGAGACAAGGAGAGCCTGTTGATTCTACCACAGATGAGTATGGAAAAAGTGTGGAGTTTCACAAGAGTTCCTAAGGACGAGAAATCCCACTTCATGGTGTCCTAGAGAGAGACTTCTGATCAAATGTACGAAGAGAAGAGGATGAGGCTTCCTGTAGGAATTGTCCTGTGGGAATCATGACCTAATATCTCTGCATCTGAGATGAATGCTGACTCCCTTCATGTTCTGATGAGTGAACCTCATAAGATACATCAGAATCGTTGTCATGTTTTCTTTAGCCCGACAGTGCAGTTACCACTTGATCCTCAAAACCTTGCAGGTTATAATTGCCACCTTACAGTAATAGACAGGCCAATTCTCACCTGTTCCTTGAGAACTTCCAGGTACTTCATTAAATTAGTGATAAACAAGCTTCAAAAAGTTAGGCAATATTTTGTATATACAGAAAATACACTATAAAACTCATGTAAAAATTTCCCAGGTTAAATAAAAGCTAACACTTTGCCATCCTTGTGACTGATGTATTCAAGCATGGGATGTGACTCTATATAAGTACCACTTCTGTGCCCATATCCAAATATATTTCAGTTTATATTTTCCATAATGGCTATTCTGAATTCAAGAAGTATATTTCCATCGTGGATGTACTTGGCCAACATCATGAAACCAGTGTACCTAACACTCCTTGGCGCAATGGTTGAGCAAATGACTCTAACTAAAAGGTTGATGGTTCAAGCCCACCTAAAGTGCCTTGTAAGACAAGCCTAGTCATCTTCCAGAAAGGCAATGGCCTTGAAAACTCTATGGACCACAGTCCCGTTCTCCACACATGGGATTGCCCTAGGTTGGCACTGACTCAATAGCAGCTAATCATGATGCACCTCAGCGGATGCATGAGGGTGACGAATAGCCACAATGGCCTCTTTTCTGGACAATGAGCTGAGCACAGCAGGAGCATTTGTCTAGAATGGTCATACCTTCTCCAAGGCATCCAGAGGCCAATGAATGACTTACATTGAGACGTAAAAGAGTACCGTCTCCCATTTGTCAGTTTGCATTTGTAGTGACTTGTGCTGCTGTGGTGCAAGAATTGTGCGACTTGTATTCCTTTCCCAACCAGCAGTGTCGCCAATGGTGGGCAGATATTAGGGAAACATCCAGACCAGGAGATTCTAAAAGGAAGACCCTGACACTGACGATCTTGTATAGAACATTAGCCCATGAAGATTTTAAGAATCACAAAGGAATATTGTCAAACTGCTGAAATATGAAGTCCTCATGTTGGAAAGCACTCAAAATATGCATGCTGCCTCACAGTGATCTTGTAATGACACCATCGTGAAACAGCTCTTGGGATCTGTGACTGCTGATGAGGCCTGACTCCGAAGGAGAAGGAACAGCAGCAAGCACTCGTTAGGAATCAGAAGATGGAGAGCACAGCCTGGCCGGAGACATCGTGCTGTGTCCCGATGCATATTAGGTGCCGTGAGGCAGAGTCGACTGAGTGGCCGCTAACAATGCAAAGTTCAGCAGAGTGGGTCTGAATCTGGTCCATTGTTAAGTAGTCGTTGTGACTCAGGACAGTCTGCGGGAAGGATGAAAACTGGATCTGGTCACAGTGACCATTGTGGATACATGAGCCCCGTCTAGGGAGGACTATTGTGGTTTGAGATCTGCACCGTGTTTGAGTCTTAACACCAGACTATAGAAAGGGAATTCAGAAGCAGAATCGTTACAGATGAGGCAGGATCTGCTAGTGAGACTCTTTTGCAATTTCATTGGCCCAGATAGAGATCAAAATCCACTCTTTAAGAAGGATGAGAATCTCAGCACTATAGCCACTGCCAGAAACCCTCAGGCCCTGCTGTAATGATTGGATTAAATTTTGTCCCTAGTGTTTAAGTACTTTTAAATTTTCTTCCTTCCCCTCTCCTCCAGCATGTTTAAATACTTGACTTCTAACAAAACAGTGCTTCAAAACCGCCCAGTGACTCCACCAGAGGCAAACCTTGGGACCTGCTTCTGTGAAGATTATAACCCAAGAAGCCCCATGGTGCAGTTTTACTCCATCATTTGAGGTTGTTATGAGTTGGAATTGAGCCAATGCCACATAATAAAACGACTATCGACAAACGTTGTGTTGGAATCCTGACCTGTTGGTGTGCTGCTGCTTGAACAGGGTTCTCTGATTGCTATACCAGTGAGGCTTTATCAATGGAGGGTGTGTCCTCAAATTAATCACTTGTGAGTGATACAAAGTCCGATATGACCATGGAGCAGTCTACAGCTGGTGCAGACAGAGCACAAGTAACTTTTGTTCTTTGAACCCAACCTCGGAAGAAAGATCTGAGCACCTGCATCCTTTAGGATCACAGCCAAGAAAACTCTATGGAGAAGTTGTACTCTGTCACACGGGTTACCAGAAGGCGACATGACTCTACAACAGCTAACACTCATAAAAATTGGTGCAGAGACACACAAGAATGAAAGGGGAAACAGATGGCCTATGGCAATAACTAGGAACTGAAGAACACTGAGAAGAATGCCAGCGAAGCTGAGACAAAGATCTTCCTGCAGCGCCAGCAGAGAAAGAGAGCCTTCCTGGAGGCTTGCATTCAGACTTCCGGCATCCTGAGTTAGGTACGATAAGTTTCCATTCTTTAAAGACACGCATTTGTGGTATTTCGGTTACAGCAGCACGAAGTGACTAACACACCCTGACGACCCTGGTGTGCTCCCTAGTCCCGCGAGAGAAGACACACGGAGTCTTCACAACAGACAGTATGGCATCACTTGACTGACTGACTGAGTCCCCGCAATCTGCTTTGCTGGAGACTAAATTGGAGACCAGAGTCCAGACCTTCAAAAATACTAGTTCTGAAGCTTGAACGGTCTCAAAACAAAAATCCTGGACTAACCTGTCTTATACTGAAAAACAACAACAACAACTCCATGTCATGGAGTCGATTCCAACTCATGGCAACCCACGTGTTACAGCATAAGACTGTAACACATACAGCATAGGACTTCCTTGGCTGTCCTGTGTGCCACAAATGATTAAGTATTTGACTTATTGCCAGAATATTAGTTGCTCAAACTCACATGGAAAGGCAGAGAAAGTCCTGGAAACTTGCTTCCGAAATGTGACAGGCTTAAGCACCTTAGACACCCTAGAGAGTGATTTTACTCTGCATCTCTGTGGTTGCCACGAGTCACCATTGACTCAACAGCAAGTATCACCAAGCAAACGTAACCCTATTGTAGTCATAACACACTATTCTATATGTACACATAATAACAGACTGAGATGGTGATTTCTCAGTTCTTAATCAACTTTGCACTCTGTGTTTAAAAAAACTGTTTTGTTTTTCTTTTTTCATAGGATGTGTTAGGCCAGGTTAACTAGAGAAACACATCCAGAGACTCTCATATATGTATCTGAGAGCTTTCTATAAAGACTCTTGTATATCAGGAAAACATCCTAACCCAGACAACTCAAGTCCATAAGCCTGCATAAGCCCCTCTTCAGACTCACAGAGCCACATGAAATGATGCAAAATGCAGGATGGTCATAGGCTAGTCAGTGTAAAGTCCTGTGAATCCAATCGTGATAGATGCAATTTCCTGGACTCTGGCAGGTCCCAGCGTGGCTTGCCAGCAGGAAGGTGAAGGCAGAGAGAGTGGGGGTTGGGCGGGGGAGGTGGTTTCCCAGGACCCTCCTTATGAGAAGGTGGAGACCACAAGGAGGCACCACCAGGCTGTGACCTGATTGGCAGGCTCATCTCTACCCCTACACTTTTATGTCTTCAAGTTGACATGAAATTATGTAACGACCACAGACCACCCCTTGTCAACTTGACACTTACACAACTCTTCCGTCATACATAATTTTAAAAACAAAGACAACAGTAAATTCATATTTGTAGCTCACAGGGTAAAACTAAAATGCGTATAACTCAAAATGTGCCAACCTTGTTTAAACATAATATTCAATAAGTGAATAAAAAATATCCTATTCCTAACCATTAGAGTTATGTGAACCCTACACCATAATCCTATGAAGGTATTCCCACCCATGATAGTTTGTAAGCCAACCACGTCATGCCTTTACGACCCCAATTTTCAGTATCCAATTTCTACACTGCCCATTTATATCAGCCCAGTGCTTTGAGGAGACAAGCAAGTTCTATGATGAGAAAAGTCTTCATTCCAGTTGGAACCTTGTGAGTTCACATTCATAAGCAAAATCAAATCAGCCCAGGTCATCCATAAATTGAGCAGCAATATGAAATAAATCACAGGCTCAAAAAGCTTATCTTCATCAGGTCGGGTTCTGGTCAAGTTAATGTGGGTCCCTTCACTTAGGCTAACCAGGGTGCCCACTGGCCACCTCGCCTTTTGACCATGGGTCCCTTCACAGATTATCAAGAACCTTAACCCCCTTGGGCTAGGTCATGCCATAGGCTCAGGTACCTCACAGCTCTTTAATCTTCACAAAAGCCAACCTGCTTTGTTTCCTCCTCCTGGCCCTGTGAATCAGGTCCACGCCGGTCAGTGGTCAGACGGGACCATCTCTCTATTGCTGCTTTTTTCCCACTTCCACTGAACAAGTGGATCAAGGTGGTCACCTAGCGAGCTGCAGGCTGCCTGCTGGCTTCTTTGAACATTCAGTCCAAGGGAGCAAAATTTCTTGAATGACTTGTCTCCTTCCCCCTCCCATCTCCGAAATCCCAACTAATGATTGACTTTAGAATGTTCTCTCACATACCCAGGTTCTGCATACTACACTTTGTTTAGATGATTTGTCAATATATAGTTTGTTTTAATATTGTTCCTTTTGATGTTGTAATCTGAATGGTATAGTGAATCATGGTATGGTAACCAGGATGTTATAGTCAATTTTTGGCATTGTTTCTTTCATGATAAGGAATGTACCTTGAAATGCATGCTTGCTGTTCTTGAAATTGCCAGAATGTTATAATCAATGCTGTCCTCTATAACGCTCTCTAACCCTAAAGAATAGTAACATTAATTTTGCTTTCTCCTCTGTCCATGCTTCCTTAAGCCTTAGACAAAGGATAAACGAGTTTTTCACTTTTAAAGATGAAATGAAATGTGTCCTCGAGACTGCAATCAAATAATCACTTTTAGATTCCAGTTGTCTGGTTATAACTGAATAAAGGCTCTTCTAAATTATCAAGACATTCTAGAGGCTATTATTTATTTGAACTCACAACACAGGCATAAACCACTAGTTCAAAATTCAAAAAGATCAAATTCCTTTTTTATGTTTTCAGTCTGCCAACAGCACTTTCAGCAAGTCTTTTAGAATGCAAATATTCTTATCACTCAAAGCACTGGGTTGAGTTGATCTTCTCAGTGTTTTCTTTGCAGGCATATCCTATATCCATTTTAAGATGCAATTGAATGACTGAAGGCAGTTGACTCACAAACTCTCTATTTTCATACTTTCCAATAGTCATTTCTAACACCAGTACAAATCTAGTACAGCCTGACCCTAAACTCAAATCTTCAAACACTCACCTTCAATCCTCTCTTAGCTAACTGACCTCATTCATATACAATATGGCCATGGCATCTGGCTGCATCAAGTCAGGGAGGGGCTTCCTGTCAACCATTTTGACTAACAGCATGTTCTCAGAGGAGCAGTTCAAGGAGCCATTTTGTTCCACATTCACATGAATCACATTCATTTTCACCATTTCAGACAGTAATAACCAAAGACTACAAAGAAAGGAAAGAATCAAAACTCTAACTGCCCACAGTCTTTCCAGAAAATAATTGAGTAAACAGTGTGGTTCTATCAGACCTCTAGCTAGCCAAAGAAGAAGAAAAACTACCATAAGGCAGAGGTCAGGTATGCATCCATGCTCCATTTTCATGATCTGTTTCTCTAGTACTCCACTCCATAGGTGTACCATAATATGTTAGGTCAGGTTGGATAGAGAAACAAATCCAGAGATACTCATATATGTATAAGAGAGAGCTTTATATCAAGAAGCTTTACATATTAGGAAAACATTTTAGCCCAGTCTAACTCAAGTTCGTAAGTCTTATATTTATCCATAAGTCCCCCTTCAGATTCACACAGCCACATACAAGAATTCAGAATGTAGGGAGGTCACAGGCTGGTGGGTGCAAATTCCTGTGGATCCAACGGTGGTGAATGCATCTCCAGGACTCTAGCAGGTCCCAGCATAGCTCACTATCAGGAAGGTGAAGGCAGAGACACATGGGGAGTGAGTTAGTTTATTGTGCCAACCTGGCCGATAAACACATGTGGGATTAATTGAAGGGTGGAGGGATAAATGGCTCAGTGAGTCTTGCCTTTCTAGTTCTTGGGTCTCTTGCTTTGTGATGATTGCACCAGGGTGCAGCTGCCTTAGCCAGTTCTCTGCTTCAGCTGGCAAGGCTCACTTCCTGCAAGACATCCCCAAGGAGAAGCCACATGGACCTTCCCCGATGCAGCCCTGGGTGCTGGAGCAGCAATGTGGAGATCTCTGCTAGTGCTGAGATGCTTACACATTCACTCACTCAGCTTCCCTCCTGCTGTCAGCATCATTGCATCTGCTTTGTGAGATGGAGGAGGACTTTCTGAATTGATGTTGGACATATGGGTTAATGTTGGACTTGTGGGCTTGGGCAGCACTGGGTTGGGATATTTTCTTGATATGTACTTAACCTTTACATAAAACTCTCTATTACACATGAGTTTCTGTGGATTTGTTTATCTAAAGTACCTAGACTAATACGGGGAGGTTCCCAAGGCCCTCTTTATAAGAAGGTTGAACCTACTAGGAGACACTATCAGGTTGTGACCTGATTTTCAGGCTAGACTCCACCCCTTCACTTCTATATCTTCAAATTGACATAGAATTATGTAACTACCACATAGGATAATTGGGTGCTTTTCATTTCATCCAATGGAAATTTCTGATGATTTCTTAATTTGCCAAAAGAACCACAAGTATCATATTTATTTTGTGAATTCCCAAGACGTTTGAAAGTGATCAGTGTAAATCAGGTAAATGTACAAAAAGTAGTACTTTTTGTCAAGACTTCTGCTCCTCAGTTCCTACCCACTACAAATCCATTCCATTCGTTTAATCAAATAGATAATAGAATATTTGTGAATACATACCCTGTAGGGTTATGCACTGAGCTGCTAACCACAAGATCAATAGTTCAAACCCAGGAGACTCTGTGAGACAAAACTGGGATTGTCTACTCTCTTAATGATTTACAGTCTAGCAGGGGAAGTTTTATTTCATCTTGATTGAAAATATGCACAGCACACCAAGCACCTAGTCAACTGTTTCCAAATGTGAAATTGAGTGAGGTTGACTACAGCCATCTCACCCTCCTTTTCCGAGTCATCCCCCATCCCCACCCTGCCATTAACCTAAACTCACTGCCTACTAACATCGCTGTCTGTAATAAGACTGTATGACATGAAAGTGTCGTCATTCAACCTCTAACTTCATAAGTGGAAAGGAAAGTCAAACTCCATATCAACATCTCTCCAGGCTCAATCCCCAGACTGAGGTCAGACCTATCCCACCCTCCAATATTCCAGCCAGTCCTCACACCAGTTCTCCCCCTCGACAGCTCTCTTTCTTGCTCAGTGGGGTTTGATAATCCATGGTCATGGTCACACAGAACTCACAGATAGTACCACATGGTTAAGGTTTATTGCAGAAGGTAAGGGGTTACTATTGCTCAGGATACAATTATTTGCACAGAACCATCTCTTCTCAGTGGGGCTGGCAGACAGGTATCTCTTGGATTCCCAGTCACAGGCCTCTTGGGCTTCTGCCCTGCGTGTGCAATGTTACAAAGCTCTGTTTAGAGCGGCCAGTAATTGTCCACAGGCCAATCCATCTTTCCATATGCGTCATCTCAAAGGTGCTCAGGTCCAGCTCCTAGGGCTAGCACCCAGGTCTCCCAATTAAGCACCTGGAGATATCCTACTTCACAAGCCTACCTCCCACCAGAAAGCACTCGGCTTGACTTGCTTTGTGGACTGGGAAGGCCATCACTCTGTCTCATGCTCTGGTTCTTGGTTCTGGTTCTGAGGCTACTGCTCCTCTGCCATTGTGCTAATGTTGTGGCATCAAAACTGTCTCCTGAATCAAGGTGGTCCAAGGAACAGGAATCTTGGGGTGTAAAGGACATGCTGTCCTCCTGGTTCTTCCCTCTTGCAGGCCCTGTCTAAGCATGCTCACCTTGTTGAAGCAACAAAAAGGACTAAGATAGTGTGTGAACTGATGCCAAGACTCAAATATAATTAGATCTCCTTTTGTGGACTTCTGTCTTTCAAGATCCAAGTACATTAGAATTGAAACTCCAAAATTATTGCTCTGCTTTTGAATTGATCTGAGTCGTCCCTCCCCTGAAGTTACACACAGGTAACAGAGTTCTCTGCTACTTAATGCTTACACAACGAAATCCACCCTCCAATATATACTGTGATCTATCCAGGCTGGAAATCATTCTGTTGCAATTTCTCTAACCTTTGCACCTTGATCCTGCTTTATAAAAACGGTTCCTTTCTCAATACTATGCAGCATAGTCAACTCCACGAAGGTTTGAATATTGGAATTATCAGTCCACGCTTGTCAGTGATCTCTTGGGATGGCTTCAGATTATTTGTGGTTTGAAGGCATTCCTTTCCCCTCAGTTGGAATTAGAATTGAAGATCTGAAATCTGTCAAAAATGAATTTGTAGTGAGAGATGAAGATTTCATTACACTTTCCTATCCAAAGTCAGGTAAGGAGACAGGATCTGAATTTAGAAAGGCTGTTGAATCATGTTATTACTGAGTAGTTTTCTGTGCCCCACACGTCTCTCTGTTCTGGGGACTACAGTGGTGTCTTGTTGGATTTTGTCTGGCTGAAGTGGGGTGTTTCTGTGGACTAGTGACTATATCCTGAATGTTTTCTGATCCTGGCTTATTCCAACCTGTTATTTTTCCTAAGGAGCCTCACTAAGTCGTTAAGTATTGTCTTTGACTTGTGTGCAGCCATTGCAAAGGATTATGAAACCGAGCAGAGAAATAGTGTGTTGTAGAAGGAAGAGGACACGATAGAATGTATTATGGGAAACATGGAAGGTGGAGGCACGTGTGACCCCTGCCTCAGACTTCAGCTAGTGAGGAAATGAATTCCCTTCTCCCTTGTGTACTTCGCCAGAAAAGGTCATATGTGGTCTCCTCACTGTGTTCTCACATACCAAGAAAATCTCAAGCGTTCCTGGTTTCTCGGGTTGGGAAGGAAAAGTCAGGAAGGGTAAACAATAGGCTAGAGGTTAGGCTTTTTAACTGGATGAAGGGGAAGATCATGTTCGACACGATTAGAGGAAGACAAAGATCGGAAGCACCAAAGAAAGCTCTTCAGAGGTTTGATAGTGTTAAAATGATTGAATAAAAAAAACGGAGATCTCCATGCACCATAAAAACACAAACCAAACCAAGGAAACGCTATTTACTTTAGGCCACGAAGAAGTAGTTAGTTTTACAGGATTTCCTCTACCATGGAAATCTATAAAACTGAGCAATATCTATCAGGCAACAGCTTGTAGGAAGCAAGCTAGGTGAGGTCTTGTGAGACTAATATTCATAACTGAAAGCAACCAAAAGAACGATCTTTTAGCCCGAACTCCTCTCTGACTCTGTCTCTGGGTATGACTTCTATGGGTCCGGAGACAGTCGTTGACGATGGTAGTACTCCCATGAGTGATGGAGTTTGAGTTTTTTGTGGGGATTTTCTGCCTTAATTATTCTCTCTTGACTTTATCTCATGTAATGCAAGAGAGCTATGGTGGGTTTATGGGGTATGACAAATGGTTAAAGTATCAAATAGTGAATATTGGATGGAGAGAGAGAGAAAATTTTGAGCAGCAGAAACTCGCATTGTAGGAAATCAAAAAAATAATTTTCTATTCACAGAAATGAAAATAGCAGTGTGTTTTAAGACTAAAGAATGACTTGATTGGGGGAATCATCTTAAGATGAGAATGCAAATGTAGTGGGGTCCCAGTCATGGGTATTGTGGGTATATTAGTAAGTGTTGTAAGATAGGGTTGTAAAAAACAATGTCGGGTTGCATTACCAAAGATCATGTGAAAGAGGTGACCCTCTTTTTACCCTATCCATTTCAGGCACCCATTGGTTGCTGGAGATCATCAGTCTTATCTCCTCCAAGGGAGATCCCAACTGGGTTCAATCTGTTCCCATGTGGGAGCGTTCACCATGGATAGAAACGGAAAAGGGTCATGGACAATTACAAAAAAAGGAAGGCCCACGCATATACACCAGCCACCTGCCCATTCAATTATTTCCCAAATCATTCTTCAATTCCAAGACCAAGGTAAGTTAATAATGACAACATCACAGTTGTATGTTTCAGTTGAATGCCCGTGTCTTAGAGGCAGAGCTAACGCGTGATTCATGAAAATGAGCATTATAGACAATCTTGATTAACACATCATTTTCATTTTCTAGTTGATATCCTTTTTGTTGCTTCAGAGAATAATCAGACTACATCAGTTAAATACATATTTGCCTCACTCAGTTTGAAACACCGTAGACCTGCTTCCTCCTGTTAGCTTCCTCAATTGTAAATCAACTCTTAAAATACCAAGGAATTTTGAGTTGTGAGCTCATGTTAGGAACCCTATTTTATTTCTCCAAGCAGTGTATCGTCCATGGATAGCATGTCTTATCCTATCAAGGATTCCACCTTGTCTCTGATGGATAACTGCAAGCTCTAACATGGAGGGTCACCAGGGATGTAATGTGAATTTGTACTCTTCTTAGATTATATATTTAAATCAAATGACACCAACAATAGCAATCCCTCATCCCATCATATGGGGTAGTAGAGCATTATCAGAATATCCTGGGATTGTTGTTTACTGTTAAATACTGCCAAGTCATTTCCAGCTCATTCCAATCTTATGTACAACAGAATGAAACGCTGCTCAATTTAATGGCCAATATCTTTTATGAGCATGAATCCAAATATGGTATTAAAGAAGCCCCAAATATCCACATTTTCAGAACTGCTGTAACACTCTCTCATCTCCTCTTCCCCACAGTATTCTCCCTCCCATGTTTATGCCCCACAATTCATTGTAACTAGTAACAGAGCTCACCGATCTTCAAGGAAATGGCTCATGTAGCAGTGAAAGATGGCAAGTCCCCTATCAGTTAGTCAGACAGAGGGCTGGGGATTCTTCTATTTCGCATGGTTACAGGGACTGACAAACCCAAATAGGCAGGTCCGACCACGTGCTGCTGGGTCCATTTCCAAGAACAGTGGGGTGAGATGATAATCAGCTAACATGGGTTTCAGAGCAAGAGAGAGGACTGTGCCAGAACATCAATATACTAGTCAAATACAACGACGTGTGTCTTAACATTCTGCACCCCCTCATACGAAGACTTCAAAGAAACTTCCCTTACTTGAACCAAGCAAGGCAAGGGTTGGAGGCGTGATCACTGGGGTAAAGATTATGACCTGAGACACACTGCAGAGTAAGGGCAGTGACTCAAGCTTCAACACATCCTTACTCTACCTCGGTAACAGCATGGACAGCCACTCCCAAATGGGACCATATACACAGGTATTTTGTTGTTAGGTCTCAAGTAGATTCGGACTCATAGCAAACCTATGGTCAACAAGGCAACATGCAGCCCAGGCCTCTGCCATCCTCTCAAGTGTTATGTTTGTTATGTTAGGCAGTCTTGGATAGGGAAGACAAAATGGAGAACTTATGCTAACAATTTTTAAATTTAAATGTTGTGATTTGGGTGAAAGTTTTCAGATCTTATTATTTTTTCATTTGGTGATTTTTACACATTTTATTTCCAGAAATGAATAATATTCCCTAATATTGAACAACATTCTTTACACATTTTTCATTTCCATTTTCCCAGCTTTGCTATTTATTCCTGCCTTCTGAGTTTTATGTCTACACACATGATCTGATGTGTTTGATTGTTGTAAGGAGTGTGCTCTTTCTTGCGTTATTATTCATCCTTGTGTTAGACTGGGTTTTCTGAGAAACAAAACCAGTGACACTCAAGATATATACTAAAGAAATCTACAACAATAAGTAACTTTAGATTCAGGACATGGGCCATGACATCACGATTAGTAATGTAGAAGGGCAGTGAAAAAGAGAAAAGTCCTGGACAAGAGGATTGAAATAGAGCTTGCAACAATGAGCTCAACCATAACACCCATTATGATATTGGAAGAGGACCACCAGGCAGTGTTTCATCCTGTTGTACATGGGGTGAGTGTGAGTTGGGAACCAGCCAGATGGCCCCCAATAACTACAACATTAAGACAGTGTGAAAAGTAATGAGGTAAACTTCCTTGACCAATCCTTGGAGAACATCCTTTTGCCATGTATTCTAGTAGCCATGAACCCAGAAATGATCTTCGTCTTGTTTATCACTCTACGCAGAGTTTCAGAAGATGTCATGTAACAGGTCCTCAAAATTTGAATGAGTCCTCAGGAGGCACCTTCCAATTTTGGGAGGAAAAAAAGACCTACGGGGTGGGGCGCAGGGGCTCCTTGTTCCTGTGTCAGGAGGAAGAGAGTGATGGTGTTCCCGATGGTCCTATATACTGGGGCTTTCAGATCTTTGGAAAGATACACATGTCATACAGCAAAGATACTGCAGTCAATGGGTAATCTTCTTCACCTAGCGATTGTTGACCTCGGAAGCCCCTGCACCCTCCCCAGGACAGGAATCTATCATCCTTGCCAGCCAGAGACATCAGAAGAGGGTTTACTACACTTTGTGGTGGGTGGGGCTATAGAAACTGATTGCATTTACCTACAGGTAAACTTTAGGCAGAGTGACTAGCCAGAGGCAGGAATGAGACAGCATTTATTGTAGCTCTTCTATGACTTCTCCTTGTTGGACAGCTGCTTGGCAAGGACATTTTTGGCCTGGAGAACATGAATTTGAAGGCATGTCTATCTTAGAACAATGTAGATCTTTCTCCCCAAAGGCCAGTTTTCCAGCCCCATGGTTCCCACAGTAGAAAGAAGGCCAAATACAATCTACTAACTCCTCAGTTCACCACAATTCCCTCTTCTGATTCAAGTTTTCAATTGGAAAGGGCTTCAAAGTGGTCTAACATTCTTCCATATGCTGAAGTTTTCTGCAGAAACAGCGAGTGGTTACAAAAACCAAAATAGTGACAATACACAGAGGAGTTCATGTAGAGGCTTGGCTGCACCATAGACTTTGAAGCTAGGCTCAGGGATCCAACCTGTCCACACCAAGGTATCAGGTGTTTAATTGAGTCTGTTCCCAGGGATGCTTTCACCCCTATCTTTTTATTTTTTCCAATTTATTTTATTTTATTTTTTACATTTTATTAGGGGCTCATACAACTCTTATCACAATCCATACATATACATACATCAATTGTATAAAGCACATCCCTACACTCTTTGCCTTCATCATTTTCAAAGCATTTGCTCTTCACTTAAGCCCTTTGCATCAGGTTCACCCCTATCTTTAAAAGTATTGACAACCTTCCTTTTTAGCTGTTTAGGAGCTAATGAGATTTTTCCCTTAAATCCCCGCAGAGGGTTTCTAGTAAAAGACCTATCTTGTAAAGTTTCCTTATATGGATGAGCGGTTACACACATATCAGTAATTTCCCAGTCACATTTCAGCATCTTTTGTGCTGCAAGTCTCCCTAATTTGAAAACAAGGTTGTACCTCAGACATGTTCTCTTCCAGCCCATTGTCCACACGGGCTTGAGTGGCCTGGAGTGGATGAGAGTCTGCATAAGATGTTGTGTTGATAGAGCCCTGGAATTTCTTTGTGGGGACAGTAGCAGTGGCAGAAATTATTGTAAGTCTAAGAACAACAAGAAGTGTCATTCTTACTTATCAGCGGAATGGTTCTGATGCTCATGGTAACGTCTGTGAAAGCAGGCGACTGGTGCTGAGGTTGCTGATAACGTCTGAAAAAGTAAGACGCCCCGTGTTGTCTTCCCAATCCCACAGGCCACTCCATGCACTGTCCCCTCCTTCCCAGGCTGCCCGCTGCAGAGGACTTCGCTTTCCCCGGAGAACACATAAAATAATGGTCTGTGGGTTGTTAGGACCTGGGTGCAGAGTGGTTGTTGAGGGGATGGTGATGCTCCATCTTCCTTGGTGGCATTGGCTGGAGAGGCCTGTCTGCACTCTCCTTCCCCTTCAGAATCAGCCCCTCCCTCTGAGCTGTTCGGAAACCTGGACTCCAAATGAGGTTTTCTTCCTTCCTCTAAATCAGTGCTTCTCAGCCTTTGGGTCACAACCCCTTTGGGGATCCAACGGCCCTTTAACAGATGTTGCCCGACATGACAGTAGCAAAATTAGAGTTATGAAGTAGAAATGAGAATAATTTTATGGTTGGGGTGTCACCACAACATGAGGAACTGTACCAATGGGTCACGACGTTAGGAAAGTTGAGAACACTGCTTTAAATCTTTTCCCGGTCTCGGCTTTCTCTGGAGGGGCTGAAAGTTATTCTTTTGCTCTAGGTATTTTGAAAGTTTTTGCTGGAGAGAAAAAAATTGGGGGTTAATAAGGCTGAAAGAAATTTGTCATATATAGAATATTCTTTTGACTTCCATTTGGTCTCCCCCTTCTGCTTTAGTAGTTGGGATTTTAAAATGCCATCAGTAATTGCCAAGGGATTGTTTGCGGTGAAACCAGTTGAACTGCTTGGACCATGTACATTCTTATATGAATTCAGAAGCTCTGCCCGCAGAGCAATGACTGAATGCAGCACCCATGGAGTATTTCCATAAACACCTGGCACCAAATGCCTTGTGGAGCTTTCATGCATACAGAAGAACACTCCAAAGCTAGAGCGTCTTTTTAGAATGGCTCTGTTTCTCCTTTTTCTGAATTACTTTATGTAGCCTCTCTCTTTCCCGAAGGTTGGGATGTTTAACTGTGACTACAGGTTTAATTAAATTGTGCTGCTTTTTAGGCATTATACACTGTAGAATTTTCCCACTTTGCCGTATTTTTCTGGCTAGATTTATTCCCTCCACATGGAAACCAGGAGCAGTTAGAGTTGAGGACTAGTGATGCTAACTCCTGAATTTAAAAGATCTACGACTTTTTCCCTTCAGTATTAATTCCACATAGAGGCATTTGTCCTTATCTGTAACAGCATTCCCAAACACTCCATGTCCTAAATGTAGGTCTGCACCTTCAGCCACCTTCTTTGCAGGCAGTGTCTGTGCCGTCCATAGGAGCAAAGGAAGTAAAAGCAGTTGGCTTATGCAAGATCCCTTTCTTATACCCCACGGGGTTTCATATTTAATTATAGCTCCAAGTTCTCCTTCATAGTCTTGATTACCAACTGCAGTAACCATTGGAGCACCTTGAGCATTCAGGTTAGATTTTTCTCACAACAAACCTACTGTGCCCTCTGGTCGGGGTCCCCAGACACTGTTCCGAACTATTGCTGGGGTCCCCCTGGGGCCAGATGAACCTCTTCTTGGCTAGATGAATCTACTGTTGCTTCTCCCTGGTGGTGGAACCGTGTTGTAAGGCAGATTAAAAAGACTGTGTTGGGCTGGGCTGGAACTGCCCAGAGCTCCATTGGGCGGGGCTCTGAGCAAGGCCAGTTCTGTTTCCCACTGGGCCGTGTCCAGTAAGGGAACGACTTGGGTGCTGACTTTAGAAGGGCACTTCTTGCCCTGTGCTTCCCCTTTGGCAGCTCTGTCAGAGTCCATGTTCTCCTCCACTGGGCGTGCCTGGGCCATTTCCAGTGCTCGCTGTGGAATTTTCTGACCTTCCTACACTTAAAACATTTGCTCTTTTCTAAATTTTCCTTTTTCTATTATTTCTCTCTCTACTATTGAAGCAAAGGTGCCCTTTGGCTCTGTTCCTCAGGCTGATTCTTAACTTAAGGATAATCCTCTTCTAAAGTCTCATGGCCTCTGTGTTCCCCAGTGCTGCACTCTCCTGGGACATGGAGGCTTTAGTCAGGAGGTTTTGTTTTGGGTGGAAACCTGCTCTTCTGCTTTCTTCTAACAGGTCACCATAATCATTCAGAAAGACTTTCGTCTGCTTTTGTAAAGGGACAGTTTATACAAGACTTTGCATTATGCTCCTCATCCACTTTTATCTCTTCCTCTGACTGAAGGGGTTCTAAGACTTTTAACTGGATCCAACAGAGCCCAGGTCTTAGTGGGGAGAGTCTCTCCTCTCTTTAAATTTGTAACATCTTTTCCCCACATCCATCGATCCAAATTTTCTTCCTCAGGGAACCAAGCATTGTATTTTTCCATTGCTTGTAGAACAACCCATGTTTCTTTTCATTTTTGCTACGTCCTTTCGTGTCAACATATAGGTGAGCACAATACAATAAGTTGTAGATTTAGACTTACTTTTACCTTGCCCCATAACACTGTTATATACTAGGAGCCCCCTACCGAATTCTTACTTCAAAATAATTTCGATGGAGCCATTTTGCTGGGCGTCTGCTCTGCTCCTCATGAAGTCTTTCCTTGGGGCCTCATGTTGCACACTATTTTCCTCCCCTTCTTGGGCACCTGTTTTGGAGGCACAGGTCCCCAACAGTTGAAAGGGTCCTTGGGAGTCACTTGGGGATGTGGAACGTAAGCAAACCGACAGTAGGTCACAGGGGCTCCATGTCCCTGTATCAGGACCAAGGGAATGCATATATTTTCCAATGTATACATATCAAGTGTATTACAGATCTTTCAAAAAGCTTACATGTTACACAGTGAACATGTTGCACAGTCAATGGGTAATATCATAAGTGGATAACATAATAAACAGGCAATGAAATGGATCATCTTCTTCACCTAGTGCTCATCGATCTCAAATGCCCCTGAGTCCTGTCTCCAGGCCAGCAATCTATAATCCTTATCAACAAGAGAAGTCAGAAGAGGGTTATACATGTTATGGTGGGTCAGGCTATAGAACCAGATTACTCATATCTAAAAATAACCTTCAGGCATGTCTAGCCAGACATGGGAATGAGACTTCTTTTATAGTAATCTTCTTATGATGTCTCCTTAATAGAGGGCGTAATAGGGGGAACATTTTCACCTGGAGACTGTGTATTTGAAGATATTTTTCTCTGAACAGTAAAGATTGTTCACCAAATACAGCCACTTTCCCAGGCCCATGGCTGGGAGTTTAGAAATAAAACCAAATACACGCCACTAAGTCTTCAGGTTACCACAAGGCAGTGTCCGACATTTGGGGTTTCTTAAAACAATTAATGGAATAAATCCATATGGCAGCCAAAATTTTTGATGAAAAATGATGTCTCCTCCACTTGCAAAAATCCAGAAGCAAGGGGAAAATGATGCATTTTTTTCTCATTGCCTTGTTTTCGTGTTCAATTTCAGATGATTTACCTACTCCGAAATCCCAGAGATGTTATTACTTCTAATTTTTACTTTTTTAGACTACTAAGTGGAGTAAAACATCCAGAGACATTTGACCAATGTTTTGAATGGTTTCTTCAGGGAAATGGTGAGTTTGACTCAATTATGGAATCTGAATGGAAGAATGAATTTCCAGTTCTTCCCCGCCAGGATGAACAATCCCATAGCTTAGACAACCATATTATCATCTAAACATACTTTTGCTGCTGCAATAAATTTCTGAAAATATAGTTCTATGAAACAACAAAATTTATATATATGTCTGGATGTCCAAATTCCAAATAATTTAAAATAGTTATCTTAGAAACAATTTTATTGACATATAATTCACATGCAGTATAATTCAATGGTTTGAATATATTTTTAGAAAGTTGTGTCACTATTACCACAATCATTGTAGAATATTTACATCACCAAATGGTTCTTACTGGCCAAAATGAAGGTGTTGGCAGTGTTTCATTTCTTTCTGGATGTTTTGGAGAAGTTTCTGGATTTTTCTTTTTTCATTTTCCTTTTACCAAGCTAGAGTATGGGTAGAGGAAGAACACAGCTTCAGAATTGGAAGAATACATAGGAGCAATCTCAGTTGTATAGATAACACAAGCTAGCTTGCTGAGGTCAAGATAACTTGAAGCACTTACTGATGAAGTTCAAGGGAGACACGCAACCTTCAGGATGGAGTATAATTTTTGGTAATATAACAAACTCAACCGTGCATTTAAACTTGGTGCATCCATTCTTTACCTAATTCCAATACACTGGCAAACATCTAGGTATATAGAGATAGAGCAATGATAGATACATGATAGAGAAGATAGATAGATAGAAGATGTAGGTTAGTGACAGATGTAAAAGACTTCAATTTAGCATTACTTGTAATAGCAAAGAGATAAGAATAAAAATCCACATAGTACACAAGAATCGAATGAAATATTCTCCAAATGACAATATAAAGAACACTGCTATACTGTGAAGATGGATCTCCAGATATAAAGCCATGGAGGAAATTGTGTAAATTATTAGCCCCATGAACTTAGATGGATGACAACCACAGGAAACTGAGTACTAAAGATGAGACAACAAGACCATGCAGTAGAGGACAGTTGCTTGTTGATGGGGGTGGGGTGGCTCTCCAGACGAAATTGCAAAATACAGTGAGTTCAAGCTTGTCTTATCCATTTGCTAACTTTATTGCCCCTCAACCTCCAAATATCATTTCTCATCCATATAGATGTGAAACAGTTCTTAAATACCTTGTTTTACATGATATCAAGTGATTTCCCACTGAAGTGGTGATTGCAAAACCTATTTGTCATGCTTTTGGTGAAAGAAATGAGACTCTCCATGACTTCACTCCTTTATCCTTCCAGTGCTTCTGACTTGCACACGTGGGCAAGCAATAGCCGTGCAACTGAGCACACACAGATGCCCCAAAGAGTCTCCTTTCTCCCAACCTCTCTTTCAGTTCCGTATGGATCATGGTTTGACCACTGTCAAGGCTGGCTGCAAATGAGAGGCAAAGAGAATTTCTTGGTGATCACATACGAGGAGCTGCATCAGGTAAATAAAAGAATTCGCTCTCCCTCAACCCATTTCACCACAGCATAATTTCCCTCTTTTGTTTATCTTTATTTCTTCAGCATTTTTATTATTGCCCTGAACATATACACACTAAAATGCTGACCCATTTGAGAATTCTCACATCCTCATTCATTGCTCAGGATTACATTTTTCAAATTGTGCAACCTTTCTCACTGTCCAAACTCTATGCCCTTAAGCTAAACCTCCACTCCTCCTGTGTTCCACTCCCTGTAAGGTGCCCTGGTAGCGCTGTGGGTTAAGCGCTGGGCTCCTTACCAAAAGCTGGTTCAGAACCTCCCACTGCTCCATAGGAGGGAGGTGAGGAGCTCTTTTCCATGAAGATGTACAGTTCACCTCTTTTATCTTTGCTTATTTGATATAACTGAAATACTGTGCTATTCTTGCTTGAAGTGACTTTTTCACTCTGCATGCTGTGAACATAGGTCATCCTTGTGGGGCCATCAGTCAGGACTTCATTGCTCCTCATGGTCGAGCAGTGTTGTCCTGGTACATGTATGTTTCATGCCATGTTTATTCATGAAGTCTACTCCATTCTTCAATGTTTCTCTCCTACCCTTTCAACCAGAGGTTCTCCCAAATAAAGCTACTCTCCATCCTGCCTTCACTCTCAAACTTGTGTCGTCAGGACTTATTTGTTCAATATCTGCACGTTTCCCTTTTTCAACGTCTGCCCCAAGCACCAAGGAAGGGATCGATTGCAAACCCATTGAGTGAGAGCCATGAACATGAAGACAAACAAAGCATCTACACAGACAGCCTGTTGCCATGCAGTTGAATCTAACTCATGGCAGCCCTTATTGTTGTGCTGCAGACGTACTCTCATAATGTTTTCTTGGGTGTACTCTTTAAGACATTGGATCTTCATGATTTTCGTCTGAGATCTGCTCACTAGCTGAGTTGCACCTGCCAAACTTTGATTAGCAGCTGAACACAAACCTAATGGACCACTCAGTGTCTGCAATCTCTCTCAAGGGTCTAGGTCTTTGCAAATCATAGGCCAATTCATATGATTTTGAAGTTCACAATGTGGTGATCTGCGCAGATGCTGTTAATGATTTCAGTGTTTTCAACATGCTGAGGATTGCTTTGTGACCTAACAAATGGTCTGTTTTGGAGAATAACCCCTGTGCAGTGGAGAATAATGTGTAATGTGCTGTTGGACGAGGTGTGCTGTACATGCCGCTGAGTCCAATTTGGCTGAGTGTGCAGCTCATATCTTTTAAAAAAATATTTTATTGGGAGCTCTTACATATATCATAACATTCTACCAATCATATAAAACAGTATTGTACAATTGCTACCACAGTCGGTTTCAAAACATTTTCTTTCTTTTCCTTTTTTTAAACATAGATGGCATATAATATTTAAAAATTACCATTAATCAATGTATTATTTAAGGTTAAGTATAATATGAAAGGATTTTTTAAAGTGTAGAAAAAATGAATTAAAATATAATGGCATCTTCCCACTTTCCCCCACTTCTTAAAAAAAATCATTTTATTAGGGACCCATACACCACCCATCTCGATCCATACAGACATCAATTATGTAAAGTCCATTTGTACATTCATTGCCCTCATCATTCTCAAAACTTTTGCTCTCCACCCAAGCCCCTGGAATCAGGTTCTCATATTTTCCCCTCCCTCCCCACTCCTGCCTCCCTCATGAACCCCTGATAATTTATAAATAATTATTTTGTCATATCTGGCTCTGTCCCGTGTCTCCCTTACCCCACTTTCCTGTTGTATGGCCCCCAGGGAAGAGGTCAAATGCAAGACCTTGAAATAAGTTCCCCCTTTCCAACCCACCCTCCCTATGTCCTCCCAGTATTGTCATTCACACCACTGGTCCTGAGGGAATCATCCGCCCTGGCTTCCCTGTGTTTCCAGTTCTCCTCTGTACCAGTGTACCTCCTCTGGTCTAGTCAGGCTTGCAAGGTAGGATTTGGTTCATGACAGCAGGAAAAGGGGGGGTGGGGTAAGGAAGCATTTAGGAACTAGAGGAAAGTTGTATTTTTGATCATTGCTACGTTGCACCCTGACTGTCTCGTCTCCTCCCCTAAACCCTTCTGTAAGGGGATGTCTAGTGGCCTACAAATGGGTTTTGGGTCTCCACTCTGCACTCTCCCACTCATTCACTGTGGTAAGATTTTTGTTCTGATGATGCCTGACCCCTGATCCCTTGACACCTTGTGATCACACAGGCTGGCGTCCTTCTTCCATGTGGGCTTTATTGCTTCTGAGCTAGATGGCCACTTGTTTACCTTCAAGCCTTTAAGACCCCAGATGCTATATCTTTTGATAGCCGGACACCATCAGCTTTCTTCACCACATTTGCTTATGCACATATTTGTCTTCAGCGATCATATCAGGGAGGTGTGCAGCTCACATCTTCTGTTTCTCGGTTGAGTCTCTTGTGCTGTCCCTCATCAAGTGTGGTTAGTGTCTTCTATTGTCACATTGTCTGTTTCTCTTTTCTGCCTTGTTAAATGATGCTTTATGTGTTCGGGATAATTTATTGGCTGCATGGGGATAACATTAGTGCTGTGTCCTCCTGTTAGATAGACATTTTCATTATTATATCACATTCTTGTCTCTTTTCCTGGTTTTTGTCTTAGTATTTTGTCATTAATGAAAATTGCCACCCCTACTCTTTCCCACCCCCCGTTTTGGTTGTCATTTGTTTGATAAATGCTTTGCTACCCTTTGATTTGTAACGTATCCACATGTTTCTCTTATAGTTGTGTCTACAGGGTAATTTTTTTCAGACAGGATATGTTTTCTTTTCCAGTCGGCTAGTCTGTCTCTTATGTGGTACATTTAATCCACGTACCCTGAGTGTAATTATCAGGATATATAAAGTCATTATAATCACTCGTGTGTGTGTGTGTGTGTGTGTGTGTGTATGGTCCTGGTGATTTTTTCAAAATCATTTTATTGGGGGCTCATACAACTCTTATCACAATCCATACATACATCCATTGTGTCAAACACTTTTGTACATTTTTCCTAATCATTCTCAAAACATTTGCTTTCTACTTAAACCGTTCGTATCAGCTTCTCATTTTCCAACTCCTTCCCTGATCCTCCCCTCCCACATGAATCCTGGATAATTTATAAATTATTATTATTTTGTCATATCTTACACCGTCCTACATCTCCCTTCACCCACTTCTCTGCTGTCAGTCCCCCAGGCAAGATGTTATATATTGAACCTTGTAATCTGCTCCCCCTTTGTCCCCCACCTCCCCTCCACCCTCCCAGTATCACACTCTCACCACTGGTCCTGAGGGGTTCATCTGTCCTGGATTCCTTGTGTTTCCAGTTCCTATCTGGACCAGTGTGCATCATCCGGTCCAGCTGGATTTGTAAGGTAGAACTGGGGTCCTGATAGTGGGGGGGAGGAAGCACTCATGAAGTAGAGAAAAACAAAGCCCACATGGAAGAAGCACACCAGCCTATCCCAACACGATCGCTGAAGACAAAGAGGGTGCATAAGCAAATGTGGTAAAGAAAGCTGATGGTGCTGGCTATCAAAAGATATAGAGCCTGGGGTCCTCTAAGCTTGAGGATAAACAAGCGTCCATGTAACGGAAAAAACAACAAAGCCCAAATGGAAGAAGTACAGCAGCCTGTGAGATCACGAGGCATCAAAGGGATCAGGGAGCAAGCATAAAGACCAAAAATATCATAGCATTGTGAATGATGGCGAGTTATGAGTTGGGCCCCAGGGCCCATCTTTGGGCAATTGGACATCCCAATGGAGAAGGGCTCATCGTGGAGGAGATGAGCCAGTCAGTGTGCAATATAGCAATGATTTCTTTGTGTTATATTATTTTCTGAGTTTAGTTGAATCCATTTATGAGTTTGTTTTCATTTCTTTTGTTGATATTGTTTGTGTGCTTAATGAGTCCTTATGAATTTCCTGATTTTTAATTTGGTGAGAAGTTTTATTCAATTTCTTGGTGGTAACCTTATAATTGATTGTTTTCTTCCTATTTTTTATTCTTTTTAAAAACAGTTTTATTAACAATTCAGCCACATACAATAAAATTCAATAATTCAATTACATCAAGAAGAGTACAAATACACCACATTCAATTCTAGAATATATTCTGCCTTGTACTCATTTTTATTCACGTACATTTTTTCTTTTTTAATCATTTTATTACGTGCTCATACAACTCTTATCACAATCCATACATATATCAATTGTGTAAAGCACATCTGTACATTCAATGCCCTCATCATTCTCAAAACATTTGCTCTCCACTTAAGCCCCTGGCATTAGCTCCTCATTTTTTCCCCTCCTTCCCCGCTCCCCCCTCCCTCATGAGCCCTTGATAATTTATAAATTATTATTTTGTCATATCTTTCCCTGTCCAACATCTCCCTTCACCCACTTTTCTGTTGTCTGTCTGTTCTTTCTTTATCTCGTCATGATTTCCTCTCTATTTAGAAATTCTGTAACTACAGTATTTATGTTCTCTCTCTGTTTTGTCCTTTGCAGATTGACATCTGTATTTCCCTGTTTTCAGTCTTGTAGACTTTCTGTCTTCAGAATTCTTTACCGAGTTTCGGCTTGGAGCTATGTTGTCATGTGTCCTGTAGACGTATTTTCATCTGACATCGTTGATTCTGATCTAAAGAACTCCTTTAACCTAGCTTTAAAGACTGTGTCATTTAAAAAATGTCCTTATTTTATGTTTGTCTGGACATGCCTTAATTTTGATTTCATACTTTAAGAATAATTTGTTTGATAACTACCTTCTTATATATTTTGTTATATAGTTTTGTATATACCATCCCATTGCCTTCTTGCCTGCATGACTTCTGCCAAGAAATTAGAGATTGATCTTACTGGTTTACCTTTATGCTTAATATTTAATTTCTCCTTGTATTCTCTGTATGGTTTTGGAAAGTTTACTTACAGGTCATGGCGATTTTTCTTTAGGAGTTCTATCCTATTTGGAGCTCATTGAGCTAATGGAGAGTCTATCTTCTCACATTTTAATTTTATATGAGGGATGTTTTCTGCCAACAAATATTCACCTTTTATTTCTTAATTAGTTAATTACGTATTTTTACCTCATTTTGAGGAATTACAATAACAATTAAGCAACTCTTCTTGCTGATGTTCCACATACATTTTTGACATTTTAATATATATGTTCTGACTGTTCTTCCAACATGTCTAGAAATATTTAGCTAATTCTATCTTGCATTGGGGAGAAACACGAGGATTTTTACTCTCATAAAGAGTTACCATCTGAGAAAATCACAGATGCAGTTCTAGCCTGTCTTAAGAGGTCGCTATGAATTTGAATCTGCTTTATGTCATTGAGTTGTCTTTGGTTTTGTCTTGAATTTATTTAATGATACTTTGCT
Source organism: Tenrec ecaudatus (assembly GCF_050624435.1). Lineage (NCBI taxonomy): Eukaryota > Metazoa > Chordata > Mammalia > Afrosoricida > Tenrecidae > Tenrec > Tenrec ecaudatus. Next base: position 2,381,222 of record NC_134547.1, on the reverse strand, counting down.
CTTATATTACGTATTTATAAAATTTTAATTTTCTGGACTTGTAGTTGCTGTTTTCTTGTATGCATTTAAAATTGTCGATGTATTTTTAAAGACGTTTATAAATTGTAGTGTTTGCCTGAATTATTATAGTTTTGTTCTACATCATTTTCTAAACTTGCTGGATGGTCCTAAATGGAATTTAAAAAAATCATTTTATTGGGGGCTCATACAAGTCTTATCACCATCCATCCATCCATCCATCCATCCATTGTGTTAAGCACATTTGTACATTTGTTGCCATCATCATTTTCAAAACATTTTCTTTCTACTTGAACCCTTGGAATCAGCTCCTCCTTTTTCCTCCATTCATCCCCCACCCTCCCTTCCTCTTGAACCTTTGATAATTTATAAATTATTATTTTTTCATGTCTTACACTGACCAATATCTCCCTTCACACACTTTTCTGTGTCCATCCTCCAGGGAAGGGGTTATATATAGATCATTGTTATTGGTTCCCTCTCTCTGTCCGCATCGTTCTCTTACTCCTGGTATAGGTATTGGTCCTTAGGGGTTTATCTGCTCTGGATTCCCTGTGTTTTCCGCTCTTATCTGTACCAGTGTACTTCTTCTGGTCTCGCTGGATTTGTAAGGTAGAATTGGGGTGGGGTGGAGGAAGCATGAAAGAACTAGAGGAAAGTTGTATGTTTCATCGGTGCTATACTGCACCCTGACTGACTCGTCTCCTCCCTGAGACCCTTTTGTAAGGGGATGTCCAGTTGTCTACAGATGGGCTTTAGGTCTCTAGTCTGCACTCTCCCTCTTTCACAATGATATGGGTTTTTGTTCTTTGATGCCTGATACCTGATCCTATTGACACATTGTGATCATGCAGGCAGGTGTGCTTCTTCAATGTGGGCTTTGTTGCTTTGCAGCTAGAAGGCCATTTGTTTATCTTCAAGCATTTAAGACCCCAGATGCTATATCTTTTGACAGCTGGGAAACATCAGCTTTTTCACCATATTTGCTTATGCACCTGCCTTGTCTTTAGCGATTATGTTGGGAAGCTGAGCATCATGGAATGCTAGGTTAATAGAACAAAGTGTTCTTGCATTGAGGGAGGACTTGAGTGGAGGCCAAATGTCCATGCACTACCCTAATACTAAACCTATAAATATATGCACATAGATCCATTTCCCCATCGTCATATATAAATATATGTACATGCCTGTATTTAGACCTCCATAAATGCCCTTTGCTTCCTAGTTCTTTCCTCTATTTCCTTTTCCTTTCCTCTTGTCCCACTAGCATGCAATACCATTCCCCCCGCCAACCCGGAGTATTTTCTGGGTCTGTTGCATAGTGATTTGCTTCAGCCATCTTGTCCTATTTCTTGCATGATTTAAAATTGCTCATTATTTTGGAGAGAATGTAGTGATGCTCTTTTCATCCATTGATTGTGTCCTTGTTTGGTTCACCCTTATTCTTTAAAGTTGGAATTAAACACATATGTAATATCATTCCATATTACAATCAGGTCAAGTAAAATGTGTAATTGCTACCATTATGAGACTTCAAACATTCTTTTCCACATGGACTCCTTGACATCATCTTCCTTTACCCCCCACAACCACTGCGTCCCCCTCTTCCCAAACTCCTTGTCCTACTTGCTGTTCCTATAAATTCATCAATCCTGGGTTTCTTATACAGAAATGTGAAAGAAAAAGTGCAACAGCTTCAAGAGGTGACCTACCTGGACATAACGCATCTGAGATACACTCTACTATGAACAAACAAAAGCCAAAGAAAAGAATACAAATTAAAAATATGGAAAATTTTGGAAACCAGATCATGTCCTACATCATAAGGGGATCTACTGAAGAAAAAAATTTCACTGTTTCAGCCACTGGGGCTCTCACTATCTGTCTCTGGACTTGGCAGGGTATGGTCATGTGGGCACGAATCTCTAATCACTGATTATAGAGAGTAGCAGAGTATACAATGGACAGGTGTTGGCTGCCCTTTGTCCTTGACTCAGTGATGCTGATGTGGTGGTGAAATTTATGTGGTGATATAAGTTTCCCAGTTAAGAGGTGTGTCTGACATGTCTTGATAGAGTTGCAGGAGTCTGGCTGATGGGCAAAAGAGTGACAAAAAGTGATGCAGTGCCAGGAACAAGTGTTGGTCACCACACAAGTTGGCAGTGGGAGCATGATGCCAGCTTTGCTAGAGTAGGCCCTGATGACCGAGGAGACAGAGGACCCACCAGTGCAGACTCATGAGGAAGGAAACTCCTGATGCCTGATCAATGGTTTGCTTGTGAGGGACCCCACAGTCAGGGAGGGAGCATGCTGGCAATGATGGAGAAGGCAGAAATGTGGCCGAATACACAGCAGGCCATGCTGGATGGAGAGCACACTTCTCCAGGCAGAAGTCACTGCTGTGCTCATCAGTAGATATCTTTGCTTACATGAGATCATAGGTTATCTGTGTCCTATCATGACGCAAGGGACAGGGGTGGCTACCTCAAATCTAAGATCTCTAGCTGCCATCCCCAAGACTCACTTTGTGAGTTGCTCACATGAATGACCAGGAACCACACACAGCTCACTTAATTCTTCAGCCTTGTTTGTATTTATTTGTTTCAATGTTTATTTATGTATTTATTCATTTCTTTCTTTTTATATCTATCTATCTATCCATCCATCTATCCATCCATCCAGGTATCCATCTATTTCAGGAGATGGCAGGACAAGAGGTTTATTGAGCATTAAAGTCAGGACACATTGGGAACAAGGCCCCAGGAAGTCTACACTACTGAAAACATGAAAGTAGTGAGCCCCCTGCCCAGAGCAGGCAGGCCCTTCCTGTTGTCAGTGCTCAGGATTCCACAAATGATTTCTACTCCCGATTCACTTACTTTCTCAGGTCTTTGTTGTTTGAGGGATTTTACGATCAGTGGTAGTGCCCCATCACTTAGTACCAGTTCCCTTTTCCTCCTGTTCTATGTATTTCTACATTCCCAAACTTATTTTTATACAATTTGGATCACATTTCAGATTAGACCAACCAACTTATACTCTCTCTGCTTCCAGTAATGTTCATCCTCTCATCTTCACTCTTCATCATGTCTCTTTAAGGTTCTTTTTAGCTCTTGTATTTAACTTTCACATTGTCTCTCATATTTTTTTTATCCTAGGATCTAAGAGCCACTGTAGAGAAGATCATTCAGTTTTGGGGGAAAAAGCTTGGCCCTGAAGAAGTCAACTCAGTGCTGAAGCATGCATCATTTAAGGCCATGAGAGAGAACAAAATGAGCAATTTCACCCTAGTACCAGATAGCATGATGAATCATAGTCAAGGGCAATTACTCAGAAAAGGTAAGAAATAGTATTCTGAATACAGAACATGAAAACAGTGGATAACTAACAACCTTGCTTCTGTAGGTGTGCAAAGTATTGGTCAAGGGAAAGATTTGAGGTATACAAATCAGTCAAGGGTATTCAAAATTCTGAAAGCTGAAGGAACGAATTGTGGAATTCAGAGCTGACAAAGAAGACTTAGTAAATCAAAGTCTGATGGATGAGTATAGCTCCTGGGGTCATTAATGAGTCTCTGAGTGATTTCTTGTGTGTCACACATGGTTACACCCTCATCTAATAACCAAAATTTGCTGATTTGAATCAAACCTGAGGCCCCTCCTTAAGACAGGCCTTAGAAGCTGCTTCTGAAAGTTCACAGCTTTGAGAACCCTGTGAAGTGCAGTCTTACCTGACACCCCCCCTGGTTGCCACGAGTTATAGCCATTCAATGGCTACCACTAATGAAAGCAACAATTTTCTAGATACTTTTCATCTTGTAGAGTCTTCTCTGATCTTCTTTTTGTATGTATGCCATGTGTTCTGTTAAATATATAGTTAGCAGAATAAAAGGAAGCGTGTGTAGGTAGAAAGAATAACAACTATCAGTGAAGGGCTACAATAAAGGTGCTCCCATCATGCAGGTGTGGCCCCTAGCCCTGTAGAAGGAGGGGCGCCTCTCTTCACATTTTGATAATGGGATGTTCCGCTCTTCAAAACAAACCCTGAAGATGTGAAAAAGCATAAGAGATGATGTGATTTCCCCAAAGCTACCTCCCCCCCCCAACTCACTCACTGCCGTGGAGTCAATACTAACGCATAGTGACCTTTTAGCACAAGGTAGACTTTCCCCTGTGGAGTCCTGGGATTGTAATATGAGAATAGAAAGTCTCATCTTTCTCCCACACAGTGATTGGTGGCTTTTTATTGCTCAGTTTTTGGTTAGCAGCCCTTCATGAAACGCACAATGTTACCAGCGCTCCACTGTTGTCCTCATTCTTCTTACCGCCGTGGTGGTTCTGTAAACATAAGGTCAGTGAACTGTAAACATAAGGTCAGTGGTTCAAACACAGCAGCTGCTCATCAGGAGAAGCATGAGAATGTCTGGTTTAGTAAATATCTCCATCCTCAGAAACCCTGTATAAGTTTCACATGCACGGGAATTGGCTTTTTGGCAGTGGGGTTTTGGTTCCAATGTTGTTATTCTTTCTACCAAACCTATTTTTGTGGTCGAAGGATAGTGGTGAGGGAAAGGATGACATTTCTACAATCTTAAACATTTACTCTTCAGTGACATCAATTATGTTCTTTATATTCTTCAACCACTATCCCAACCATGCCCAAATTTTTCCATCACGCTTAGGAGAAGGTAACTTTGCCCCAACATTGTGTCTTCTTTTGCCCCCTTTTCTCATCCACCAGTGTGTGGTTCATAGGAGACATTGAGTCTGTTCTGAGCCATAGCAAATCTATAAGTCCGGTCCTGTGTCATCCTGACAATTGTTCCCATGCTTGAGCCTAATTTTACAGACTTTGTGTCAATCCATCTTGTGAGGATCTTACTCTTTTTCACTGATGCTCTGCTTCACCAGACAGGATGTCCTTCTCCAGGGATTTGTTTCTTCTCACAACATGTCCATAGTACAGGACATGAAGTCTCTCCATCCTTGCCTCTTAGGACCACTCTGGCCTTAGTTCTTCCAAGACAGATTGTTTGTCTTTTTAGCAACCCATGGTCCTCTCAAAATTCTTCACTGGTATCACAGTTCAATTAATCAGTTCTTCAATGTTCAAGTTTCACAAGTTTATGAAGCAATGGAAAATACCATGGCTTGAGTCAGATACACCTTAATAACATCCCTGCTCTTCAATACTCTAGAGAGATCTTGTGCAACAGATCCACCCCTGCTAACCACTAATCTATTTTGTTCACTTGAGCAGTTTCTATTCCAGATACCGAATTTAGTTATTGTTATAAAATGGTGTTTCATTATTATCCGGTCATCACAATATAATTAGAAGGCAAGCACTGGTAAAAGCCCTTTAATACAGATGCAACTTAAGGATCAAATAGATGAGGTAACATCAAATTTGAGATTGGAAGCATTGGTAATCTGACTCCAGACAGGAGATGTGTATTTCTTCAGTGATGCTGTGGTTGTTGGCTCTGACTCATGGTGAGCTCTTGTCCAAGAGATTGAAATGCTCGCTGGTCCTGCACCACCTCTATGATCCTGACTACTGGCTCACATTGTTTACCCCATTGGGTCAAGGCATTTCATGGAAGATTTCCTTTCTTTCCCCTGACCCTCTATTTTACTAAACACAATGCTGTACTCTAGCAACTGCTCCTCTGTGATTACATGTTCAAAGTAAGCGAGACAGAGTTCCTGCAACTCCCGGTCAGTGTTTGGGAAACATGGGACGAAGGACAGTGACAGAAGTTTAAAGTAGGTCATCAGAGACTAGTTATAAATGTGATCTTGACCTATTTCCTGTGTTTTTCAGGAGTTACCGGGGACTGGAAACATCACTTCAAGGTGGCTCAAAGTGAAGCCTTTGATAAGATGTATCAAGAGAAGATGGCGGGGCTTCCTCCAGGACTTTTCCCCTGGGATTCGTGACTTCTTTCTTTTCAGTCTGAGATGCAGATGACTTTACTTCACACCCTCTGTGTGGGCACTTTTAGATGCACCACAACCCTTGTTATTGAATCCTGGGGAATTTAGTCCAGTGGCGATTTACCATATACTTGATCATTGATAACTGCTAGGTACTTCATTAGATTCACACTTTTCCTGCTTCAAAAAAGATTTGTGCGATATTTTATAAGTATAGAAAATAATATTTGAAGCTCATGCAAACAGTGCCCGTCTTTAGAATTAGAGGAAAATGCTTTGCCACATATGCGATCAGTTCATAGAAGGCATGAAGTAAGAAACTCCACCCAGAGGCCCGAAGCTGCCATTCTCTCTTCAATTGAAAGCCCCAGGCTGAGAGGCTCCTGCAAAGCTGGAGTGCTTGTAACCTTTGCGTGTAAGCCCAATTAGCTCATTATGTCACAAAATAAGGTATCATTGCATCATTACCACCACAGTAAGAGACTTTCTGCACGTTTATTGAGCCTAGAGAATCCTACAAAATCGACACTTCCCTGCATATGTACAATCTCTGCATCGTGGAATAGCTGATTCAGGAAAATATCATTTCTGTGCACCCTCTCTCCATTCTTTCTTCTGTGTTTCCAAAACAGTGCTCACTACGAGTCTCACTTCTGAAAGAAGAAGTGTGCCTAAAAGACCTGCCTGGCTCATTTCCCCCAGGGGACTGTCGTAAGGGGATGGGGTCAGGACGGTTGGGATTTATTTAATCTAAGATCATGGAATAATGAAATAATGAAGAATGAAACCACACACAAAACTAGTGACACTGAGGACAAGAATGCCGAATCTGTTCTAAACTGATGGTGACGATGCTTGTCCCACACTTCTTGGTGTGACTGATTATTGAATTTTGTGATATGTGAATTTATGCCAATAAAATTGTTAATCAATGGAATAAAAATAAATATCCATGCACTGGTATCACTCCTGCTATGGGATCACATTTCTATCTGAATCTTTCATAATAAATGACTCTTATGATTTAAGTGCATACCTTACTCTAGTGGAGATGCCGGGCCTTTGGCAGGGATCATCACAGTAGTGCTGGATGGTTAAGCACTTTACCACTAAATGAAGGGCTTCTCTTTGGACCACTTGCAGGGGACTCATGGGGACTGGGCTGCTGACGTGTCACAGCCTTGAAAACCCTATGGCCCTTAGTCCTACTGTGCACACGTGGTGTCAACCAGTGTCAGAAGTGTCTCCAGGTCATTCTCAAAAACAACGAGGCTCTTGTAGTAAAACCACACCCTGGACAAAAGAGCGCATCATAAGACATAAGCATGTACATTTCCCCCACAGGTTAATCAAGATCAACTTTTTACTCTGTGTATTTCAATCTCAACAATCCTATGCAATTGTTTTATTTCTTTTAAACCTTGGGTAAAAGATTGACTCGGCATCATCTTTAAATTTCTCTGCTTCTTTACTTGCCTGTAAATTAATTCCCTCAGATAGAGAAACAATTACATAAAATCATTCCATTGGGCACCTGTCAGTATCATTTAGGTCAATTCACTGGAGTTATGAAATGTACCGTATATACTTGTGTATAAGCTGAGTGTTTCAGCACAAAAACGTGCTGGAAAATTGGGGTTCGGCTTATACACGGGTCAGTGTTACCCTCCCTCCCGCCCTCCCTGCTCCCCCCCCACCCACCCCCCACCCCCGTCTGAGGTAACGGGATGAACACCTCGAAGGCGATTGCCATTTCTCCGCTGCTCATTCAAAGCCCCGCTGACACTGCAGGGCTTTGAATGTTTGTTTACTCACATCTAACCAATCAGAGCCGTCCTATGACATGGACGGCTCCAATTTGCAGAAGCACTCTTAAGTGATTCATTTACTCCGGCAGCTGAACTGGTAAGTATGTGTCTGTGGCTGCGCTCCGCTCCGTCTCTCCCCTCTGGTCTCTGTGTTAATTCACATCCTGCATCCCCAGACCACACAGACTCCCCCTCTCCTCCCAGCTAACACGTTGCAGAGGGTGGGGGAAGGCATTAACATGAAAGTTCTTTTTCAAAGTCTTGTTTTTTTTTATCCTATTAGAAATAGATACTCTTGAACTAAAACAAAAATGCTGGTCATATGAGGTTGGTTTCAAAATGAAGGTTGTGTCAAGAGCAGAAGAGAGCAATAACAGTATTGCAAGTAGGGAATTCTGTGTTGATGAAAAGCAAGTGAGGGAGTGGCGGAAAATCAAGGCTGACTTGGAACAGATTCTAAAAGCTAAAAAAGCTCATCGTGGTTTAATATCTTTTTATGGGGCTCTGGAGAGTGAAGTGCATAAATGGGCTAGTGTCATCAAAATGGTTACTGTGTAACATGCATGGGAATCCGCATGCGTGTTCTACAAATGGCTAAGGATGACAAATATAAAGCACCAGGAATTGAAAAATTTGCTGCATCAGCAGGATGGTGTACCTGCTTCATGAATAGGTTTGGCCCCCTATGTTTGAGACAAAGAACAAAGATTTCCCAGAAATTGCCACAAGACCTTGAAGAAAAAAAATTATGTCATTCCAGTCATTTATTATAAAATAAAGAAGGATTTATAATTATGACCTGACAGATATTGGGAATATGGATGAAACTGCCATGACTTTTGGTCTTCCAAGCAACAGAACTGTGGCAAGTTTAGGAGAAAAAAAACCATTTTTCTCAAAACCACAGGAAATGAAAAAAGTAACACTTTAAAGTTGTTCTATCGTGTTTGGCTTATGGAACTAAGCTGTGTCCTGTCATTATTTTAAAAAGAAAGACCTTGCCTAAAAAGATCAATTTCCCACCAAGAATTACTGTGCATGCACATGTTAAAGGGTAGATGGATGAAGACGGAACAAAAAATGGCTGGAAGAAATTTGGAATCGATGACCAGGAGCAGCCTTAAAGAAAAAACCATCGTTACTTGTTTGGGATATGTTCAGAGTCCACCTATAGGATGACATAAAAAAATTGGCAAAAATCTAGTAAAGTTACTTTAGCCATTATTCCAGGTGGGCTTACATCTGTACTGCAACCTCTGGATGTATCTTTGAATAAGCCTTTTAAAGATCATGTGCAAAGGATGTGACATGAATGGATGTCATCTGGTCAAGCCCGACTAACAAAAGGAGGAAATCTCATTAAACCTGGCATAGAGTTAATAGCAAAGTGGGTTCGAGATGCATGGGAAGACATTCCAGAAATGTAGTATTAGTAATGCTATGGATGGCAGTGAAGACTGCGCTTTGTATGAAAATGACAGCAGTGATGGTGATGACAGCGATCTCAGTGAGGACAGCGTCTATGATGACCTCACACCAGCTGAAGCTCTGCATTGGGATACGGATGATGATGAGGAATCCAGTTTTGGAGGATTTTAACTCTACATTTTAGCTTGGTTACTGATTGAGCTCAGGGAATAGTACTCTTAAGGTATCATTGTTGATACCTTATTGTTTTTGTTGAACCTATTTTCCACTTACTGTGCTGGTTTACTAATGTTAAATGACTTGTTTGTTTGTTAGTTTGGGGTCTTCTGATGCCTGTTACCTGGTCCCAACGACACCTCATGATCACATTTGCTGGTGTGCTTTTATCCATGTGGGTTTGTTGCTTCTCTGCTAGATGCCCGCTTGTTTAACTTCAAGCCTTTAAGGCCCCAGAGGCTGGCTTCAACAGCACATATACTAAAATTGGAACAATACAGAGAAGATTAGCGTGGTCCCTGTGAAAGGCTGACACGCAAGTTCGTGAAGCATTCCATATTTATTTATCTTTGACAGAGAAGTAGTTCAAACAAACCTGACTCTTTCTTTTCTAAATCTCCATACTTTTGATAGAAAACTGTGAGTTTATTGAGGATGAAAACCAAAATAGATTCCTCCAGCCAGCTCCAAGTTCATTACTGGTTTCCAGGAGAGCTCAAACCAAACCAAATTCACTGCCACCCACTCCATGCTGACTTACAGCAACCCTATAGGACAGGACAGAACTGTCCCTGTGAGTATCAGAGAGTGTAAATCTTTCAGAAGTATAAGCCTCGTTATTCTCCCCAGGTGCAGTGGATGATTCCAAACTGCTGACCCTGAGGGTTTAGTAGCCAAATGCAAAACCACTCAGATACCACGGCTCTTCAGGAGAGCTCACGGGTGGCTCTCAACCTGTGGTCACGACCCCTTTGGGGGTTGAACGGCCCTTTCACAGGGGTAGCCTAAGACCATTGGAACCAAGACACTTCTCCTCTATCTGTCTCCACATGTAGATATGCCCACAAAAGAGTACTCGGCTTGATACATCATTGCGCCAAGTTCAACACATGCACCCCGTACAAATATAGGTGTATGTGACAGGGTTGGTGCCATAATGTACTTAGGAGGACCAGTCACACATGTGTAGAGAGCAGCTACTGTGTAGAGAGCAGCTACTCTGTTAAAAGCAGCTACTGTGTTGAAAACAGCAGTATTGGAGGTAAAACGACACTGCATGAATTAAAATTACTGGGTAAATGTACTGTAAAATCATCAACTACTGCCAAAAAAATCTATACCATGGGAACTTAATCTGGATGCTGATTGGTCTTTTTATACTCATCTGTGGTTGACGTTAATACTGTCCCTTTGTGATAGTAACAGGCATGCTAAAAAAAAAAACCAAAAACCTGAATGGTAAACCATAGGAAACTTTAACGAACTGTACTGACTGAACTCTGGCTGTGTGAGTCTAAAGAGGAATTTATGGACTAGAATCGACAGATGAGGTAACATCAGACTTATGGACTTGATCTGGACTAGGCTGGGATGTTTTCTTAATATACAATTATTCTTCTATATAAAGCTGTCTCTTACAAACATATTAGTGTCCTGGATTTATTTCTCTAGTCAATTCAGACTAACACGCTATGGTACCTTGGAAGTGGGGTACTAGAGAAACAATTCATAAAAATGGAGACTGGGTACTTGTTTGACCTCTGCCTCATGATAGTTTTTCTTCTTTGGCTAGCCAGAGGTCAGATATGGCCATGCAGTTTAATGGGGTTTTCTGGAAAGAATATGGGAATTTAAAGTTTTGATTCTTTTCTTTGGTTATTCTTGTTTTAATTGGCAAAAGTGAATGATTTTCATGTGTATTTTGAGCTCAGGGGTAGAAATCGCCCCTTGAAATTCTCAGAGACCATGCTGCTAAGTGAAAATAGTTGACAGAAGGTCCACCCTGGCTTGATTCAGTCAGAGGCCTACGACCGGATTTTGTATCAATGGAATAGTTTAGGTAAAGATTAGGATAAGTTAGGTAAGGTTTCAAATGGACTGTTTTAAGAATTGAACTTAGGATCTGATTCTATTTTGTTTATACTGATTTCTTCTACTTATTATTGTTGATATAATGATTGATAGAAATTATTTTTGGGAAGTACGAAAATAGAGAGCTTGTAAGCCCACTTGCCTTCAGACAATAATTTGAATAGATAAATGGGTTAGGACATGCCTGCAAAGAAGTCTTTGAAAAGATAATCCCCACCCAGTTTCTTGAGTGCTCAGGACATTCAAAGGTGAAGAGAGTTGCCAGAAGGGTTGTTGACAGACTGAAGAAAAAAGGAACTCTTTGGATTTTTAAATTTTGAAGTAGTGGTTTGTGCCTGAAGCTGGAAAAAATCTGGAGCTCCAAAGAAATTCCTTTCTAGTAGTGAACATTAAAGGGAGCCTGTGGGCAAGCTGAAATGGTTGCTAGGTGACCACTTGGATCCACTTGTTGAGTGGAAGTGGGAGAAATGCAGCAATAAAGAGACTGGTTGAGTCTGACCACTGACACCTGTTGATCTGGTTCACAGGGACTAAAGGAGAAGATGAGAGTGGATTCACTGGTCTTAAGTTCATGACCTAGCAGAAGGAGGCGTAGGGTTGTTGAGAATTTGTGATGGGCCCATGGTCTAAAGGCAAGGCAGCCAATGGGCACCCTGGTGAGGCAGCCCACATTGAGTTGACAAGAACCCGATGAGATGGAGATATTTTTGAGCCTGTCGACTGGTGCATATTGCTGCTGACTTTGTGACTGGCCTGTCATGATTTGACTTTGCTCATGCATGCGGAGTTCACGAGGTTCCAACTGGAAAGAAGATTCTTCACATCAAAGTATATGATTGTCTTCTCAGAGCACTGGGTTGATGTAAGTGGGCAGTAGAGCAATTAGATTCCAAAAATTGGGCAGATAAAGGCATGAAGTGACTGGCTTACAAACTTTCAGAAGTGGGGGAATATACTCATAGGATTATAGGATCAAGGTGTAGGTGTTCCTTAACTGCAATTGTTAGGCATAGAATATTGTTGTGTTGTTTACTTATATAATATTATGTTTAAATGAGACTCTGGTACATATTAAATTGTATGCATTTAAATTTTACCCTGTTAGGTACAGATATGATTTATTGTTGTTTGGTTAAAATTATATATGGCCAAAGAGCTGTGTAAAAGTGTCAAGTCTGTGGCAGTTACACAACCTCCTGTCAACTTGCAAAGGGGTGGAGTCTAGCCTGTCCATCAGGTCACAGCTTGATGACCTCATTTGGAGGCACGAAGGAGATAAATAGCTCACTGGAGGCCAGACACACAATTTGCTTTACTACCTGTGAGACATTCTTGTTGACAAGCCACATGGAGGCATGCTTATGGAGCCAGAGTCCATCCATGTAGCTGGAGGAACCACATTGAAACCCACACCAGCACTGAGATGGTTCCACCACCACTGGATCCACAAGACTTTCCACCCACTGGCATGTGATCTTACTGCATTTGGCATCATTGCATGGCTGCATGAGTCTAAATGGGAATTTATGGAATAGTACTGACATATGGGATAATATCAGACTAATGGACTTGGTCTGGATGGACTGGGCTGGGATTTTTTAAATGTATAATTCCTCTTTGATACAAAGCTCTCTCTTACATATATATGAGTGTCCTGGATTTCTTTCTCTAGTCAACCCAGATGAACAGAGTTGTGTTATTTTCTCAATGTATCTACTGGTTAATTGTACTGATCAATTTGCAACTCATATTTATTCCTCCCCATGCATAGAAACTCGTTTTGTTACTTACTTGGGTTATGACAAAAGAAGTCATTGGGGGGTTCACCTATTCTCCAAACTAATCCCCTCTCCAAATCTACATGTATAGTACATATCTACTGCATTACAAAAGCAAACCTGCTGCTGTCTACTTGGTTCCAATGCTGGTGAGCCGATGACTACAGGGTGTCCTATCCCTGCCTGGCTTGTCACAATTGCTGGGCTGTTATGTCTGTGTGCTCAATGATGCTTCTTGACTGTGCTTTTCATTAGCGTCATCGTCAGGCCTTTTTCTGACATGCCACTCAGGGGCTATGAACTGCCAAGCTTTTATGCAAACTGTTGAGCACAAACTGTTCTTTCCTGGGACATATATATGATGGGGTTTCCAAAAGATCATGGGAAAATAAAAACAGAGATATCGTCTATGTAGAGCTGTATCTACCTATCATCTATCTATTGACCTACGGCTTGTTATACACCACTGTTCTTTCAGTTTATCAGGGTCAGTTAGCAGTACAGTGGGTCCATGAGCCAGCTGCATGATAAGGGGAAGCAGGAATGGGAAGAATCATCCCACACATTCTGCTTAAACAGAATTAGGCCACACCTCTGAAGAAAAATCCTTTCAAATGTATCATGGCTGTGACTTGATTAAGGAAGCAGGGCGGCACTCCAGTATTCCCACAGCTCCTTGGCTGCTCACAGAAGATCCCATCATGGAGTTGGTCTGACTATGTTAGATTACCTCATGGGGGAGGTCTCAACTGCCATGCCATTGAGAATCATGTTCCAGCCATGTTGACACAAACCCTAAAAACTATCACAATCTGTTGTCCATGGCTTGCTACAAATTGGAAAGGACTCAACAGCGCCCCCAAAGCACAGCGCAATATCTATATCATCTCTCTCTCTCTGTCCACATCTATAGCGATCATCTATCTCCAGTTATAGTTTCTAACTTAAAGAACAATGAGATACCACTTCACACCGGCAATAGAGCTAAGTGCAGAAACAAACACAACAAATGCTGCAAAGGATGTGGAGAAATTGGAATCCTCACGCACCACTGAGAAATCTGTATAACTGTAGAACCACGGTGGAAAGGAGTATGGCACTCAATGAAACAAAGGGAATATAAATACCATCGACACAGCAATCTCACTACTTGATATATACACCAAAGGAATAAAAAGAACAAAACATGAGCAGATACATATACACCCATATTTATCACACCTATATTATACACCATATAGCACAAACATAGTAGCACAAAAACAGAAGCATCCAAATTGCCTACGAGTGGAAGAATTGATACATCAATGGTGCTACATACATAGGATAGAATACTGCACATCACTAAAGAATAAATATGAAACTGTAAAACACTTCCTGAGGTGAACGTATTTGGAAGATGTTAGACCTAAAAAAAGTCAAATACCTTCTGAGACCAGTGTTATAGAAAGGAAAACAATCCTTTTCCAAACATGAAGCTGACTCTGATGGTTAAAGAGAACAGCACTGTTCACACTGGAGGACTTCCTAGACTGTGACCTGGAGATACTCTTGAAGCCTTGGACCACAATTAGCCCCTGTAAGCTAAATTACAGATGGCTCATAAAGTAAGCTAAATTACAGATGATGACCTGTAAGCTAAATTACAGATGGCTCATAAATTAAGAAACAACATTTTTGGTCACTGTGTGCTTCTTAAAAAAGCATCTACATGAGACAAAACTGTCAATAGTTACTCGAAAACAAAAATGACAGGACTAGGTGATCAAAATAACCCATCTACCTGAACAGAAATAGTGTGGCTATTCATACATTGTGAAGAGTGTGACCAACTAGGTTGAACAATTTCTGTAGAAAGTTCTAAAAACCTAAGCTGGCCTGTCAAAATTTCCAAACACAGTGTAAACTAATTTTTAAAACTAGCTCCACAACCCTATGGAGCTAGTTTGATGCCGACACCCATAGCTGCTCATGAGTTGGAACCAACGAGTTGCCAACTAGCTCTAAGTAACAAAGAGCTCTTCTGTTTGTCTGGACTTAAGCCATTGGTTCACAGTCATGGACAAGGGTGAGATTTGGAAAGCATCTGTTGAACCCAGTGTGATTTTCATGTGTTTATTAAGGAAAAGGACTGCACCTTAATCTGTGAGCAACCAAGCACATGTGAGAACATTCGCTGTACACATTGTGTGCTGTACACATCAGTAGACATTGTGGTATTCAGCACATCAGCCAGGGCCACAGGGCTTCCTGATGGGAAAGTCCTTCATTAGAATACTAAGCTGAGGGCCTTGTAAAGAGTTAGATGTTATGTCAACTTGGCTGTTCCAGGTTTCTCCCTTGGCCTAGCATAGTGTGGCCAACTCCATGATCGAATCTTCTGTGCAGCAACCAGGCAGTTGTGGGGAGATTAGGGTGAAATGCCACCCAGTGGAGAAATGGTTACACAGTTGGGCTGCTAATTGAAAGGTCATCAGTTTGAAACTACCAGCCACTCCCCTATCAAAAGATGAGACTTTTTATTCCCAATTAGTCAATGTGGCCTTGATGATAGTGTGTTTGTTTGTTTGAGTTTAATTTCATCCCTCAAAACCCAAGAGACCACACTCACTGCCAATGGAAAGATGCCCACCCAGTGTGACTCTACAGGACAGGGTAGAACTGCCTCTGAGTTCCTGGGGCTGCAGTAGTTTAGGAGAGTGGAAATCCCTGTCTTTCTCCTGAGGAGTCATAGATGGTTTTGAACTGCTGACCTTGAAGTTACCAGCCCAACACACAACCACTAAGCTACCAGGGCTTTTAATATTGTCACCACTTTGATAAAATCCAGAGGAGGCTACCATTCAATGTGTGACCTATTCTGTATAGACTGACTGTCTAGAAAAACTAGTTTACTTGCCCTCGATTTGAGTCCTGGGAGTGGTTCATTGACTTCTTGCCATAGTCTATAGATCTCAGGAGCCACCAGCAGTCTGTGAACTTCGAGTATTTTCTTCAACATATGATCTTCTTGCCTCCTTTTAATTCTTCCTGGCTCAGGCCCCTGCAGCTAGATGAGTTGGAGAGGTCTTCGGCTAACCATTTGGTCCCACAGAATTAAACTGACTGGATGAACTCAATTCTACCATGGGGTGTCCCATGTCTTGATACAAATCTCCTTCTATGGACATACACACACAGGCCTTATGTACATACACACAGGCCTTATAGACGTACACACATGCCTTATAGACACACACTGGCCTTATAGAAATACACACACAGGCCTTATAGACACACACAGGCCTTATAGATACACACAGGCCTTATAGATACACAC
Organism: Tenrec ecaudatus; assembly: GCF_050624435.1. Classification (NCBI taxonomy): domain Eukaryota; kingdom Metazoa; phylum Chordata; class Mammalia; order Afrosoricida; family Tenrecidae; genus Tenrec; species Tenrec ecaudatus. The sequence goes on along the minus strand of NC_134547.1, from coordinate 2,364,844 downwards.
AGGCCTTATAGACACACACAGGCCTTATGTACATACACACAGGACTTATAGACACACACAGGACTTATAGACACACACACAGGACTTATAGACACACACAGGCCTTTTGTACATACACATACAGGCCTTATAGACACACACACAGGCCTTATAGATAAACACACACAGGCCTTATAGATAAACACACACAGGCCTTATAGATAAACACACACAGGCCTTATAGACACACACAGGCCTTATGGACATACACACACAGGCCTTATAGGCATACACACAGGCCTTATGGACACACACACAGGCCTTATAGACACACAGGCCTTATGGACACACAGGCCTTATGGACACACACACAGGCCTTATGGACACACACACAGGCCTTATAGACACACACACAGTCTGTACCGGTTTTGTTCTTCTAGAGGACCCAACCTGACACAGCCCTTAATGAAAAACTTGATTCAAAGCCAAGAACACATGCCAAAACTGTTTGGAAGCTGCCTGTCGAAGCTGCCAGTGTTAACTTAATAGGCTGCGCTGCACTGCAGGCTTCCATCTGGACATGGAATTTGGTGATTCTCTGGAACCTGACTACTGATGTATTGAATGCTCCAGTCTTGAATAGGAGCCTGGGTGTGGGCTTGGTTATGCACGTGTTGTTGTGTTCATCTGGGTTGACTAGAGAAACAAATCCAGAGACACTCATATGTTTGTGAAATAGAGCTTTATGTAATGGGCAACAGCAAGTCAAGAAAACATCCCAGCCCAATCCAGATCAATCCATAAGTCAAATATTAGCCCATATGTCTGACATTATTCTCTAAAGTTCTCTTCAGTCTCAGGAAGCACATGCAATGATGCCAAATACATGAAGATCACAGGTCAATGGGGAAAAGTCTTCTGGTTCCAAAGGCAGTGGAAGCATCTCAGTACTGGCGATAGTCTCCAAGTGGCTCCTCAACAGGAAGGCGAAGCAGTGAGTGTGACCCTCCTCTAGGGAGAAAGAGGGAAAGTTTCCACGCCACAAAGAAACATAATCAGGTGTGACCTGATGGACAGGCTAGCTTCCACCCCTAGGCTTCTTTATCAAGTTGACATGACATTATGTACCTACCACAGTTGCTATCTGCAAGGTAAACATTTCCACCAGCTGCTCATCACGAAGAAAGACAGGGCTGTCTACTCCGATAAAGAGTTCCAGTTCTGAAATCCCACAGGAACAGTTCTACCATGCCCTATAGGGTCGGTATGACGAAGAATTGACTCAGTGACGGTGAGTTTCTAGTTTTCAATCATGAATATTCAACAGTCTATGTCAGAAAAACCATGCAAATTGTTGCTAAGGTGAATTATGGAGACCCCATGTTCATTAGCATAGAACCATGACTGCAAAAGTTTTCAGGGACATTGGTCTTTAAAATCAAGTTTCAAGGTTTTTATCTTCCAGCGCACATCTGGTGTGTTTAAGCCAGTGAAAATTTTTTAGTGTCTGGTGGTACAAAAGAGACTCCCATATCTCAAACGTAATTCCAGGAGTACATGTATGGAGTCTTGACAGGACAAAGAAGACAGAGAGATTCATCTTCCGGATGAGCTCATAATGGCACAAGAGGATTTGCAGACTAACTGCTAAGTAAAGGAAAACTGTCCTAAACCCATGCTTGGGGGCATGACAGTACATCACAATTACAGGTGGGACTACAAAAGCTGGAGCAGAACTGTGTTAGGATACATGTACGTTAGATAGAAGAATTTAGCAGAAGGTAAAAGCTTTCTAACTCAAGGCATTGTTATGACTATTGTTGGGCTGAAGTTAAAGGAGATAATCTGCTTTTCAATGCACTCTGCCTGAGGGAAAAACTATTCAGATCAATATAAAGGATTAAATGGACATTTCATCTTTTGGGGGGTTACTGGCCGTGGATTGTAGGGGCTCACAATCCTCCATCAACTTCTGCAAGCGAGATGCTCCGTATTTAAGCTGTAACATAGTAGTCAAGCACTTAAGAATTAAAACACCCTCACATCTCCTGCTGTGGAATTAATTCTGGTTGCTCACCACAAAGTCAGTAGTTACAACCCACCAGACAATCCACAGAAGAAATACGAGTCTTTTTCCCCCATTAAATGTACTATTTAGAAAGCCAAAGGGATAGTTTGACTCTATACTGTATGGTTGTGTAAGTTAGGTTTACTGTGGGTGTTTGTTTTTCAAAGCAGCTGGCTCGAGTTTACAATAGTTTCACTGTTCACCCCTTTTCATCCCCGTGTGGCAGTGCATGTGCCTTGGGCCCATGACCAGAAGGCAAGAAGTTTGAAACCTCCAGTGCTCTGCTAGAGAAACACTAGACTTTCCATTCTCATCAAGAGTTCCCCTGGGGAACTTCTGGGTGGGAATCTCCCCACAGCAATGAGTTTTGGGGTTTCCCTGAGACCTTATTTAACACAATGTCACTGTGATAGTAAGGTTTTATGTGACCTTAGTAGTCTTGCCAATTGACCTCGGAACAAAGATTCATTCCGCGGGTCAGCCACTAGACCGACCTGCCAACCTTGCATATGCTTTCCTCTGCGGACACCAGCCCGTGTGGTCTTCCTGCCAAACTCGTGTTCCTCATCCTTGAAGCTTCTCAACTCAGGAGAAAACCCCATCGTAACATTAAAGCTGTGGGTAGGCTCTCTGTAACGGAAACGGCTTCAATGTGATGCGTAAGGTTTCCAGAGACTTCTCCATTGTCTGTTCTCAGTTGTTCGGAAGCTCTGCCAAAAACCGTTCATCTTGTGCGACTGTGTGGGCATTTGAAAGGCCAGTGACACCATTTCCAGCATTACAGCAACCCACAAGCCCTTACAGTAGGAGGAACTAACAGACAGTGATGCATTTGAATCATGGTGCTAGAGATGAATATTAAAAATTCCATGGACTGCCGAAAAGACAAACATCTGTTTGTACTGAAAGAAGGAAGACCAGAGTACTCCTTAGAGGCAAGGATGGCAAGACTTCTCTTACATGCTTCGGCCATACTGTTAGGAGAGGCCAGTCCCTGAAGAGGGATACAATGTGCTTGGTAAAGCAGAGGGGCAATGTCGAACTAGAGGAAGGTCTTCCACGAGCTGGATTGACACAGTGGTGGCATCAATGGGCTCAGGCATAAGAATAATTGCGAGGAGGGTACAAGGGCAGGCAGTTTCGTTCAGTTGTCTGTGTGGGCACTGAGGGTTGGAGCCGCCTGTGTGCCACACAGCATCATCAACAACAACATGGGACCGTCGGATTTGGAACTTCCCAGACTTGGATTTAGCTACTTTGACACCTGTGGAAGTCACCGCCATTTTAGCAATACACATTTCTTTCTATATCTGCGCTTCGAGCAATCACTGGCTTTGTGTTTTTTGAGATCAGCCTAACACAGTTGCTACAAATGACAATAGACCGAATGTCAGCGGGTTTGGGTTTATAGGACAGAATCAGTGTCCTGTTGGCACAGCGGGTTAAGCACTAAAGCAAAGAGAACCCCATTCAAACCCACTATCTACTCTGAAGGAGAACCACGGGACGGTCTTCTTTCTTACAGTTGAAAGCATTTGCAATCCTAGGGAACAGCTCTCCCTGTCCGATAGGGTCACAGTAAGTCAATTAGACTACATGACTAGTCTGGGTTTGTTTTAGTGGGTTTATATGACAGGGCAGAACTTCCCCAAAAGAATTCCCAAGGCTGCATGTACACTTGAAGACTTTATGGAATTACACTGACACATCCTCCTCTGGAGCTGCTCCTGGGTTCAAACCAAACCCCTCACTCTCAAACCCACTGCCAGAGTGTGGATGCCAAATCATAGTGACTCTGTTGGACAGGGCCAAACCGCCCCTGTGAATTTCTGAGACTATAATCCTGAAATCCCTGAACCTATTTATAAAAGCTTTGAATACAGATGGTTTGTGCACGGAATACATAACACATAAGTTACACCTGGACTTCGCAAGGAAAATCTGAAGACAGGAATTTTGGATGGTCGCCGGGCAGAAAACATAAATGACACACGTTTCATAGAATCAGTGAATTGACCTAAACGTTATCGACAGGTGTCCGTTGGAGTGGTTTTGTGTAATTGTTTCTATATCTGAAGGAATTCCACTTTTTGCAGACAAGTCATGACGTACAGAAACTTAAAGATGATGTCTGGTCTATCTTTTACCCAAGGTTTCAAAGAGATAATTTCATAGGAGCGTTGGCAGTGATATACACAGAGGTAAAAGTTGATCTTCATCAACAATTTGGGGAAATGTACATGCTTATGTCTTACTATGCGCTCCTTTGTCCAGGGTGTGGTTTTACTACGAGAGGCTCATTGTTTTGAGGATGACCTGGAGACACTCGGACTCTTGGTGACACCACGTGTGCACAGTAGAACTATGGTCCATAGGGTTTTCAAAGCTGTGACATCTCAGAAGCCGATCAGCAGCCTGTCTTCTAGAACTCTCCTGGGTGTGTTTCAATGAACAGCCCTTCGTTTAGTAGTAAAGTGATTAACCATTTAGCACTGGTTTGATGCTCCAGACCATGTACCCTGTATTTTCACTACATCAATGAACTCACTTATTTCATATTAACCATTTATTATGAAAAATACAGATAGAAATGTGATCCCACATGGTTACAGAAGAAGTGGTTCCAATGTATGAAGATTGTTTTTTATGTCATTGATTAACAATTTTATTGGCATAAGTTCACCTACCACCGAATTCACTAGCTCAAGCAGATCAAGAAGAGTTGTACAATCATTACAACAATCATTTTAGAACATTGTCTTCACTCTTGTCATCATTATCATGAAAGAAGTTTTATGTGGAGTATTTTTCTTGGTTATTTCCAGGGGCAACTATCTGTAGTTAATAAATCCCAACCATCCTGACCTTGTTCCCACAGCTACCTGGGGAGAAGAAACTAGGCAAGACTTTTATGCATAGTTCTTTTGAAAGACAGACTCATAATGAAGAATTTGGGTGAACATAGATGAAGGAATGGAAAGGGTTGCAAGCAGAAATAATTCCGTCATGAATCAGCTCTTCTGAGATACATACATCACACATATGCAGGGAAGTGTTACGTTTTTAGGATTTTCTAGGCTGAATAATTTTTTTTAAAGGTCTCCATATGGCTGATACCACTATGAGACACGACGTCCCTCGCTGACCCATGGCCCTACAGGGGACAACCCTGGAGACTCAATGTCTGGACTGGCCCGTCTGAGTCTGTGGCACTGAGGCAAAACACTAAAGGCGTGCAGCAGAGCAACAGGGGGAGCTCCCGAGGGAGTGCAAAGGATAGACTTTGGGGCCAGGGCACGACATCGCATTGGACTTGACTAAAGGACACACCTAGAGGTAAAAAATCAGACCTTGATCTATTTACAGGTTTTTCTTTATTTTTAAAAATATTTTACATTTTTTCTTTTAAAAAAATTAATTTATTCTTTTCTGGGTCATTGGTTTTCTTTTTTGTTGTCATCTTTGTGTTCTCTTTTGTCACTTCATCTTGCTATGACTTGTTTTAGGTGCATATTATTATCTCTGTAGATATAGCTACATAAGGTAGGCCGGATGAAGAGTATGGAGGAGAAAACAACGGGACTGATGGTTCCAGGGGGACACGGGAGAGGGGGAGGTGGGGGAAAGGAGGTGGTGTTGATCAACCCAGGGACAAGGGAGCAACAAGTGATCAAAAATTAATGGCAAGGAGGATGTGACAGGTCTGGTAGGGACTCAGCAAGGGCAATGTAACCGAGAGAAAGTACTGAAATCCAAATGAAGGCTGAGCATGATAGTGGGACAAGCGGAAAGAAAAATGAAATCAAGGAAATGACTAGGAGACAAAGGGCATTTATAGAGGTCATATACAGGCATGTACATATGTAAATATATTTATATAGGATGGTGGGAAATAGATCTATGTGCATATATTTTTAGGTTTAGTATTAAGGCAGCAGATGGATATTGGTCCTCCACTCAAGTATTTACTCAATGCAAGAACACTTTGTTTTATTAAATTGGAATTCCATGTTGCATACCTCCCCAACACGATCGCTGAAGACAAATGTGTGCATAAGCAAATGTGGTGAAGAAAGCTGATGGTGCCTGGCTATCAAGAGATATAGTGTCTGGGGTCTTAAAGGCTTGAAGATAAACAAGTGGCCACCTAGCTCAGAAGCAACAAAGCCCACATGGAAGAAGCACACCAGTCTGTGTGATCATGAGGTGTCAAAGGGATCAGTTATCAGGCATCAAAGAACAAAAAATCATATCATTGTAAATGAGGTGAGGGCAGAGTGGAGACTCAAAGTCCATCTGTGGGCAACTGGGCATCCCCTTACAGAAGGGTTGCGGGAGGAGACAAGCCACTGAAGTTGCAGGGTAGTAACAATGAAAGATACAACTTTCCTCTAGTTCTTAAATGCTTCCTCCCCATCACTACCATGATCCCAATTCTACCTTAAAAATCTGGCTAGACCAGAGGATATACACTGGTACAGATAGGAACTGGAAACAGGGAATCCAGGACAGATTATTCCTGCAGGACCAGTGCTGAGAGTGGCAATACCAGGAGGGTGGAGAGAAAGTATGGTAGAAAGGGGGACCGATTACAAGGATCTACATATAACCTCCTCCCTGGGGACAGACAACAGAAAAGAGGATGGAAGGAGACATTGGACAGTGTCAGATATGACAAAATAATAATAATTTATAAATTAGCAAGGCTTCATAAGGGAGTGGGGAGCGGGGCTGGAAGGGAAACACGAGGAGCTGATATCAAGGGCTCAAATAGAAAGCTAATGTTTTGAGAATGATGTTGGCAACAAATGTACAAATGCGCTTGACACAATGGTTGGATGTATGGATTGTGATAAGAGTTGTATGAACTCCCAATAAAATGACTTCATTTTTTAAAAAGGTCTCTTAATGTGCTGGTAACGATACCGTGAGATCTTATTTTGTGACATGATGAGCAGATCGGGCTTACACTCTCGTGGTTCCAAGCACTCCTCGTATGCAGGAGGCTCTCAGCTTGCAGCTTTCTGTTGTCTAGAGAACCGCAGCTTCGGGCCTCTGGGTGGACTTTCTTATTTCGTGCGTCTTATAAATCCATCACATATGTGGTAAAGCATTTTCTTTTATTTCAAAGCATGGGTTTTATTTCAAAACATGGGTATGATTGGTATGAATTTTAAATGTTATTTTCTGTAATTATAAAACATCATGCAAATCTTTTTGAAGCAAGAAAAGTGTGAATCTAATGAGGCACCTAGCAGTTATCAATGATCAAGTACATGATAAATCACTACTGGCCTAATTCTCCAGGATTCAATAACAAGGGTTGTGTTGCATCTAACAATGCCCACACAGAGGGTGTGAAGTAAAGTCATCTGCATCTCAGACTGAAAAGAAAGAAGTCACGAATCCCAGGGGAAAAGTCCTGGAGGAAGCCCAGCCATCTTCTCTTGATACATCTTATCAAAGGCTTCACTTTGAGCCACCGTGAAGTGATGTTTCCAGTCCCCAGTAACTCCTGAAAAACACAGGAAATGGGTCAAGATCACATTTATATCTAGTCTCTGACGACCTACTTTAAACTTCGGTCACTTTCTTTCTGCCAATGTTTCACAAGCACTGAACCAGGCATTGCAGGAACTCTGCCCCGCTTACTTTGAACATGTAATTGGGAAAGAGTAATTCCTAGAACAGGACACGGTGTTTCGTAAAACCAGCGTCCGGGGTTAGAAAGGAAACCTTCCATGAAATGCCTTGACACAGTGGGTGCACCAATGTGAGTCACTATAGCCAAGGTCACAAAGGTGGTGCAGGGCCAGGCAGCATTTCATTCTATTGGACAAGAGATCACCATGAGTCAGAGGCAGCAACCACAGCATCACTGAACAAGTACACATCTCCGGTCTGGCACCAGATCACCAATGGGTCCAACTTCAGACTTCATGTTGTCTCATCTATGTGACCCGTAAGTTGCTGACTGTATTAAAGGGCTTTTTCCAGTGCTTTCTTCTTCTGTATACTGTGATGACCGAATGATAATGAAAGACCATTTGATAACAGTAACTAAATGCAGTATCTAGAATAGGCACTGCTCAAGAGAACAAAATGGATTAGTGGTTACCAGGGGTGGATCTGTTGCATAAGATCTCTTTAGGGTATTGAAGAACAGGGATGTTATTTTCAGGATGAAGGTGCTTCTGACTCAAATTATGGTATTGTTTCTCTTTAATATTAATAATTTAATGGTGGACTCTTAAATATCTCATAACAATCCGTAATTCAATTATATCAAGAACACTTGTACAAATGTTGCCATCATCATTTCCCAAACATTTTCTTTCTACTTGAGCCCCTGGTATCATCTCATCTTTTCCCCTTCCTCCCTCACTCTCCCACCTTCATGAATCCCTGATCAATTATATATTATTGTTGTTATATCATATCTTACACCGTCTGTCATCACCCTTCACCCACCTTTCTATTATATGTCCCCCTTAGGGGGTTATATGTCCAACCTTGTGATCAGTTCCCCCTTTCTCCCACTTTACCCCTATGCTGTCCCTATCTTCATGGTATTGCTACCCCCACTATTGTTCCTGGATTCCCTGTGTCCAGAGCTCTTAGCTGTACCAATGTACATACTCCAGTCTAGCAGTATTTTTAAGGTAGATCTTAAGTCATGATAGTTGGGGAATGGCATTGTGTGTGGAGCTTAGAAGAACTAAACACACATGCTGTGTGTTTTGTTAATGCTGTACTGCATCCTGGCTGAATATTTTCTTCCTTGATACCTTCCTGAGAGGGGATGTCAAATAATCTAAAGATGGACTTTGGGTCTACTCTCTGATCCCCAACCCCTCATTGTTTTGGCATAATTGTTTGTTTTGGATCTTTTGATACCTGATCCTGTCACATCTTTTGATCACACAAGCTGGTGTGCCTCTTCCATGGGGACTTAGATGCTTCCCTGTGAGATGGCCACTTGTTTAAGTTCAAGTCTTTAAGACCTCAGATGTTATCTCTTTTAATGACCAGGCACCATCTGCTTTATTTACTACATTTCTTTATACACCGTTTTGTCTTCAACAATCATTTTGGAAAGGTGAGTATCACAGGGTGTCAGGTTATTAGAATAGAGTGTTCTTGTGTTTAGGGAGGCGTTGAGTTGAGGCCTAAAGTCTATCTTAATACTTAACATTTAAATATATGTCCATAGACCTATATACCATGGGTTGTTAAGAAGTGGTATTTTCAATTGCTTCATATGCATATGAAAGTTGGGCTTTCGCTATTAAGACTGTAGAAAAGCTGATGCTTTGACCTGTGGTGCTGGCAAAGACTATTGAAAATACCATGGATTTCTAAAAGGACAAACAAATCTGTCTTGGAAGAAGTAAGGCCACAGTGGTGTTTTGAGGCAAGGATGTCCTGTACCTTGAACAAGTTGTCAGGAGAAGACAGTCCCTGGAGAAGGATATCATGCCTGATAACGCAGAGCAGCAGTGAAAAAGAGGGAGACCCTCAGCAAGATGGACTGACACAGTCACTGTAACAATTAGCCCAAGCTTGGGAACAATTGGGAGGATGGCGCGGGACCAGGCAGTGTATTGCTTGGTGATGTATATGCTCACTCTGGCTAAGAAACGGCTGGGTGCCTCCTAACAATGACAGGGGTGGATGAGAAGCAGGGGCAAAGGAAGACACAATGTTAGGGGGAAGTTAGCTTCTATTAAATGTGATGTAAAAATCTGGGAGTGTTTGGGGTAGTGGATAAAGAATGTAAAGAACACAACTGATGGCACTAAACTGTGTACGTTTAAGATGATAGAAATGGCAACTTCTCTCAGACTGCTATATTTAGCACCACAGAAATAGCGTGGATAGAAAGGATAATAACAAATCAATGGAACCAAAAGGCCAATTCCAGTCAATAGCAAACATATGTAGGATTGCTGAGACTGTAGATATTTACTAAACCAGGTAGCTTCATGTTTGTCCCCCAGAGCAGCAAGTGTGTTTGAACCAATGGCATAGTGGTTAACAGCCCAACACTTACCAAATAGAAGCATCAGAGAAAAAAAAAATTAGGATAACAGTGGAGAGCTGGTAACATTTTGGGTTTCATCTTGGGCTGAAAACCCCAAGCTCAGCAGTTCAAAATTACCTGTCACTCTGTGGGCAAAAGATGAGACTCTCTACTCTCATAAATATTTAGTCTCAGAAACCCACAGGACCAATTGCAGCTTTTCCTGACGGGCCACAATGAGTTTATATTGACTCCATGGCACTGAGTTGGGTGGGCTTCACATCATACGTGTTCCAGTCACCCCTTCCTTTTGAAGAGGGGATCATCCCATCATCACAATGTGAGGAGAGGAGGTCCTTCTACAGGGACAAGGACCACACCTGCATGCTGTTTTGTTTCTCTTCACCTGTTGTTATTCTTCTGCCTACCCCCATCTGCCTTGTATTCTGCCTGACTATGTATTCAACAGAACACCTAGCATAACTACAAAAAGAAGACTGGAAAAGACTTTACAAGATGAAAAGCATTTAGAAAGTTGTTGCTTTCATTAGTGGTAGTCATTGAGTGGGGATGATTCATAGCAACCCACTGTGTATCAGGGTAAGACTGATCTTCATGGGGTTTTCAAAGCTGTGAAATTTCAGAAGCAGATCATGAAGCCTGTCTTATGAGGTGCCTGGGGACAGATTCAAATCACCAAACTTTGGCTAGCAGACGAGAATATAACTGTTTGTGACATTCAAGAAATTAGTCTAAGACTCAAAAACGACCCCAAGCGATATACTCATCCATTGGACTTAGTTTTACTGACTTATTTTTCAGCTCGAAATGCCCCAAATCATTCTTTCAGCTTTCAGAGTTATGAAGAAACTTAAATGCTTCATATGGCTCAATGTTTCCCCTTTTCAATACTTTAGCACACCTATAGAAGCAGGGTTATTATTTATCCATTTCTTTCATGTTCTATATTCAGAATACGATTTCTAACCTTTTCTGAGTAATTGACCTTGGCTATGATCCATAACGGTATCTGGTAGTAGCGTGAAATTGCTCATTTCATTATCTCTCATGGCCTCAAAGGATACATGCTTGAGCACTGAGTTGATTTCTTCAGGGCCAAGCTCTTTCCCCAAGAACTGAATTATCTTCTCTACAGTGGCTCTTAGGTCCTAGAATAAAAAAAAATACAATAGAGAAAATGTGGAAGTTAAAGTCTAGAGACTAAGAAGAACAAAGAGACATGGTGGGCAGTGAAGATGAGAAGGATAAGAATGAGCAAAAAAAGGAGAGAAGAGTGGTTGTTTGTACTCATCTGATGAGTGGTAAAAATCAGATAAAAATAAGTTTAAGGGTGAATAAATAGAACAGGAGGAAAAGAGAGCTGGCAAAAAGTGGTGAGACAGTAACCTTCTCATGAAATCCATCTAACAACAAGGACCTGAGGAAGCAAGTGAAACACACATGAAAGTAGAACACAATTGTGGACATTTGTATCAAATCCCAACTTAAAAGGAAAAAAAGGTAAAAACAAACGAGTATACAATCAATGTGTAAATACAACACCACCACATTGTCTCCAAGACAATGGGCAACCTCAAATCACACAAGAAACCGAACAAGATGGCTGAAGTAAATGACCACCATTTGCTTTCTGACCCAGAAAATACTCCATGGGAAGAAATGCTATTGGAGGATTGTTTTTCTAAAAAGTGATAAAATGAAATAATAAAAAGAAATGGTCCTAGAATGACCAGATTAGGAATTCAAAAGAATTCTATTTAGGGTCATCCAGCAAGTCTAGAAAAGGATCTAGGACAAAACTCTAGAACAATTCAGGCAAACACTACAATATTTGAACTTGTTTAAAAATACATACAAAATTATAAACGCATATTGGAAAACAGCAACTACTAGTCTAGAGAGTTAAAATTAACATCTCATAAATAGATAATATAAGAGAAAGTATCATTAAACCAATTCAAGACCAGACCAAACCAAACTCACTGCCATCAAGTATATTCAAACTCACAGCGACCTTATACATAAAAGACCTGCACCTGTGGTTTTCTCAGATGGTAACTCTTTATGGGAGTAGGAAGTCTCATTGTTAGCCCAAATGCAAGACAGAATTAGCTAAATATCTCTAAACATGTTAGAGGAACAACCAGAAAATAAAGATTTTAAAAATCAAAGATGTATGTGGAACATTAATAGGAAGAATTGCTTAATTTTATTGGAATTCTTGAAACTGAAGAAATAAAAATCACTAAGTAATCAATGAAGAATAAAATGGTTGAATATTGATTGGCAGAAAACATCCCTCATATAAAATTAAAATGTAAGAAGATAGACACCCAATTAGATCAGTGAGCTCCAAATAGGTTAGACTCCCTAAAGAACAATCACCAAGACATGTAATTAAACTTTCCAAAACCAAAGCCAGAATCCTGAGAAAATGAAGTACTTGGCATAAAGGTGAACCAGTAAGATTAAGCTATAATTTCTTGGCAGAAGTAATGCAGGCAAGAAGGCAACATGACGACATTTATAAGACTATAAAACAAAATGTCAAAGATTGTATTTACCATGCAAATTATTCCTCAAATATAACAGCAAAATTAAGTCATTTCTAGACAAATGGGGAGGAAACTAGATATCAAACAAATGGCAACCAAAAGAGAGGGGGGAAAACGAGTAGGGGTTTCCATGTTAATTTATAAGAAAATAGTAAGAAAGAAACCAGTAAAAGAAACAAGAATATTATATTCAAATGAAAAGGTCAATATAAAAGAGGGACACAAACATAATATTATCCATACAGCCAAATAAATATCCCCCAAATACATAAAGCATCATTTAACAAGGCAGAAAGGAGAAACAGACAATGTGACAATAGAAGACACTAACCACTCTTGATGAGGGACAGCACAAGAAACTCAACCAAGATGCAAAAGATGTGAGCTACACTTATAGGCAAATACAGAACATCTCATGAAACAGCATATTACACATTATTTTTGAATGTACATGGATTGTTCTCCAGAACGGACCACTTGTGAGATCACAAAGCAAGTCTTAACATGATTGAAGACATTGAAATATTAAACAGCACCTGCTCAGATCACCACATTATAAAGTTCAAAATCAGATCGATGGGCTTATGATTTGCAAAGGCCTAAACCCTTGAGAAAGACCCCAGAAACGAAGTAATGCATTCGGTTTGTGTTCAGCTACTAATCAAAAGGTTGACAGATCAAATCTACCTCGTCAGCAGATCTCAGAAGAAAATCATGAAGATCCAATGTCTTAAAGAGTACATGTAAGAAAATATTTTGAGAGTACTTCTGCATCAGAACGTATGGGTTTGCCATGGGTTAGAATCAACTGCATCGCAACAGGTTATTTTTGTAGTTGCTTAGTTTGTTCATGTTCACTGCTCCCACAAAATGGGTTTGTAATCAAGCCCTTCCGTGGTGTATGCGGCATACATTGAAAAAGGAAATCATGCAGATATTGAGCAAACAATTCCTGACCTAAACCAGTATGAGAGTGAAGGTAGGATGGAGAGGCGCTTTAGTTGAGAGAACCTCTGATTGAAAAGGTAGGAGAGAAACACTGAAGAATGGAGCAGAAAAAATAGATAAACATAGTGTGATACATACCTGTGCCTATAGAACACTACTCAACCAGGAAGAGCAATGAATTCCCGAGTCATGCCACCACAAGGATGAAACATGCTGGCAGTAGGCAGATATTGCAGAGTGAAGCAAGTCAGTCACAAGCAATAACATAACATTGCTTCAATTATATTAAATAAACAAATATATGGAAACCAAACTGTATTCATGCTCAGAAAAGGTGAACTCTACATCTTTATGGGAACAGACATCCTCATCTTCCACCTGTGGAGCACCAGGTGTGTCCGAAGTAGACATCTTTTGGTTAGGAGCCCAGCGCTCAACCCATAGAGATACCAGGGCTCTTTACAAGGAGTGGAGCAAAGGGAAAGGGGGAGGTTTAATTTAAGGGCATTGAGTTTGGAGTGTGAAAAAGGTTGCACAATTTGAAAATTGTAATCAAGAACAGTGAAGTAGGATGTGAAAAGTATCAAAATGGTCAATGTTTTATTGTGTATATTTTCAGGGCAATAATAAAAACCCTGGAGGAGTAAAGAAAAAAAAACAAGGAAATTATACTGTGGAGAAATTGGTTGAGGGAGAGGGGATTCTTTTTTTTACCTGATGCAGCTCCTCGTATGTGACCACCAAGAAATTCTCTTTGCCTTTCATTTGCAGCCAGCCTTGACAGTGGTCAAACCATGATCCATACGGAACTGAAAGAGAGGTTGGGAGAAAGGAGGCTCTTTGTGTCATCTGTGTGTGCTCAGTTGACAGCTATTCCTTGCCCATGTGTGCATGTCAGAAGCACTGGAAGAATAAAGGAGTGAAGTCATGGAGAGTCTCGTTTCTTTTTCCAAATTATTACAAATCGGTTTTTCAATCACCAGTTTACTGGCAAGTCCCTTGGTGTCATGTAAGGCAGAGGTTCTCAATCTTCCTAATGCAGTTAATACAGTATCTCATGTTGTGGTGACCCCCCAACCATAAAATTATTTGCATTGACACTTCATAACTGTAGTTTTGCTACTGTGATGAATTGGGGACCCCTGTGAAAGGGTCATGGGACTCTCAAAGGTGTCGCAACTCACAGGTTGAGAACTGCTAATGTAAGATAAGGTAGTTAGCACCGTTTCACATCTGTGTAGACGAGAAATGATATGTAGAGGTTGGAGGGTAATAGAATTAGCAAATAGATTAGATAAGCTTGAACACACTGGTAGTTTGCAATTTCTTCTAGACTCCCACCCCTCCCCCTCCGCAGCAACAACAAAAACAGTCCTCCACTCCAAGTTCTTGTTTTCTGATCTTTAGTAATCTGGTTGTTCCTGTGATTGTTACCCATCTCAGTTCATGGGTATAATTTTCACACTTCCTCCATGTCTTTATATTTGTCTCTAAAAAGAAGCATCCTAGTATAACGATGTTCTTTAAATATCCAATTGGATAATATTCCATTACTTGCTTGTATACTATCTGGGATTTTCCCTTATCCTTCTGCTATTATAAATATGGCTGAATTGAACAGTCTTTTACATCTATCACCTACAACTATCTATCTATCTATCTATCTATCTATCTATCTATCTATCTATCTATCTATCTATCATCTGTCTTTCAATCTGTCTCTATATACCTGCATCTTTGCCAGTGAATTGTAGTTATATAGAAAATGAATGCACCCAATTTTAAATGCATATTTAAGTTTGTTATATTAAAATATTATACTCCATTCTGAAGGTTGTGTGTTTCCCTTGAACTTCATCAGTAAGCGCTTCAAGTTATCTTGACCTCAGCAAGCTAGCTTGTGTTATCTATACAACTGAGATTGCTTCTGTGTATTCTTCCAATTCTGATGCTGTGTTCTTCCTATACCCATATTCTAGCGTTGGTAAAGTGAAAACAAATAAACAAAAACCTACTCCAAAACTTCCAGAAAGAAAACTTCCCTGCTAACACCTTCATTTTGGCCAACACCTTCATTTGGCCATTTGGTGAAGAAACCGTTTCACAATTGATTGTGGTAATGTTGGCACAACTCCTTTTAATGTATCCAAGCCATTGAATTATATGGCATGTGAATTATATGTCAATAAATACATTTAGTTTTCTAAAATGAATATAAAAACAACTATTTGGACTTAGGACATCTAGAATTATAAGATTCAAATATGTGTTGTTGTCATATCACTAAGATTATGGAAATTTTAATACAGCAGCAAAAATAGGATCGGATAATAATACAGTTATTTAAACCATGGGATTGCTCTTCCTGGTGAGGAAGAACTGGAAATTCAATGTTCCATCTAGATTCTATAATTGAACCAGACTCACCATTTCCCTGAACAAACCATTCAAAGCATTGGTCGAATGTCTCTGGATATGTCTCAGTCTTTAGCAGTCTATAAAAGTAGAAAGCAGATGTAATAACATCTTTGGGATTTCTGAGTAGGTAAAT
This sequence comes from Tenrec ecaudatus, assembly GCF_050624435.1. NCBI lineage: Eukaryota > Metazoa > Chordata > Mammalia > Afrosoricida > Tenrecidae > Tenrec > Tenrec ecaudatus. The sequence goes on along the minus strand of NC_134547.1, from coordinate 2,348,699 downwards.
CATCTGAAATTGAACAAGAAAACAAGACAATGAGAAAGAATTCATTATTTTCCCTGGGTTCTGGATTTTTGCAAATGGAAGCAAAGTCACTTTCCATCAAAATGTTTGGCCGCCATATGGGTTTATTCCATTCATTGTTTTCAGAAACCCCAAATGTCGGACGTTGTCTTGTGGTAAACTGAAGATTTAGTAGAATGCATTTGGTCCTATTTCTACGGGGAAAGTGGCCGTGTTTTTAGAACGATCCCCACTGTTCTGAGAAAAAAATATCTTCAAATACATGTTCTCCAGTCTGAAAACATGCCCCTCGCCAGAGCCCTCCATTAAGGAGAAGTTGTAAAAGAGCTACTGTAAAAGATGCCTCATTCCCATGTCTGGCTAGTCACTGTGCCTGAAGGATATCTGTAGATAAGACTAAACAATTTCTGTAGCCTGACCCACCATAAAAATGTAGCAAACCCTCTTCTGACTTCTCTTACTGGTTGGCTCATCAATTGCTGCCCTGTGGAGGGCTGAGGGAGCATCCTAGGTCAACTAGCACTAGACGAAGAAGATGATTCATTTAATTTCCTGTTTACTATGTTACCTGCTTTTAACATTTCCCTTTGACTATGTAATATTTTGGCTGTATTCTGTGTATGCTTTTTGAAAGATCTGTAAGCTCCGATATATATACCGATTCGAATATACATTCACTCTCTTGGTCCAGACATAGGGAAAGGAGCCCTTGGGCCCCGCTGTCTCTCTGTTTTACTTTCCACAATCACAAAGTCACTCCTGAGAACCTGTTCGATGGTTGGGGACCCATACCCCCCAAACCGGATCCCAATGTGGGATGACAAATGGCGCCCAACATGGGGCCCTCAGAAAGCTTACAGAGACGGGGAGAATATCCCTACTAACACCTGGTCTCTGTGGGCTTGAGTTAAAATGGTGTTAGAATCCCTTCAGTCAGAGGAAGAAATAAAAGTGGATAATCAATGTAATGGAAAGTTTTATATAAGCTGCCCAATTTTACAAAAGCCAACTAAAGTCTCCTTGAATAGGTATAGGAAAGAGTTTGGAAACCAGAAAAGCAGAAGCCCCCCTTAAAAAACCTCATGGCCAAAGCCTCCATATCCCCAGGTGAGTGCACCACCTGGGGACCAAAGGTGATAAGGCTTTAGAAGAGGGTTATCATTACCTTAAGAATCACGCTGTGGAACAGAGCCCAGGAGCACTTTTGCTTTCCAGAGTAGAGAAAGAAACAACAGGGGAAGAAAAGTAAATTTAGAAACTGAACCAAAGAGAAGATGTTTTAACTGCAGGAAAATTTCCACAGAGAACAACAGTTGAGGAGAACCTAGACTCTGCCTGAGCTGCCAAAGGGGGACCACTGGCCAAGCCAGTGTCATTCAAACATCAGCAGCAAAGTGGTTCCCTTAGTGAACACTGATCAGCTAGGAAACAGAGACTGGGTGTTCTCTGAGCCCCACCCATGGAGCCCAAAGAGGACAGTTCCAGTCCAACCCAACACACAATCTTTTAAATCAGCCTTAGAACTTGGTTCCACCATCAGAGAGAATGCAACAGCAGATTTAACTAGCCAAGAAGAAGGGGGACCCCAGCAGTAGTTCAGAACAGTGTCTGGGGACCCCTACGAGAGGGAACAGTGGGTCTGTTGTTAGGAAAATCTAACCTAAATTCTCTAGGTGCTCCAGTTGTTACTGGAGTTGGTAATCAAGACTATGAAGGAGAACTTGGAGCTATAATTAAATATGAAGCCCCTTGGGGATAAGAAAGGAAACTTGCATAAGCCAACTGTTTTTACTTCCTTTGCTCCTATGGACAGCACAGACATGACATGCAAAAAGTTGCTTGAAAGATCAGACCTACATTTAGTACATGGAGTATTTTGGAATGCTGTTATGGATGAACAAAAATGCCTTTATACAGAATTAATAATAAAGGTAAAAGGTCTTAGATCTTTTAAATTTTGGAATTAGCATAATTATTCATCAATAATTGTCCAAAGCAAGGCCCCTAGCCACTCCTGGTTCCCATGGGGAGAGAATTAACCAGGGGAAAATATGACAAAATGGGAAAATTCTACAGTGTATAAAGCCTAAGAAGCAATACCTTTTAATTAAGCCTGTATTCACACTTAACCCTATAAACTTATGAGAAAGAGATCTGTTAGGTAAATTAACTCAGAAAAAGCAGAGAAAAGAGCCATCCTAAAAGGATTCTCAATCCTGGGATTTCTCTTGGGTGAGTCATGACAGCTCAGCAATGCCATTTTCTGTCAGGTGTTGATGGGCCGACTCAACAGGTACTGCATTCACTCATTTCTCTGAGAGCGGGGTGTCTGGATTGACCTAAGAATGTGTACTGTCTAAGCGGTTGAATTGGTTTCTCATCAAAAAAAATGTAGGAAATTATCCACAGGCATTTAAAAAAATCTCAATTATTAAAACAGAAGGGGGAGACAGAATGAAAGTCCTCAGAAAATTCGATACGTGACAAATTTCATTCAGCTTTATCAATCCCAATTTTTTTTCTAAGAAAAACGTTTAAAACATCAAGAGCAAAAGGATACCTTTCTACTCCTTCAGAGAAAGCCAAGACAGGGAAAAGATTTGGTGGAAGGATGAAAGTCTCACATTTAGGATCTGGGTTTCCTAACAAGGCAAAGGACGGGGCTGTTTGTTAATGGTTCTGAAAGGGAAGGAGAGTCTAGATAGAGCTCTTCAGGAATTGCAGCCAAGGAAGAAGAAACTTCACAATTCCCTAAACAATCTTTCTGTGCCCAGGTTCTAACAACCCAAAAGAGGGGCTATTATCTGATGTCTTTTCAGGGGAAAGAGAACGCAAACGAAGTTCTCTTCAACAGGTACTGTCTGGGAAGAAGGAGAGATAACCCAAGGCATATGGCATGTGGGATGGGAAGACAGCCCTGGGACTCCTTTCTTCTTGCAGACGTTACTAGAAGTGTCAAAAAGACATTGCTGATAAGTGAGAATGGCAATGGTTGCTTTCCTGAGGCTTATAAAAATTATTGCCACTGCTCTCGTCACCACAAAGACACTAGGAATCTATCAGAACTGAGCGTTTTGTTTAGACTCTCATCTACACTAGGCCACTCAAGCAACGACATGGCAGAGGAAATGGCTGAGCTACAACTCTGTCAGCCACTTATGGCCTTGCAGAAGGAATGGATGCCACTTCAATATTACTTCCAGCAGCAAATGATGCCCAAGTGTGACTGGAGAATTACTGTTTTTTGTGTAACCCATTATGCATAAGATGAAACCTTACATGATTGGCCCTTGATTGGAAACCATCAGCAGGGATTTAAGGGAACGATCTCAATAGATCTTTAACAGATGAAAAAGGAGATTTTCAACACTTTGAAGGATGTGTTTGAAGCATCTCCTAGCACAGATGCAATTAAACAATTGCTAGGTGGTTTGGAAGGTTTGGATCCATTGGGCTGACTTCAAAGTCTATCCAGTAGCCAAGACTCCGAATTAACTCTTTTGTTTATTATCACCGTTTCAGTCTTTGTAACTTCTTGCCGTTTCCTCAGAAACCTTCAGCATATGGAAGACAGTTAGACTGCTTGTGTGGCCCATTCGAATGGAAAATTTTAAATGGAAGAGGGAATTGTGGTAAACCGATGACTTAGTAGAGTGTTTTGGGCCTTATTTCTACACTCAAAACTACGGGTCTGGAAAAGTGGCCCTATTTGGAAAAAGGTCTCCATTGTTCTGAGATAGAAATGCCTTCAAATACATGTTCTCCAGGTCAAAATTGTGCTTCCCAAAATAGACCTCCACTATGGAGAAATCATAAAGGCGCTACTGTGAAAGATGTCTCGGTCCTGTCTCTGGATGTCACTATGCCTGAAGATTATCTGTAGAAAAGAGCAATCAGGTTCTACAGTCCCACCGACCATCAAGTGTAGCAAACCCTCTGCTGATGTCTCTTGCTGATAAGGATCATAGATTGCTGCCCTGGAGAGGCCTCAGCGGTGTCTGAGATCAACTAGCACTATATGAAAAATAGTATTCACTGCGTTGCCCGTTTATTATGTTAACCACTTATGACATTACCCATTGATTATGTAATGTGCTTGCTGTAAGACATGGATTCCTTTTGAAGATCTGTAAGCCCCATTATATATACCCATTAGAAAATACATTCTCTCTCTTGCTTCCGAGATAGGGACAAGGAGCCCCTGTGCCCCACTGTCGCTCCCGAGGACCCGTTGGATTGAGGAGAAGCCATATCCTGACATTGTCTGAAGCACTGTGTATGGTAGAGTGGTGAGCAAGACAAATATCATTTCTTGATTCGTGGATATTAGGGTACATGGCAAAGGGAAGTTCTCTACGCAGTTTTCAACGAATTTTGTCATTGCTTCTCCCATGGTCTTGTTGTTGTTGCTGTGTTGGGCGCCATCTGGTTGGTTCCCAACTCATAGACACCCTGTGTACAACAGAATGAAGCCCTGCCTGCGGTCTGCTCCCATGACCATAGTTGTAGGCTTTATTGAGCTCACTGTTGCAACCACTATGTCAATTGATCTTGTGGAGAACTTTCACTGCCCCTCTACTAAATGTGATGTCATGGGCCGCCTCCTTAATATATCAGGAAGTCTGCATTCTGTTGAGAGGCCTTCATTGGCATTCCAGGCATGTCATACTCCAAGTCTCAGTGTCTTTACCTTAGAACCCCTACTAGAGCAGCACTTTCCAAGCACTTACCAAAGAGATGCATAGAGTTAATAATATAGAGGTTTCCTACTGAAATCCATACAATGGAATAAATAACACTCTACTAAGTCCTCAGTTTACCACACTGACCCTCTTCCGTGTTAACATGACAATGTTGTTGTTGTGATGTACTGTGGAGGTCCCACTCATAATGACTTTGTGTATAACAGAACAAAACACCACCTGTTCATGGGCCACCCACACAATTGTTATGTTTGAGCTCATTGTTGCAGCCATTCTCTTCATCCATCTTGCCACATCATTGTCTATATGGTGCTCTGATTCAATTGTCCTCCATTTTGTGATGCATTGGAAATCCTGCCTTTTTGCCTCAAAGAATGGAACCCTGATGGCACAGCGGGTGCTTGCTGGGCTGCAATCCACATGGTCCATCAGCTCCGCTGGAGAAAGACTGAGCTGTCTGCTTCAGTAAACAGCTACGGTCTCAGAAACTCACAGGGCGTTGCCATAAGTCAGCATTGACTCGATGGCAGTGAGTTTGAGAATGTCTCAAAGTAGAGTTGAGGCATACTATTTTCAATAACCTTGAATGCTTCTGAATTCTGGGCAATGAAGATGGAAGATTTAAAAAAAACTAGCACACTTGAATTATTGTGTTTGGTGAAGGATATTGAAAATACCATTGATTGCCAGAAGAAATCTGTCTTTGCCAAAGACATCTGTCTTTGAAGAAGTACAGCCTGAATGCTGCCTGAGAGCGAGGCTGGCAAGACTCAGGTACTTTGGGCATGTTAACAAGAGAGACCAGTCCCTGGAAAGGGACATAATAAAGTAGAAATTCGGGGGGAAGGTGAAGACCCTCAGTGAGCTGAATCGATGCAGAGGCTGTGACAATACACTCAAACATAACAATCATCGTGATTCATGAGAATGGCACAGGACTGGGCTCTATGTCGCTTTATTGGCCATAGGTTTGCTCCGGGTCCAAACTTACTCGACACTTAACAACAAAACATGCTTGTAGTGATCACGCCATTTGGGAATGCATTGTCCATGATGTTAATGAGGTATAATTTGGATGGGTTGTAGCTTGAGTTCTTGGCCTTAAAGTGTGCCTCAGGGCGTCACCCTTACCTGGTCACCACACCTCAAAACCGTGGTTCCGGTCAGGAGGGTATGGTCTTCATGTAAAGGGTTTCAGAATGTGAAGACACGTTTCATTGTATGTTACCAGTATACTGATGTTCTGACCAGGTTCTCCCTCTTGCTCTGGATCCCACATCCCATTCCTCTGTTCTTGTACATTGAGCCAGTAGCATGTCAACTCACCTGCCAAATAGGGTTTGTCAGGCTCTGTAACTATGTGTTAGGAGAATCCCAAGCCTGATGACTGACTGACAGATTTGGGACTTGCCATCTTTCACGACCACATGAGCCATTTCCTAGAAGACCAGTGAGTTCTGTGAAACATTGCAATGAATTATGGAATGTAACTTTGGGAGGGAGAATACTGATGGGAAAAGGAAGAGTTGACGTTAGATAGAAGGCGTGGTACAGACGTTTTGAAAAGGTGGCTATATGGGGAATCCTTAACACCAGATTTGTGTTGATTCTCATAAAAGAAAGTAGTCAGTAAATCATGCGGTGTTTCATTCTGTTTTACATAGAACTTTTATGAGTTAGAAATAATTTGATAGCACTTAACAGCAAAATATAATCCTGATAATGCTTCTACTACCAGATATGGTGGGATGGGGGATTTTTTTGCAATTTGAATAATGTGTTTGGTGTCATTTGATGTAAAAGTATAATTTAGGAAGGGTAAGAATTCACGTTATAGCCCTGACACTACAACGTAGAGCTTGAAATTCTTCATCAAACACTAGTTGGAATCGCTGAGTGGATAAGACATGCTATCCATAAAGAATATACTGATTAGATAAATATAACTGGGTTCCTAACATGAGCTCAATACTCAAACTTATTTGGTCTTTTTAAAGTTGATTTACAAATAAGGACATTTACACGAGGAACATGGTTATGGTGTTTCAGACTGAGTTGAGGTAAGACTTTGTTTAACTGCTGTGGTCTAATTATTCTCTGATGCAGTGCCAAGGAGATTAGCTGCTATGTGAAAATGTCCAGCGGATCAAGATTTTCTATTGTGTTTGCTCATGAATCGCATGTTAACTCTGTCTCCAGCACACAAACCGAAATATCCAACTGTCATATTGTTATTAACTTACCTTGGCCTTGGAATGGAAGACTGATTTGGGAAACAATTGAATGGGCAGGTGGCTGCTGTAAATGCGTGGGTCTTCCTTTTTTGGTAAATATTCATAACCCGCTTCAGTTTCTAACCACGGTGAACGATCCCATATGGGAACCGATTGAACCCAGTTGGGGTCTCCCTTGGAGTAAATGAGACTGATGATCTCCCTCAACCAATTGGTTCCTGAAACAAGGAAAGAAAAAAGAGGGTAACCGCCTTCACCTGACTTTTGTCGACACAACCCTATCCTACAACACTTACGAATTCACCCACAATACCCATGACTGGGAAGCCCGTTACATTTTCATTTTCCTCTTAGTTGATCTCTCCATTCAAGTCATTCATTCATTATTATTATTCTCTTTTTTTAAAGTTCATGCTATTGGGGGCTCTTACTGCTCTTATAACAATCCATAAATCAATTTTATTAAGCATATTTGTACATATGTTACCATCACTATTTTCTAAACATTTAATTTCTATTTGAGCCTTTGGTATCAGCTCCTCTTCCCCCCTCCCCCTTCCCACACTCATGGCCCCTTGATAAATTATAAATTATTATCTTCATAGTTTACACCAACTGCCATCACCATTCCCCCATGGTTTCTTTACCCGTCCTCTCCCCACCTTTCCCTGCACGCCTGGTATTGCTACTCCCTTTTATATTCCTGAGGGGTTTCTCTGACCTGTAGCCCATGTGTTGTGAGCTCTTATCTTTCTGTGTTTACATGCTCAGGTCTACACCCCAGTGAAAGGCAGGATTTAGGTCATGATAGCTGGGGGTGAGGAAGCCTCAAGGAATCAGACGAATATTGGATGTTCCATTGGTGCTATACTGAGCCCTGGTTGACCCATCCCTTCCTTTTGACCCTTCAGTGATGTGATGTTCCATTGACTACAGATGTGTTTGAGGTCTCTGCTCCAACCCCACTCATTCTCAAGAACATGATTGTTTATTTCTTTGTTTTGGGTCTCCGGGTGCCTGATATCTGATCCTGAGGACACCTTATGATCACACAGGCTGGTGTGCTTCTTCCATGTGGGCGTGTTGCTTCTCTGCTGGATGGCTTCTTGTTTAACTTCAAGCCTTTAAGACCCCAGATGCTATATCTTTGATATCCGGGCACCATCAGCTTTCTTCACCACTTTTGCTATGCACCCATTTTGTCTTTTGCAATTGTGTCCGGAGGGCAAGCATTACAGATGCAGGTTGTTAGAACAAAGTGCTGTTGCATTGAGGGAGGATATGCACTGAGGCCTATAGACTATGCACTTCTTCAATAAAATGCCATATTAATACATGTACATAGGCCAATACCTCTATTTTTTATGGATTAATATATTTACATTAAGTGCACACCTATGTTTATAGCTCTATCCATAGCTTTGCTTCCTAGATCTTTCCTCTGCTTCCCTTTCCCTTACTCCTTTCCCACCCTCATACTCACTTTCTTCTTCCTCTTAGTAATTCCTCTCAGCTAGATTGCTATTGCTCCAACACCTCCAGGATCTCTATATCCTCCTCATTGTTGATTTTAATTCCCTGGTTGTTCCACTGTTTCTGGCTCCATTTACTCGCCGCTCCCTTCTCCTGACTCCTTCTCTCCCTATGTCCATCCCCAACTGCTGTTCCCTTTGCTCTCTCCTCAGGCTTTCTTCCCATACCTATTTTACATAGGCAGACAAACCAATAATAAAGTAAGAAATACAAACAGAAAAAAATATTGAATAAAAAGAGAAAAAAGAAAAATATGTATCTATAAAAAATAGTAATAACTAGCCATCTCCCTTAAAGCACAGATAATTGCAGGTTTGTCTGCTGACCTTTATGGGGAGATAATGCTTTATTCTCAAAACACACAGGTCTTCATTTTTGCGAACAGAAAACTATTTTGATTTCCTACAGCGCTGGTTTTTCTGCTAATTTTTCTCTCTCTCCATCCAGTATTCTACAGTTGATACCATAACCATTTGCCATACCTCATAATTGCACCATGGTTCTCTTGTGTTTTGTGAGGCTATGTAAAGATAGAATAACTAAGGCAGAAAATTCCCACAAAAATTCTAACCCCATCATTCCTAGGAGTGCTACTTCATCAGTGACTGTGTCTCCTGACCCAAAAGAAGTCATACCCAGCGACAGAGTCAGAAAGGATCTGGGGCTAAAAGATAGTCTTTTGGTTACTTTCAGTTATGAATCTTCGTCTTACAAGACCTCATTTGGCTTGCTTTCTACAAGTTGCTTCCTGATAGTTATTGCTTGGATCTGTGGTGTTCAATGGTAGCAGAAATCCTCTAGTACAAATTACCGCCACAGAGCCCGAGGTAGACACAGTTATGTTTGTTTAGTTTTACTTTTTATTGCAATTCAGTTTATCGTTGTTGTACTGAACAATTTAAACATCGTCAAACCTCTGAAGAGATTTCTGTTCCTCCCTTTTTTTCTCTTCTTCTCCATCGTGTCAATCATTATCTTCCCCTTCACCCAGTTCACCAGTCTACCCTCTAGCCTATTGTTTACCCTTCCCCACTATTCCTTCCCAATCCGAGTAACCAGCAAAGCTTGTTTTGTTGATTTTTTGGGTTTTGTTTTGTGTTTTAATATGTGAACACCGTGAGGAGACCATTTATAACCTTTTCTAGCTAAGTATACAAGGGAAAAGCGAATTCAATTCTTCACTAGCTCAACACTGACTGCCACAAGGTAAGGCTCAGACATGCCTCTACCTTCCATCCTTCTCTTAATCTATTCTGACACGGAGTCTTCCTTCCACAACACTCTGCTTCTCTGCTGGGTTTGGTAATCCTTTGCAGTGGGTGCACATAACTCAAAGTCAATACGTACAACTAAAGGAGACTCAGTAGGGAAATAAACAGGTTAGCACAAGCCAGTATCAGAAAATATTAAAGATATAGCCACTGATCCACAGAAACACCCCACTTCAGCCAGACAAAATCTAACAGGACACCACTGTAGTCCCCAGAATATAGAGCAGCGTGAGACACAGAAAAGTTACTCAGTTACTAACATCATTCCACAGCCTTTCCAAGTTAAGATCCTGTCTCCTTACCTGACTTTGGGTAAGAAATTTCAATGACATCTTCATCTCTCACTACAAATTCATTTTTGACAGATTTCAGAACTTCAACTTCATATCCAAGTTTGAAGAAAGGAATGCCTTCAAACCACAAATAATCAGAAGCCATCCCAAAGGTTTTCTGTCATGTATTGCCTGATAATTCCAATATTCAGAACCTTTGAGACGTTCACTCCACTTGACGTAATTGAGAAAGGAAGTATTTTAATAAAGTAAGATCATGGTGCCAAGGAAAGAGAAATTGGAACAGAGAAATTTCCAGCTTACATAGTAATGAGATCACAGTGAATATGGGAGGATTGATTTAGTTGTGTAAGCATTAACTAGCAGAGAATTCTGTTGCTTGTATGTAATTTCAAGGATGAGAGGACATAGGAAGTCAATTAAAAGGCAGAGCAATAATATCAGAGTTCCGTTTCTAAAGTACTTGGTTTGTGAAAAACAGAAATATACAATGGGGAATATAATTACATTTGAGTCTTAGCATAAGTACACACTCCATATTAGTCTTTTATGCTACTTCAACAAGGTGGATGAGCTTAAACCAGTCCAACAAGAGAGAAGAGCCAGGGGGAGAACATGTCCTTTGTAACCTGAGATTTCTGTGCATCAGCCCTCCTTAATCCAGGAGTCAACTTTGATACCACCGAAGTAGCAAAATGGCAGAGGGGCAGCAACTAGAGAACTGAGATCCAGAGCATGAGGCAGAGTGATGGCCTCCCCAGGCCACAAAGGAAGTCGAGCTGAGTGCTTTCTGGTGGGAGGCAAGCTTGTGGAATAGAGGGTCTCCAGGCACTTAATTGGAAGACTTGGGTTTTTCTGATACTAGGAGCTAGAGCTAAAGACCTTCAAGATGAGACAAATGTAAAGATGCATTGGCCTATGGACAATTATTGGCAGCTCAAAATAGAGCTTTGTAACATTTCACAAGCAGGGCACAAGCCAATGAGACCTGTGACCGAGAAGTAAAAATACCAGAGAGACACCTGTTTGCTGAGCCAGTTCAGAAGAGTCTCTCCTGTCCAAATCGTTGTATCCTGGGCCATTATAACCTGATAACCTCCTTAATAAAGTTTAAAATTTTAATCAATGGATCAGTGGTTCCTTGGGTCTATGGCAGCAAATGTTGGCAGAAAATGGGGAGCAAAGAGATTCGACTAAAAGAATGAGGATTATGTTCTAAAACTGATTGTGATGGTGATGACAGAACTCTTCTTGTTGGAATTTAGTCCTTGAATTATTTGATATGTGGATTATAAGCCAATAAAACTGTGGGGTCTTTGTTTAAAGAGAGAGTATGAGACACCTTGGACCACCCTTGGGGCAGTTCTACCCTGTCCTATGTGGCAGCCATGATTAGGAATCGACTCAATGGCTGTGGAGTATTTGTTTAGTTTTGAGTAAAGAGATTTCATTCAAATGAAACAATTCACTGGCATCATGTCACTGCCCCTAGAACTTTCATAGATAGTAATTTTGTAGGGCGTAGAAGGCCCCACCTTTACCCTTGAGGGTGATTGGCAGTATTGAACTACTGACTTTTGAATTATCAGACCAAGGAGTAATCACTAAGCCAGTAGATGCATTCCACTCTACTTTTCCCACAAGTGCTTGACTGCATCATGGAAGATCCCATCATGGATTTGGTCACACTGTTGGATCATGGGAGAAACCTGGACCACCACCACAACCCTCCAAAAAAACAAACAAAAACTAACTGCTGTCAAGTCCATTTAAACTCACAGGTCCCTATAGGACAAGGTAGAATTGCTGTAACTTCCAAGACTTGATCTCTCTCTCTCTCTCTCTCTCTCTCTCTCTCTCTCTCTCTCTCTCTCTCTCTCTCTCTCTCTCTCAAACCATTTTATTGAAGGGCTCTTACAAATCTTATAACATTCCATACATTAATTGTATCAAGCATATTTGTACATATGTTGCCGTCATCATTTCCAAAACATTTTCTACCTGAGCTCTTGGTATAAGCTTCTCTTTTGTTCCCTTCCCTCCTCCACCCTCCCACCGTTCATTAATCCTTGATCAATAATATATTGCTATTATTATTTTGTATCTTACACTGTCCATTGTCTTCCTTCACCCACATTTCTGTTATCCGTCCCCATCTGGGTGGGGTGGCTATATACAACCTTGTGATGGGTTCCCCTTTTCTTCCCCTTTCCTCTCCCCAGCTATCCCCCTACCCTCATGATATCGCTACTGCCGCTACTGGTTTGGAGGGGTTTATCTCTCCTGAATTCCATGTGTCAACAGCTCTTATCTGTACCAATAAGGGTTCTTCAGTCTAGCCAGATTTGTAATGTATAACTAGGTCATGGTAGTTGGGCAATGGGGTGGGACTGGAAGCATTCAGAACCTAGAGGATTGATATGTATTCCATTGGTACTATACTGCATCTTGGTTAAATCAACCCCTTCCTTACATGCTGGAGTCCAGCTCCGGGGGGCCGGGTTGGGGGTGGGTTTGTACTGGATACCTGAAGGAAGTGTGGAGTCAGCGAACACAGATGAGACAGACACAAGAGATGTTCTGGTGGAAGCAATTTCTGCTGAGTTCTTCCAAACAGCTTTATTTATACCATAAAAAGTTTTGCAGACAACTACATAAAAACAATGCTTAACGATTAACTCCAAAGTCACCCTTATTGTTTCCACTAAAACTTGATAAAAGACCAATATAAGGTCTGTACTTTTTTCTGTCACTGTCCTCTTCCTGGTTCTTTCTTCCTGTACTCTTTGTTTTATAACTTACATGTTATTCTTGATTGAGGTGTTTAGAAAATTTGGTTAGACTCATATCCTACTCACTGCGCTATTTTTTGCTCACAATGTTCCTTTCCTGGTTGACTGACTTAACATAATGAAACTACCTCGTGTGCTACTGCAAAGCCTACCTTATTCTAAAAATATCTACAAGCAGAGTTAAATGCTTCTCAAATATTTCCCTTTATAAGCTCTCTTATGGTAACTGTTCCATAGTCTACCTATGTCTCTTTTATTTTTTGTACTCCTGAGGCACCATGAGGCCAAACCGCCTGATTCTTTGCCAAAGACTTAATGTTTCTCCTTTTACGTGTTTTCTATTAATGTTAACCATTCTCTCTCCTTCTACGTAAGCCTCTGTCCAAGGTATGGGGTGCCAGTTGGGGGAGGCAGTCTATCAGGTCCTCTATATCAGGGAGGCCAAAAGAGTCTCCCCCACTACCTCATCTGAATGGAATGCAGGGTTTTTCTGTGGGTTTCATTTTCTCCTCTGACCTCAACTTTTGGGTTCCTTCCTCACTCAATTTCTCCATATCCTTCTCAGAATTCCCAAAGATGTCTCGCTGTCTAAGCCTCTCCAATGCCTTAGTTAAGGAACGCCCCGTCATAGTGAAGCAAGTTTTACATCTGGTTTCATTCGTACTTCTCGAGACTGCCCCCGCATCCACTCCAGGTGCGGTAAACACGGCAATGCACAAAATTCCCAAGAATGGAATTAACAACAATAAATATTTGAGGGATGTTGGAAACTCTCCCTGAAAAGCTCTGCTCTGTAGATGCTCCTTCCACCAGGCTGGAGCTTTGCTAGACAGCATGGCTGGGATGGCTCACAACACTTACAACCCTTCTGTGAAGGGATATCCAAGTATCAACAAATGGACTTTGGGTTTCCACTCCAAATCCCTTGTTTGCATCGACATAGTTGTCTGTTTTGCATCTTTTTATATCTGATCCCTGATCCCATTGACACCTCATGATCACACAGGCTGGTGTGCTTCTTCCATGTGGGCTTATTTGCTTCCCTGCTGGATGGCTGTTTGTTTATCTTCAAGCCGTTAAGACCCCAGGTGATATATTTTTTGATATCTGGGCACCATATGCTCTCTTTACCACATTTGTTTATGCACCCATTTTGTCTTTAGCGATCATCTCGGGAAGGTGAGTATCAAAGAGTGCCAAGTTATTAGGATAAAGTGTTCTTGTGTTAAGGGAGCTCTGAGTAAAGGTCCAAAGTCTGTTTTCTATCTTAGTACTTAACATATAAATATATGTACATTGGTCTCTATCCATTTTATTATAAATTACTATATTTACATATATGCATGCATATAGCTAAAGCTCTATAAATAGCTTTTGCCTCCTATTTCTCTCCTCTATTTCCTTTCATTTTCCTACTATCCCATTATCAAGCTTACCCTCCATTTTCTCTCAGTAATTCCTCTCGGATACATTGCACTTGATTAAACCCCAGCAGGCATGATACGGCTGCCTCGCTATCAATTTTAGATCTCTTGTTGTTCCCTTATCCCTGAGTTTGTTGACTCACTACTCTCCCTCCCTGGCTCATACTCTCCATGTCCCCCCAGGAACTTCCAGTCCCATTGTTTTCTTCTTGGGATTGTTCGTTCTATCTTGTATAGATACACATAGGGAGAAAGAAAAACAAAAAGAGAAAATAAAATAAGGGGGGGGGGGGAAGCCCACAGATTGTTCCAACTCTGTCTGCCGACGCTTATGTATGTTTTATGATCAAGTCTGATGTCCCCCAGTAAGAAGACTATCTTCAGGATTCCTCGGCTACTTGGTTACTTTGCTGTCCTGTTGCACTCCCTTTGCATTGCATCCCACTGTGCGTGGGGCAGACCAGGCACACTTTCCTCATGGTGTCTCCAGTGCTGTCCCCTGTAGTGCTGTGAATCAGTGAGGGAATGAAATGTCTTGTAGTGGGACTGGCCCTATGGTCCTCTGTTTGCATTGGCTGCTCTGAGCAGGGATGTCATCACCGGAGCTTGAGGGGCCATGATGAGGTCCACTCTCTCTCCATCTTAGTTCTCTCCTGTGTGGTCTAGACAGGCCCACCTCTCTCCCTGGGCTATATCTTCAGTGCTGTCCTCTGTATTGCCTTCTTCTGGGGAGAGGATCAACATAACTCGGCTTGGGCCTGGCCCCATTGTCCTTTCTGGTAGTTCTGTATCCCATGCCAGTGTATTGCCTTCAAGGCTTGGCGCTCTGGGATGGGTCTGGTCTCGCTCTCCCTTTCCTGTGGAGACGTAAACAATACCCTCCCATGAGTGTATTCCTGCTCCGTTCCCCACCACCCTCATTTAATTTTCCTATTTTTTCTTCTCTCTTTCCCCCTCTTATGTAGTTGCCTGCCACATGCATTCCTGAGTTGGTTCACACCCCTGGCAAAGTGCCTGGACCTCGACCCAAAATTTATGTATTAAGTAGCTGATTCTATGTGGCCATTGTACTTTTTGAGCTTATCTCAGTGGACTTGTGTGGTACTTCTTTGTGCTTGGCTAACTTCACTTAGCATAATTTCCTCCTACTCTTCCCATGAGACAATGCGCTGCATTCATTCATCACTGCTTTTTGGGGTTGCGTAGCCCTCCCTTGTCTGTATTTACCAGGTTATCAGAAATAGGGAAGGACACAAAAACAGAACAGGTACAAACTTTTTTCATCCTTTCATCAGTTGATGGAAATTTAGATGGTTTCCAGGTCTTTGCAATTGTGAACTGCGCCACAATGAACATTGGAGCGCAGATGTCTGGTCTTGGTGTATTTCTTACTTCTTCTGGATATATGCCCAGTAGGGGGGTTGTTGGATCATATAGTAACTGGATTTCCATTTGTTTTAGGTATCACCAGATCAATTTCCACAGTGGCTGTACGTATCTACAGGACCACCGGCAGTGGATTAAAGTAACTATCTCACAGCACCCTCTCCAGCACTTGATGTTTTTCTGATTTTTTGAATTGGGCTATTTTTTCAGGGTGTTAGGTGGTATCTCATAGTTGTTTTAATTTGCATCTCCCTTATGGCGAAAGACTAGGAACATTTTCTCATATTTGTATTGGCCATTGGGGTTTTTGCACTTGTGAAACTTCTGTTCCTTTCTTGTTGTAGGTGAGCAGACTATTGTCTATTTTAGAAATATGCCCTTTGCCTGATATGTCATTGCTAAAGATGTTTTCCCAGTCTACGGCCTCTTATTACAATTTTGGTAGTCTTTCGATGTGCACAGGAGTGTTTTCTTCAGTATAACCCTCTTGCCAATTTGTGTCTCTTCTGTGTTTGTGTTCTTCCCTATTTCTGATAGCCTGTGTATTCCCTGCAGCAGAGTTTTTAGGTTTGTACCAATTCCCTTGTTAATGGCCCAAATAGTTCGAGGTTTTACTTCAAGGTCTGTGATCCACCTTTACTTTATTCGTGTACATGGAGTGATGTGAAAGTCTTGTTTCATTTTTCTGCAGGTAGATATCCACTTTTTCCCAGCACCATTTGTTGAAGAGGGCATCCGCCTCCCATTTGATATTTTTTGGGCCCTTATCGTAGATCAGTTTTCTGTATGCTGGTGTTGAAATTTCTGGATTGTTGTTCTTTTCCATTGGTCTAAGTATCTGTCATCATACCAAGACCACGTTCTTTTGAACACTCTTGCTGTATAATAAATGTTAAACTCAGGTAAAGCAAACCCTCCTGGTTTCTCTCTGCTTATTCTGGGCTTCTTCTCTCTCCATATGAAATTGGTTGTCAGTTTTTCCAACTCCTTGAAACAAATTTGTATCAGGACAGCACTAAATTTATATGGTGCCTTGGGTAGTGTGTTAGTCTGGGTGGACTGGAGTAACAAATTCACAGACACTCATATGGGTGTAATAGAGAACTTTATACCAAAGAGTAATTGTGTATTAAGAAAGTATCCTAGATCAAGTCCATAAATCTGATTTTAGCGTATATGTCCAATACCAGTGTGTAAATTCCTCTTCAGACTCACCCAACATATGTGAGGATGCAGAGTACAGGAAGATCACAAGCCAGTGGATGCAAAGTCTTTGAGATCCAGTGGTGGCGGAAGCATCTTAGCATTGACGTGGGTCTCCACATGGCTCCTCCAGCTCCAGGGCTCTGCCTCTATCTGTGTAGCTCCATGTGTCTTGTCAGCAGGAAGATGAAGATGTGTGTGTGTGTGTGTGTGTGTGTGTGTCCTCAACAGGGAGGAATATAGGAGTTCCCAGAATCCTCAGGAGAAGGCCATACTTAATTGTCAGGCTAGACTCCACCTCCTCACAAGTTGACAGGAGATTGTGGAACTACCACAGGTAGAATAGACATCTTTGCTATATTGAGACTTCCGATCCACAAGCTTTGGATAGCCTTCCATTTGTGGAGGTCACTATAGATTTCTTGTAATAGTGTTTTTCAGTTTTCCTCATACAGCTCTTGTGGGTTTTTTTTGTTGTTGTTAAGCATATCCCTAGATATTGCAATTGATGTTTTGCTCTAGTGAAGGGTACTACCTTTTCTTATCTCCTCTATCTTGATCTTGTCCCGTGTATATAGCAATCCTATAAACTTGTTTGTTGATCTTGTATCCTGCCACTCTGCCCGATTCCTCTGTCACTTCCAGGACTCCTCTTCTGGTGCTTTAGGGGTTTTCAATATATAAAATCATATCATCTGTGAATAATGATAATTTCACCTCAGCTTTCCCCAGATGAATTGCTTTATGTCTTTGCCTTAGGTTGTTAGCTAGGACTTCCAGTACAATGTTGAATAATAGGGGCATCCTTTTCTGGTCCCCTTATTCAGTGGGAATGTTTTTCGAATTTTCTCCATTCACTACTACATTAGCAGTTGGTTTTCATATATGTCATACATTATATTGAAGAATTTTCCATCCATTCCTATCTTCTTGCATGTCTTAAACAGGAATGGTTATTGGATGTTGTCTAATGCTTTTTCTGTGTCTATCGATGTTATCTTATCTTTTTTCTTGTCATTGTGGCCAATAATGTTGACTGACTTTTGGATATTGAACCATCCCAGCATTCCTGGAATGAATTTCACTTGGTCATGATGAATTATTTGTTTTATAAACTTTTGTATTCTATTGGCCAATATTTTGTTAAAGATTTTTGCATCACTGTTCAATAGAGATATTGGTCTATAGTTCTCAATTCATGTGGGATCCTTGCCTGCTTTAGGTAGCAGTGTTAAACTAGATTCATAGAAAGAGTTTGGGGCTTTGCTTTACCTTTCTAAGCTCTGGAAGAGTTTGTGTAGGATTGGTGTCAGTTCTTCCCGGAATACTTGGTAAAATTCTCCTGTGAAGCTGTCTGTCCCAGGGGATATTTTAATTGGTAGTCCCTTGATAACCTTATCTATTTCTTTGATTGTTATGGATCTGTTGATGTTCTTAACATCCATCTGGGATAATCTAGGGAGGGATTGTTTTTACAGGTATTTGTCCATGCCTTCCAAGTTGTTAAATTCATTGGAATAAAGGCTCTGTCATAATTTTTACATTTCATTCCTCATTGTGGATATTTTAAAAAATCATTTTATTAGGGGCTCATATAACTCTTATCACAATCTATACACACATCAATTGTGTAAAGCACATTTATACATTAATTGCCCTCATCATTCTAAAAACATTTGCTCTCCACCTAAGCTCCTGGTATCAGCTACTCATTTTCCCCTCTTTCCCCACTCCCCCTCCCTCATGAACCCTTGATAATTTATAAATTATTATTTTGTTATATCTTATACTGTCTGACGTCTCCCTTCACACACTTTTCTGTTGTCTGTTCCCCAGGGAGGAGGTTATATGTAGATCCTTGCCATCCGTTACCCCTTTCCAATCCACCCTCTCTCCACCCTCCCAGTACCACCACTCACACCACTGGTCTCATCGTGGCTGTTAATGTTTGTTCCTTCTTTTCTTTGGGTGGGATTGCTGTCTATTGAATCTGTTAATTCTGTCAAAGAACCAGCTTTTTGCTGCATTGATTTTTTGCATTGATTTCCTGTTTCCCCACTCATTTATCTCTGCCTTGAATTTTATTATTTCTTTTTTATTGCTATTGGCAGGTTAATTCTGTTGACTCTGTCCTAATTGCTGGAGGCTTTATGACACAGTGACAATCATAAGCCTCTCTTCCTTTTTCATGTGTGCATTTATCGCTATTAAGCTTCCTCTGATAACTACTTTTGATGCTTCCCAAAGGTTTTGGTAGGTGTATTCTCATTCCCATTGATTTCTAAAAAACTTCCTAATTTCCTCTGTGATCTGGACAGGTACACACTCATTTTGCAGTAGGGAGTTGTCCATCCACCCATTATTTGCCTTGTTTTCTTAACCATCCTTTTGTTGCTTTTGAACCTTGTTGAGTAGTGGTCTGAGAGGGAAATTTGAGTGATCTCTATGTGCCTGAATATACTTGGACTTTATTTGTGCCCAGCATGTGTTCTATCTTCGAGTATGTGCCATGCACACTTGAGGAAAACATTAATAATTTTGCTTTGGTGCGAAGAGCTCTAAAAATGTCTATTAGGTCAAGTTGCCTATTTGGAGAGTTTGGTTCTGTAGCTTCTTATGAAGCTTCTTTACCTGTGACCTATCTTTCTCAGAGAGCAGTGTATTAAAGAACTCTACTATTATTGCTGAGTCTGTGATTTCTTTTTTCATCTTTTGGAGCATTTGATGAATTTCTCAGGTCTATTATTGGACACATATATATTTATTATGCTCACGTGTTCTTGGTCTACTGTTCCCCTTAGCATTATATAGTGCCCCTCCTTATCTTTTGTTATGGCTTGTACCTTGAGATTAGTTTTGTCAGAGATGAGGATTGCAACCTCTGCTTTCTTTGAATTGACATTTCCTTGGGATATTTTTTCGCCAGCCTTTAATTCTCAGCCTATTTTTATCTGTAAGCCTGAGATATGTGTCTCGAAAGATTCGAGAGATTTCAAGAGTTACAAGAGATGTGTGTCTTGTAGACAACAGGTCGATGGGTTGTCTTCTAAGTCAGTCTGCTAGTTGCTATATTTTAATTGGTGAATTCAGTCCATTGATGTTCAGAATTATTACATCCATCTGTGGGCTCTGTGATGTCATCTTGTACCTTTTGTGTTCGTTATTTACCTACCTCCATTCTTATCACTGCGTATTGTGTGTTTGGTAAGGTGGGGTGCTTATTCTTGTCTTTTCAATGTTGAGTTAATGTTATCTTTGGGGCTGTTTTCAATGTTTTGACCTCTGGCTGCCGTTGCTCTATGTGATGGTCCCCCATTTGTGCTCAATACATGTTGTTCTTATGACCATAGTGGTTTGGTAAGAATTCTTTGTAAAGCTGGGTTTCTTTTAACCTATTCTTTGATATGTTCCTTGTCCAAGAAGACTCACAATTCTCCATCTATATTGATAGATAGTTTAGCAGGGTAGAGGATTCTTGGGTTGGTATTCTTCTCTTTCAACTTTTTAAAGATGTTACTCCACTATCTCCTCTTCTTTATGGTGTCTGCTGATAGTTCTGAGCATATTCTTATCTGAGTACCTTTATAGATGACTACCTTTTTTTTGCCCCTCAGGCTCTTAGGATTTTCTCCTTTTCCTCAATAGTTTACCTACTATGTGACTTGACAACTTCTGCTTGGGATTCAGTCTAGATGGTGTCCTCTATGCTTACTGAGTGTTTGCTTGATACTCATTCATCAAGCTGGGGAAGTTTTCTTCAAGGAATTCCCTCACTATTTTTGCAGTTGACTTCTTGGTTGTGTCTTGTTTGGTAATCCAAATATTCTAATATTGTTCCTCTTTATGGCATCAGACATTGTTCTTAGGTTTTCTTCAGCTTCTTCAATTAACTTGTTTGACTGTCTTTCCCATTTGTTGAAGCCTGCCTGGTTATCCTGGAGGTCACTGGTATGGCACTCCACTTCTTCTAGTCTGTTAATAATGTCTGTTAACTTATTTGCTTTTGTTACCTCATCCTTTATCTCTTGTATACCCCTTGGGTGTGTGGTCTTTATCTCCTCTATCGTTTCATCATTTTTATGAATTGTTTCCCTCATATCCTGTATGACACCAAGAAGCATTCAGAAGATTTTCTTTCTGTGTTAGATAAACATCTGCTTATTCTATGCACATTGTTAGGTTCAAGGGTTCTTCCAACATTGCCTTTTGTTTCTCCTATATTTTCCTTGAAGTTCATACGGATGGTTGCATTCTCCGTGTTGTTTTAGAGGAGCTCAGTGCCATTATACAGAGAGTCAAACAGCACTGGGCTTTCAACTCTCATGGGAATGCCAATCCCACAAAGAGGCATCATCAAGCTGTGATCTGATTCAAAGTCTATACTCCATCCCTAGACTTATTTATCCAGTTGATGTGAAATATGTAACTACCACAGTTCTAAGTGCAAGGTCAACAGTTTACAGACCTGCTCATCATGGAGAAAGTAAGGACTGTTCAAGCCCATAAAGAGTAATAGTCTTGGCAACCCAGAAGAAAAATACTATTCTGCCCTATAGGGTCGCACAGAGGCAGAACTGACTCGCTGACAGTGAGTTTTAGAGTTTTCATTCCCTAATATTCAAATCAGGAGAGCAATGCAAGTTGTTGATAAGGTGAATTATAGAGATCTCCTGATTCCTTCCCAACTTCCTTTATG
The DNA here is from genome assembly GCF_050624435.1 of Tenrec ecaudatus. Taxonomy (NCBI): domain Eukaryota; kingdom Metazoa; phylum Chordata; class Mammalia; order Afrosoricida; family Tenrecidae; genus Tenrec; species Tenrec ecaudatus. The sequence continues at coordinate 2,327,146 of NC_134547.1, read as the reverse complement.
GGGGCCTTCGCAGGCCTGGGAGGGACAATCGCCCTTTCCTACTCTGTCTACCCAACAAAACCTAACACTTCATTCTCAAATTCACTGCCAGAACGTCAATGCCAACTCACAGCGACCCTGTGGGACAGGGTCGAACTGCCTCTGTGATTTTCTGAGACTGTAACTCTTATGGGAGTAGAAAGTCCTGAAACAATTGATAAAGGATTTGAATAAAGAGGGGTTTTGCCCTGAATGCATAGCACATAAGTTACTTGGAGTTACCAAGGAAAAACCAAAGACAGGAACTTTTGATGGTCTGCAGAGCAGAAAACTTATAAATGACATGCTTTTCACTGCATGAGTGAATTCACCTAAATGATATTGACATGTGCCCAATAGAATGATTTTAAGTAATTGTTTCCCTATCTGAGGGAATTAAACTTTTTGCAGGCAAGTAATGAAGTAGAGAAATTTACAGATGATGTCTAGTCTACCTTTACCCAAGGTTTAAAAGATAATTTCATAATAGTGTTGACATTGAAATACACAGAGTAAAAAGTTGATCTTGATTAAATGTGGGGGCAGTGTACATGCTTATGTCTTATGATGTACTCCTTGGTCCAGGGTGTGGTTTTACTGCAAGAGGCACATTGTTTTTGAGATTGACCACCAGGGACATTCTGACTCTTGGCGACACCAGCTGTACCCAGTAAGGGTTTCAAGGCTGTGACATTTCAGAAGCTGACTGGCAACCCAGTCCCCGATTAGGCCTGTGCGTGTGTTCCAATGAACAGCCCTTAATTTAGGAGTAAAGTGCTTAACCATCTAGCACTACTTTGATTATCTGACCATGTGCCCGGCATTTCCACTAGGAAAATGTACGCACTGAATTAATAATAGATAGACATTTATTATGAAAGATACAGATAGTATTTTGATCACACAAGGTTACAGAAGAAGTGTTCCGATGCATGGAGATTTGTTTTTATTCCATTGTTTAACAGTTTTATTGGTGTAAACTCACACATCACACAATTCAACAGTCAGTCACATCAAGAGGAGTTGTACAAGTGTCACCACCATCCGTTTGGAATGGATTCGTCATTCTTGTCCTCGGGGTTATTATGGCACTAGTTTTGTGTGTGATATTTTCTGGGTTCTTCTCAGAGTCCATGATCTATATTAAATATATCCCAACCATCCTGACCCCATCCCCTTCCGACAGCTTCTGGGAGAAATGAGCGAGGCAGGTCTTTTAGGCAAAGTTCTTCTTTCGGAAGTGAGACTCAAAGTGAGCACTGCTTGGGGAACCGAGAAGAAAGAATGGGAAGAGGGTGCACAGAAATGATAGTGTCCTGAATCAGCTATTCCACGATGCAGAGATTGCGCATATGCAGGGAAGTGTCAATTTTGTAGGATTCTCTAGGCTCAATAAACGTGCAGAAAGTCTCTTACTGTGGTGGTAATGATACCTTATTTTGTGACATAATGAGCTAATTGGGCTTACACTCAAAGGTTACAAGCACTCCAGCTTTGCAGGAGCCTCTCAGCCTCGAGTTTTCAATTGAAGAGAGAATGGCAGCTTTGGGCCTCTGGCTGCAGTGTCTTATTTTGTGCCTTCTATAAATTGATCACATATGTGGCAAAGCATTTTCTTTATTTCAAAAGACGGGCGCTGTTTGCATGAGTTTCAAATATTATTTATGTGTTTATAAAATATTGTGAAAATCTTTTTTTTGGAAGCAGGAAAAGTGTGAATCTAATGAGGCACCTAGCAGTTATCAATGATCAAGTATATGGTAAATCGCCACTGGACTAAATTCCCCAGGATTCAATAACAAGGGTTGTGTTGCATCTAACAATGCCCACACAGAGGGTGTGAAGTAAAGCCATCTGCATCTCAGACTGAAAAGGAAGAAGTCACATATCCCAGGGGAAAATCCCTGGAGGAAACCCCGCCATCTTCTCTTGATACATCTTATCAAAGGCTTCACTTTGAGCCACCGTGAAGTGATGCTTCCAGTCCCCGGTAACTCCTGAAAAATACAAGAAATAGGTCAAGATCACATTCATAACTAGTCTCTGATGACCTCCTTCAAACGTCTGTCACTGTCCTTCGTCCCATGTTTGCTAAACACTGACTGGGAGTTGCAGGAACTCAGTCTCGCTTACTTTGAACATGCAATCACAGAAGAGTAGTTGCTAGAAAACAGCATTATATGCAGTAAAGTAGACGGTGAGGGGAAAGAAAGGAAATCTTCCATGAAATGCCTTGACCCAATGGGGTAAACAATGTGAGTCAGTATAGCCAGGATGATAAAGGTGGTGCAGGACCAGCGAGCATTTCATTCTCTTGGACAAGAGCTCACCATGAGTCAGAGCCAACAACCACAGCATCACTGAAGAAATACACATCTCCTGTCTGAGTCAGATTAGCAATGGTTCTAATCTCAGATTTTATGTCGCCTCACCTATTTGATTCTTAAGTTGCTATCTGTATTAAAGTGCTTTTCCTGGTGTTTGCCTTCTAATTATATTGTAATGACCGAATAATAATTAAACACCATTTTATAAAAATAACTAAATGCAGTATCTGGAATAAAAACTGCTCAAGACAACAAAATAGATTAGTGGTTAGCAGGGGTGGATCTGTTGCACAAGATCTCTCTAGAGTATTGAAGAGCAGGGATGTTGTTAAGGTGTATCTGACTCAAACCCTGGTATTTTCCATTGCTTTATAAGCTTGTGAAACTTGGACATTGAAGAACTGATTAATTGAACTGTGATACCGGTGAAGAATTTTGAGAGTACCATGGGCTGCTAAAAAGACAAACAATCTGTCTTGGAAGAAGTAAGGCCAGAGTGGTCCTAAGAGGCAAGGATGGAGAGACTTCATGTCCTGTACTATGGACATGTTGTGAGAAGAAACAAATCCCTGGAGAAGGACATCCTGTCTGGTGAAGCAGAGCAGCAGTGAAAAAGAGTAAGATCCTCACAAGATGGATTGACACAAAGTCTGTAAAATTAGGCTCAAGCATGGGAACAATTGTCAGGATGACACAGGACCGGACAGTGTTTTGTTCTGTTGTGTGTAGATTTGCTATGGCTCAGAACAGACTTGATGTCTCCTACAATCCACAACACTGGTGGATGAGAAAAGGGGGCAAAGAAAGACACAATATTGGGACAAAGCTACCTTCTATTAAGCGTGATGGACACATTTGGGAGTGATTGGGGTAGTGGTTCAGGAATATAAAGAACATAATTGATGTCACTGAAGAGTAAATGTTTATGATTGTAGAAATGTCAACCTTTCTCTCACCACTATCCTTCGACCCATGGCAATAGGTTTGGTAGAAAGAATAACAACATTGGAACCAAAACCCTACTGCCAAAAAGCCAATTCCCGCGCATATGAAACTTATACAGGGTTTCTGAGGATGGAGATATATACTAAACCAGACATTCTCATGCTTCTCCTGATGAGCAGCTGCTGGGTTTGAACCACTGACCTTATGTTTACAGTTCACTGACCTTATGTTTACAGAACCACCATGGAGGTAAGAAGAATGAGGACAACAGTGGAGCGCTGGTAACATTGTGGGTTTCATGAAGGGCTGCTAACCAAAAACTGAGCAATAAAAAGCCACCAATCACTGTGTGGGAGAAAGATGAGACTTTCTATTCTCATATTACAATCCCAGGACTCCACTGGGGAAAGTTTACCTTGTGCTAAAAGGTCACTATGCGTTAGTATTGACTCCACGGCAGTCAGTGAGTTGGGGGTGGGGGGGCTTTGGGGAAATCACATCATCTCTTCTGCTTTTTCACCTCATAGGGGTTCAAGTCACCAGTTTATTTTGAAGAGTGGATCATGCCATTATCAGAATGTGAAGAGAGGCGCCCCTCCTTCTACAGGGCTAGGGGCCACACCTGCATGATGGGAGCAGCTTTATTGTAGCCCTTCATTGATTGCTGTTTTTCTTGCTACCTACACACGCTTCCTTTTATTCTGCTAACTATATATTTAACAGAACACATGGCATACATACAAAAAGAAGATCAGAGAAGACTCTACAAGATGAAAAGTATCTAGAAAATTGTTGCTTTCATTAGTGGTAGCCATTGAATGGCTATAACTCGTGGCAACCGGGGGTGTGTCAGGTAAGACTGCACTTCACAGGGTTCTCAAAGCTGTGAACTTTCAGAAGCAGCTTCTAAGGCCTGTCTTAAGGAGGGGCCTCAGGATCGATTGAAATCAGCAAACTTTGGTTAGTAGATGAGGGTGTAACCATTTGTGACACGCAAGAAATCACTCAGAGACTCAGTAATGACCCCAGAAGCTATACTCATCCATCAGACTTTGTTTTACTAAGTCTTCTTCTTTTAAAAAAATTTTTTCCCTTTTTTTCTAAGTCTTCTTTTTCAGCTCTGAGTTCCCCAATTTGTTCCTTCAGCTTTCAGAATTTTGAAGACCCTTGACTGATATGTACACCTCAAATGCTTCCCTTTCCCAATACCTAGCACACATGTAGCAGCAATGTCATTAGTTATCCACTGTTTTCATGTTCTTTATTCAGAATACTATTTCTTACCTTTTCTGAGTAATTGCCCTTGGCTATGATCCATCACGGTATCTGGTATTAGGGTCAAATTGCTCATTTTATTATCTCTCATGGCCTTAAAGGATGCATGCTTCAGCACTGAGTCGAGTTCTTCAGGGCCAAGCTTTTTCCCCAAGAACTGAATGATCTTCTCTACAGTGGCTCTTATGTCCTAGGATAAAAAAATATGAGAGTCAATGTGAAAGTTAAATACAATAGCTAAAAAGAACAAAGGTACATGATGAACAGTGAAGATGAGAAGGATGCATATTACTAGAAACAGAGAGAGGATAAGTTGGTTGTACTAATCTTAAATATAATCCAAAATGGATACAAAGAAGCTTGGGAATGTAGAAATATGTAGAGCAGGAGGAAAGGGGAGCTGGTCCAAAGTGGTGGAACAATACCACTCATTGTGAAATCCCTCTAACAACAGGGACCTGAAAAAACAAGTGAATCAGGAGTAGAAGTCAGTTGTGGAATCCTGAGCACTGACAACAGGAAGAGCCTGCCTGCTCTGGGCAGGGGCTCAATACTTTCATGTGTTCAGTAATGTACACCTACAGGGGCCTTGTTCCCAATGTGTCCTAACTTTACTGCTCAATAAACCCCCTGTCTTACCACCTCCTAACATAGATGAATACTTGGATGGATAAATAGATAGATTAAAAGAAACAAATAAATTCATAAATAAACACTGAAACAAATAAATACAAACAAGGCTGGAAAACTGAAGTGAGCTGTGTGTGGTTCCTACTCATTCATGTGAGCAACTCACAAACTGAGTTCTGGGATGGCAGGTAGAGACCTTAGATTTCAGGTGGCCGCCCTTCTACATTGAGTCATGGTAGGATGCAGATAATCTATGATCTCTCATAAGCAAAGGTATGTCCTGATGACCACTGCAGCGACTTCTCCCTGGACAAGTGTGCGCTCCATCCAGCATGGCCTCCTGTGTATGAAGCCACACTTCTGCCTTCTCCATCATTGTCAGCATGCTCCCTCCCTGATGGTGTGGTCCTTCACAAGCGAACCATTGATCAGGCATCAGGTGTTTGCTTCCTCATGAGTCGGCATTGGGGTCCTTCTGTCTCCTCAGTCATCAGGGCCTACCCTAGCAAAGCTGGCATCATTCTCCCACTGCCAACTTGTGTGGTGACCAACACTTGTTCCTGGCAATGCATCACTTTTTGTCCCTTCCATCTGCCACTCTTTTTGCCCATCAGCCAGGCTCCTGCAGCTCTACCAAGCCAAGTCAGACACACCTCTTACCTGGGAAACTTATATCACCACATAAAATTTCACCACCACATCAGCATCACTGAGTCAAGGACAGAGGGCAGCTGACACCTGTCCATTGTATACTCTGCTACTCTTCATAATCAGTGATTAGACATTCGTGCCCACATGACCACACCCTGCCAAGTCCACAGAGACAGATAGTGAGAGCCCCAGTGGCCAAAACAGTTAATTTTTTTCCCCAGTAGATCCCCTTATGATGTAGGACATGATCTGGTTTCCAAAATTTTCCATATTTTTACTTTGTATTATTTTCTTCAGCTTTTATTTGTTCATATTAGAGTGTATCTCATGTGTGTTATGTCCAGGTAGGTCACCTCTTGAAGCTGTTGCACTTTTTCTTTTACATTTCTGTATAAGAAACCCAGGATTGATGAATTTATAGGAACATCAAGTAGAACAAGGAGTTTTGGAAGATAGGGGTACAGTGCTTGGGGGGCGGTAAAGGAAGATGCTATCAAGAAGTCCATGTGGAAAAGAATGTTTGGAGTCTGATCATGGTAGCAATTACCTGACCTGATTGTAATATGGAATGGTATTATATATGTATTTTATCCCAACGTTTAAAAAATAAGAGTGAAACAAACAAGGACACAATTGATGGATGAACAGAGCATCACTACATTCTCTTCAAAATAACGGGGAATTTTAAATCATGCAAGAAACAGGACAAGATGGCTGAAGCAAATGACCATGCTACAGACCCAGAAAAATATTCCAGGGGGAAAATGGTATTCCATACTATTGGGACAAGAGGAAGGAAAAGGAAATAGAGGAAAGAACTAGAAGGCAAAGGGCAATTGTGGAGGTCTAAATACAGGCATGTACATATATTTATATATGACGATGGGGAAATAGATCTATTTGCATATATTGATAAGTTTACTATTAGGGTAGCATATGGATGTTGTGCCTCCACCCAAGTCCTCCCTGAATGCAAGAACACTTTGTTCTATTAACCTAGCATTCCATGATGCTCACCTTCCCGACATAATCAGTAAAGACAAAGCAGGTGCATAAGCAAATATGGTGAAGAGCGCCCACCCCCACTATCATGATCCCAATTCTATCTTACAAATCTAGCTAGACCAGAGGAAGTACACTGGTAGAGATAAGAGCTGGAAACACAGAGAATCCAGAACAGATAAACCCCTCAGGACCAATACCTATACCAGGAGAGTAAGGGATAGGTACAAGGAGAGAGAGTGAACCAATGACAATGATCTATAAAATGTATACGAAGGTAGTTATCAAACAAATTATTCCTAAAGTATGAAATCAAACTTATGTCATGTCCATACAAACATAAAATAAGGAAAAAATTTTAAATGACACAAGTCTTTAAAGTTAGCTTAAAGTAGTTCTTTAGATAAGAATAAATGATGTCAGATGAAAATACGTCTACATGACACAGGACAACATGGCTCCAAGCTGAAACTCGGTAAAGAATTCTGAAGACAAGAAGAGTCTACAATCCCCAACCCCAGCCAGTCCTGGGGTTTGGGGGTTGGGCTCAAAGGGAGTCTTTCTGGGACATGAGGGTACAGTGAATGATGTGACCCTTTGCTGGGCCTGCCTACACAGTATGGTATGCTGGGCCCCTCTCGGGTTTCCCGTTTGGGCTCCAATAAACTTCTTCCCTTTTTCTTAAAAAAAAGAAGAAGAAGAAGAAGAGTCTACAAGACTGAAAACAGGGAACTACAGATGTCAATCTGCAAAGGACAAAACAGAGAGAGAACATAAACGGTGTAGTTACCGAATTTCCAAATAGAGAGGAAATCACGACGAGATAAAGAAAGAACAGACTGCTTTAAAAATAGGAAGAAAATGATAAATTAGGAGGTGACCACAAAGAAATTGAATAAAACTTCTCACCAAACTAAAAATCAGGAAATTCATAAGGACTCAGTAAGCACACAAACAATATCAATGAAAGAAATGAAAACAAACTCATAAATGGATTCAACTAAACTCAGAAAAAATATATAAAACAAAGAAATCATTACTATATTGCACGCTGACTGGCTCATCTCGTCCCCAATGAGCCCTTCTCCATTGGGATGTCCAATTTCCCAAAGATGGGCCCTGGGTCCCCACTCCTCACTCCCCATCATTCACAATGCTATGATATTTTTTATCTTTGATGCCTGGTTCCTGATCCCTTTGACGCCTCATGATCTCACAGGCTGCTGTACTTCTTCCATGTGGGCTTTGTTGTTTTTTCAGTTAGATGGTCGCTTGTTTATCCTCAAGCTTAGAAGACCCCAGGCTCTATATCTTTTGATAGCCAGCACCATCAGCTTTCTTTACCACATTTGCTTATGCACCTGCTTTGTCTTCAGCGATCGTGTTGGGATAGGCTGGTGTGCTTCTTCCATGTGGGCTTTGTTGTTCTCTAGCTCTTGAATGCTTCCTCCCCCGCAATATCAGGACCCCAGTTCTACCTTACAAATCCGGCTGGACTGGAGGATGTACACTGGTCCAGATAGGAACTGGAAACACAGGTAATCCAGGACAGATGAACCCCTCAGGATCAGTGGTGAGAGTAGCAATACCAGGAGGGTGGTGGGAAGGTGGAGGAGAAAGGTGGAACATATTGCAAGTTTCAACATATAACGTCCTGCCTAGGAGATGGACAGCGGAGAGGTGTGTGAAGGGAGATGTCGGACGGTGTAAGATATGACAAAATAATAATTTAAAAATTATCAAGGGTTCATGTGGGAGGGGGAGCGGGGAGGGAGCTGGAAAAAGAGGAGCTGATACCAAAAGTGCTTGACATAATGGATGGATGTATGGATTGTGATAAGAGTTGTATGAGGCCCCCAAAAAATGACTTTGTAAAAATTCACCAGGACCACACACACACAGTGACCATAATGACTTTATATGTCATGATAATTACACTCAGTGGACTAGATGCATCACTTAAGAGACAGACTGCATCACTTAAGAGACAGACTAGATTAGATGCATCACTTAAGAGACAGACTAGCCAACTGGATAAGAAAACATATCCTGTCTGAAAAAAATTACACTATAGACACAACTATAAGAGAAACATGTGGATACGTTACAAATCAAAGGGTAGCAAAGCATTTATCAAACAAATAACAACCAAAAGGGGGGTGGTGTAGAGTACGAATGACAATTTTCATTAATGACAAAATACTAAGACAGAAACCAGGAAAAGAGACAAGAATGTGATATAATAATGGAAATGTCAATCTAGCAAGAGGACACAGCACTAATGTTATCCATACAGCCAATAAAATATCCCCAGAATACATAAAGCATCATTTAACAAGGCAGAAAAGAGAAACAGATGATGTGACAATAGAAGACACTAACCACACTTGATGAGGGACAGCACAAGAGACTCAACCGAGAAACAGAAGATGTGAGCTGCACACTCAGCCAACTTGGACTCAGCGGCATGTACAGCACACCTCGTCCAACAGCATATTACACATTATTCTCCACTGCACAGGGGTCATTCTCCAAAACAGATCATTTGTTAGGTCACAAAGCAACCCTCAACATGTTGAAAACACTGAAATCATTAACAGCATCTGCTCAGATCACCACATTGTGAAGTTCAAAATCAGGTCAATTGGCCTGTGATTTGCAAAGACCTAGACCCTTGAGAGAGATCGCAGACACTGAGTGGTCCATTAGGTTTGTGTTCAGCTATTAATCAAAGGTTGGCAGGTGCAACTCACCTAATGAGCAGATCTCAGGAGAAAATCATGAAGATCTAATGTCTTAAAGAGTACACCTAAGAAAACATTATGAGAGTGCTTCTGTAGCACAACATACGGGGTTTCCATGACCAGACCAGAGCATGTACACTGGTACAGATAGGAACTGGAAACACAGGGAATTCAGGGCAGATGACCCCTTCAGGACTAGTGGTGTGAGAGGCAATACTGGGAGGGTGGAGTGAAGGTGGGGTAGAAAAGGGAAACCAATTAGTAGGTTCTATATATAACCTCCTCCCTGGGGGATGGACACCAGAAAAGTGGGTGAAGGGAGATGACACACAGTGTAAGATATGACAAAATAATAATAATTTATAAATTATTAAAGGTTCATGAGGAAGGGGGCAGTGGGGAGGGAGGGGAAAATGCGGAGCTGATATTAAGGACTAAAATAGAATGCAAATGTTTTGAGAATAATGATAACAACAAATATACAAATGTGCTCGACACAATGGATGGATGTATGGATTGTGATAAGAACTGTAAGAGCCCCCAGTACAATGAAAAGGAAAAAACAACTGCATGGCAACAGGCTGTCTGTGTAGATGCTTTGTTTGTCTTCATGTTCATGGCTCCCACACAATGGGTTTGCAATCGATCCCCTCCTTGGTGCTTGGGGCAGACGTTGAAAAAAGGAAACGTGCAGATATTGAACAAATAAGTCCTGACGACACAAGTTTGACAGTGAAGGCAGGATGGAGAGTAACTTTATTTTGGAGAACCTCTGGTTGAAAGGGTAGGAGAGAAACATTGAAGAATGGAGAAGACTTCATGAATAAACATGGTGTGAAACATACATGTACCAGGGCAACACTGCTCGACCATGAGGAGCAATGAAGTCCTGACTGATGACCCCACAAGGATGACCTATGTTCACAGCATGCAGAGTGAAAAAGTCACTTCAAGCAAGAGTAGCACAGTATTTCAGTTGTATCAAATGAGCAAAGATAAAAAGACAAAGATTATTCACGCGTACAAGAGGTGAACTGTACATCTTCATGGGAAAAGAGCTCCTCACCTCCCTCCTGTGGAGCAGCGGGAGGTTCTGAACCAGCTTTTGGTTAGGAGCCCAGTGCTCAACCCACAGCGCTACCAGGACACCTTACAGGGAGTGGAACAGAAGGGGAGGAGATGTTTAGTTTATTGGCGTAGAGTTTGGACAGTGAGAAAGGTTGCCCAATTTGAAAAATGTAATCCAGAGCAATGAATGTGGATGTGAGAATTATCAAATTGGTCAGCGTTTTAGTGTATACATGTTCAGGGCAGTAATAAAAACCCTGGAGGAGTAAAGATAAAGAGAAGAGGGACATCATACTAGGGTGAAATTAGTTGAAGGAAAGGGAGTTCTTTTATTTACCTGATGCAGCTCCTCATAAGTTACTGTCAAGAAATTCTCTTTGCCTCTCATTTGCAGCCAGCCTTGACAATGGTCAAACCATGATCCATACGGAACTGAAAGAGAGGTTGGGAGAAAGGAGGCTCTTTGGGGCATCTGTGTGTGCTCAGTTGCATGGCTATTCCTTGCCCACGTGTGCATGTCAGAAGCACTGGAAGAATAAAGGAGTGAAGTCATGGAGAGTCTCGTTTCTTTCACCAAAAGCATGACAAATAGGCTTTGCAATCACCACTTCAGTGGAAAATCACTTGATATCATGTAAAATAAGGTATTTAAGAACTGCTTCACATCTATGTGGATGAGAAATGATATTTGGAGGTTGAGGGGCAATAAAGTTAGCAAATGGATAAGACAAGCTTGAACTCACTGTATTTTGCAATTTCATCTAGAGAGCCACCCCTCCCCCATCAACAACAAACAGTCCTCTACTGCATGGTCTTGTTGTCTCATCTTTAGTACTCAGTTTCCTGTGGTTGTCATCCATCTAAGTTCATGGGGCTAATAATTTACACAATTTCCTCCATGGCTTTATGTCTGCCTCTTAAAAGAATGGCGGAGATGCATCTTCACAGTATAGCAGTGTTCTTTATATTGTCAATTGGAGAATATTTCATTAGATTGCTTGTGTACTATGTGGATTTTTTTTATTCTTATCTCTTTGCTATTACAAGTAATGCTAAATTGAAGTCTTTTACATCTATCACCAACCTACATCTTCTGTCTGTCTATCTATCATGTATCTATCATCTATCTATCTCTATATACCTAGATGTTTGCCAGTGTATTGGAATTAGGTAAAGAATGGATGCACCAAGTTTAAATGCACGGTTGAGTTTGTTATATTACCAAAAATTATACTCCATCCTGAAGGTTGCGTGTCTCCCTTGAACTTCATCAGTAAGTGCTTCAAGTTATCTTGACCTCAGCGAGCTAGCTTGTGTTATCTATACAACTGAGATTGCTCCTGTGTATTCTTCCAATTCTGACGCTGTGTTCTTCCTATACCCATACTCTAGCGTTGATAAAAGGAAAAGAAAAAAGAAAAATCCAGAAACTTCTCCAAGCATCCAGAAAGAAATGAAACACTGCCAACACCTTCATTATGGCCCGTAAGAACCATTTGGTGATGAAAATATTATACAATGATTGTGGTAATAGTGGCACAACTTTCTAAAAATATATTCAGACCATTGAATTATACTGCGTGTGAATTATATGTCAATAAAATTGTTTCTAAGATAAATATAAAAAAATTGTTTGGAATTTGGAATCCAGAAGTATATTCAAATTTTTGTTGTTTCATAGAACTATGTTTGCAGCAATGTACTGCAGCAGCACAAGTAGGTTTCAATGATAATATGGTTGTCTAAGCTATGGGATTGTTCATCCTGGCGGGGAAGATCTGGAAATTCATTCTTCCATTCAGAATCCATAATCGATTCAAACTCACCATTTCCCTGAAGAAACCATTCAAAACATTGGTCAAATGACTCTGGATGTTTCACTCCACTTAGTAGTCTAAAAAAGTAAAAGTTGGAAGTAAGAACATCTCTGGGGTTTCGGAGTAGGTAAATCATCTGAAATTGAACAAAAAAAGAGAGAAGACAATGAGAAAAATGCATCATTTTCCCCTTGCTTCTGGATTTTTGCAAATGGAGGAGACATCATTTTTCATCAAAATGTTTGGCTGCTATATGGATTTATTCCATTAATTGCTCTCAGAAACCCCAAATGTAGGATATTGTCATGTGGTAACTTGACTTAATGGAGTGTATTTGGTCTTATTTCTGCACTCCCAGCCATGGACCTAGGAAAGTGGCTGTATTTGGTGAACAATCTTCACTGTTCAGAGAAAAAATACCTTCAAATACCTTGTCCAATCTGAAAATGTGCCCCCTATTAAATCCTCTATTAAGGAGACACTGTAAAAAGGTTGCTATAAAAGAAGTCTTATTCCCATGTCTGGCCAGTCCTTATGCCTGAAGGTTATCTGTAGATACAAGCAATCTGGTTCTACAGCCCAACCCTCCATAGCATGTAACAACTCTCTTCTGACTTCTCTTGGTGGTATGGATGATAGACTGCTGCCTTGGAGAGGACTCAGGGGCGTTCAAAGTCAACTAGCACTAGGTGAAGAAGATGATTCATTTTCTTGCCTGCTAATTATGTTGTCCACTTATGACATTACCTGTTGCGTGTGTAATATATTCACTGTATAGCATGCATGCCTGTTGAAAGACCTGTAAGCCACATGATAGATACACATTGGAAAACATATTCACTCTCTTGGTCCTGATATAGGGACAAGGAGGCCCTGTGACCCACTGTCGGTCTGCTTAAATTTCCACAGCCCTAAGTCACTTCCAAGGACCCTTTCAACTGTGATGCATCTGTGCCTCCAAAACTGGGGCCCAACATGGGATGACAAAAAGTTGCGACATGGGGCCCCAAGGAAAGACTTTATGAGCAGCAGAACAGACTCCCAGCACAATGGTTTCACCACTCCACTGAGGACAGGTGAGAATCAGGAAATCATTTTCAAGTGAGATTTCGGGAAGGGGCTTGTAGTATATAACAGTGTTATGGGGCAAAGTAAAAGTAAGTCTAAATCTACAACTTTTTGTATTGTGCTCACCTATGTGTTGACACGACAGGACATAGCAATAATGAATAGAAAAAATTAATTTTTCCTACAAGCAATTAAAAAATACGTTTGGTTCCCTGAGGGAGGAACCCATCTCTGTGGGATCGAGTTAAGAGTCTTGGAACCCCTTCAGTCAGAGAAAGAGATAAAAGTGGATGAGGAGCATAATGCAAAGTCTTGTATAAACTGTCCCTTTACAAAAGCAGATGAAAGTCTTCCTGAATGAGTATGGTGACCTGTCAGAAGAAAGCGGAAGAGCAGGTGCCGACCCAAAACAAAACCTCCTGACCAAAGCCTCCATGTCCCCAGGTGAGTACAGCACTGGGAACACAGAGGCCACGAGACTTTAGATGAGGATTATCCTTAAGAATCAGCCTGTGGAAGAGAGCCAAAGGCCACCTTTGCTTTCAAGAGTAGAGAGAGAAACAATAAAAAAAGGAAAATGTAGAAACTGAACCAAAGAGCAAATGTGTTAAGTGCAGGAAAGTCAGAAATTTCCACAGCGCACACTGGAAATGGGCCAGGCACGCCCATTGGAGGAGAACGTGTACTCTGCCCGAGCTGCCAAAGGGAAAGCACCGGGCAAGCCAGTGCCCTTCTAAAGTCAGCAGCCAATTGGTTCCCTTAGTGGACACGGCCCAGTGGGAGACAGAACTGGCCTTGCTCAGAGCCCCTCCAAGTGGAGCTCTGGGCAGTTCCAGCCCAGCCCAACACAGTCTTTTTAATCAGCCTTACAACGTGGTCCCACCACCAGGGAGAAGCAACAGTAGATTCACCTAGCCAAGAAGAGGTTCACCTGTCCCCAGGGGCACCCCAGCAGTGGTTCAGAGCAGTGTCTGGGGACCCCGACCAGAGGGCACAGTGGGTTTGTTGTGAGAAAAATCTAACCTGAATGCTCAGGGTGCTCCAATTGTTACTGGAGTTGGTAATGAAGACTATGAAGGAGAACTTGGATCTATAATTAAATATGAAACCCCGTGGTGCATAAGAAAGGGAGCTTGCATAAGCCAACTGTTTGCTTCCTTTAGTTCATATTGAGAGCACACACAGGACATGCAAAAAAGGTGCCTGAAGGTGCAGACCTACATTTAGGACATGGAGTGTTTGGGAATGCTGTTACGGATAAGGACAAATGCCTCTATGTGGAATTAATACAGAAGGGGGAAAGTCGTAGATCTTTTAAAGTCAGGAGTTAGCGTCACTAGCCCTCAACAATGGCCCAAGGAAAAGACTCTAGCTGCTCCTGGTTTCCATGTGGAGGGAATAAATCTGGCCAGAAAAATACGGCAAAGTGGAAAAATTCTGCAGTGTATAATGTCTAAAAAGCAGCACAATTTAATTAACCCTGTAGTCACAGTTAAACATCCCAACCTACGGGAAAGAGAGATGCTACATAAAATAATTCAGAAAAAGGAGAAAAGGAGCCATTCTAAAAATACACTCTAGCTTTGGAGTTTTCTTCTGTATGCATGAAAGCTCCACAAGGCATTTGGTGCCAGGTGTTTATGGAAATACTCCATGGGTGCTGCATTCAGTCATTGCTCTGCGGGCAGAGCTTCTGAATTCATCTAAGAATGTACATGGTCCAAGCAGTTCAACTGGTTTCACCGCAAACAATCCCTTGGCAATTACTGATGGCATTTTCAAATCCCAATTACTAAAGCAGAAGGGGGAGACCAAATGGAAGTCAAAAGAATATTCTATATATGACAAATTTCTTTCAGCCTTATTAACCCCCAATTTTTTCTCTCCAGAAAAAAACTTTCAAAATACCTAGAACAAAAGGGTACCTTTCCACCTCTCCCGAGAAAGCCGAGATGGGGAAAAGATTTAGAGCAGTGGTTCTCAACCTTCCTAATGCCGCAACCCACTAATACAGTTCCTCGTGTTATGGTGCCCCACCAACCATAAAATTAGTTTTGTTGCTACTTCATAACTGTAATTTTGCTACTATTATGTCGGGCGATCCCTGTTAAAGGGCCGTTGGATCCCCAAAGGGGTCGTGACCCATAGGCTGAGAAGCACTGACTTAGAGGAAGGACGAAAACCTCATTTGGGGTCCAGGTTTCCGAACAGCTCAGAGGGAGGGGCTGATTCTGAAGGGGAAGGAGAGTGCAGAGAGGCCTCTCCAGCCAATGCCACCAAGGAAGATGGAGCATCACCATCCCCTCAACAACCACTCTGCACCCAGGTCCTAACAACCCACAGACCATTATTTTATGTGTTTTCCGGGGAAAGCCAAGTCCTCTGCAGCGAGCAGCCTGGGAAGGAGGGGACAGTGCATGGAGAGGCCTGTGGGATTGGGAAGACAACACGGGGCGTCTTACTTTTTCAGACGTTATCAGCAACCTCAGCACCAGCTCGCCTGCTTTCACAGGCGTTACCACGAGCATCAGAACCATTCCGCTGAGAAGTAAGAATGGCACTCGTTGTCTTTCTTGGACTTTCAACAACTTCTGCCACTGCTACTGTCCCCACACAGACACTCCAGGGCTCTATCAACACAACATCTTATGCAGACTCTCATCCACTCTAGGCCACTCAAGCCAGTGTGGACAATGGGCTGGAAGAGAACATGTTTTCAAATTATGGAGACTTGTTTTCAAATTATGGAGACTTGTTTTCAAATTATGGAGACTTGTTTTCAACTTATGGAGACTTGCAGCACAAACGATGCTGAAATGTGACTGGGAAATTACTGATGTGTGTAACCGCTCATCCATATAAGATTTATAAGACTGGTCTTTTACTGGAAACCCTCTGAGGGGATTTAAGGGAAAATCTCATTAGCTCCTAAACAGCTAAAAAGGAAGGTTGTCAATATTTTTAAAGATAGGGTTGAAACTGATGTAAAGGGCTTAAGTGAAAGCAAATGCTTTGAAAATGATTAGGGCAAAGAGTATAGGGATGTGCTTTATACAATTGATGTATATATATGTGTGGATTCTGATAAGAGTTGTATGAGCTTCTAATAAAATGTAAAAAAATAAAATAAATTGTAAAAAAATAGAGAAAAAAAGAGATAGGGGTGAAAGTGTCCCTGGGCACAGACTCAATTAAACACCTGATACCTTGGTGTGGACGGGTTGGATCCCCGAGCCTAGCTTCAAAGTCTATGGTGCAGCCAAGCCTCTGCATGAACTCCTCTGTGTATTGTCACCATTTTGGTTTTTGTAACCACTCACTGTTTCTGCAGAAAACTTCAGCATATGGAAGAATGTTAGACCACTTTGAAGCCCTTTCCAATTGAAAACTTGAATCAGAAGAGGGAATTGTGGTGAACTGAGAACTTAGTAGAATGTATTTGGCCTTCTTTCTACTGTCGGAACCATGGGGCTGGAAAACTGGCCTTTGGGGAGAAAGATCTCCATTGTTCTAAGATAGACATGCCTTCAAATTCATGTTCTCCAGGCCCAAAATGTCCTTGCCAAGCAGCTGTCCAACAAGGAGAAGTCATAGAAGAGCTACAATAAATGCTCTCATTCCTGCCTCTGGCTAGTCACTCTGCCTAAAGTTTACCTGTAGGTAAATGCAATCAGTTTCTATAGCCCCACCCACCACAAAGTGTAGCAAACCCTCTTCTGATGTCTCTGGCTGGCAAGGATCATAGATTGCTGTCTTGGGGAGGGTGCGGGGGCTTCCGAGGTCAACAATCGCTAGGTGAAGAAGATTGCCCATTGACTGCAGTATCTTTGCTGTATGACATGTGTATCCTTCCAAAGATCTGAAAGCTCCAGTATATAGGACCATCGGGAACACCATCACTCTCTTCCTCCTGACACAGGAACAAGGAGCCCCTGCGCCCCACCCCGTAGGTCTTTTTTTCCTCCCAAAATTGGAAGGTGGCTCCTGAGGACTCATTCAAATTTTGAGGACCTGTTACATGACATCTTCTGAAACTCTGCGTATAGTAGAGTGATAAACAAGACGAAGATCATTTCTGGGTTCATGGCTACAAGAATACATGGCAAAAGGATGTTCTCCAAGGATTGGTCAAGGAAGTTTACCTCATTACTTTTCACACTGTCTTAATGTTGTAGTTATTGGGGGCCATCTGGCTGGTTCCCAACTCACAGTCACCCCATGTACAACAGGATGAAACACTGCCTGGTGGTCCTCTTCCAATATCATAATGGGTGTTATGGTTGAGCTCATTGTTGCAAGCTCTATGTCAATCCTCTTGTCCAGGACTTTTCTCTTTTTCACTGCCCTTCTACATTATAATCGTGATGTCATGGCCCATGTCCTGAATCTAAAGTTACTTATTGTTGTAGATTTCTTTAGTATATATCTTGAGTGTCACTGGTTTTGTTTCTCAGAAAACCCAGTCTAACACAAGGATGAATAATAACGCAAGAAAAATCATGTGTGTAGATATAAAACTCAGAAAGCAGAAATAAATAGCAAAGCTGGGAAAATGGAAATGAAAGATGTGTAAAGAATGTTGTTCAACCTTAGGGAATATTATTCATTTCTGGAAATAAAATGTGTAAAAATCACCAAATGAAAAAATAATAAGATCTGAAAACTTTCACCCAAATCACAACATTTAAATTTAAAAATTGTTAGCATATGTTCTCCATTTTGTCTTCCCTATCCAAGACTGCCTAACATAACAAACATAGCACTTGAGAGGATGGCAGAGGACTGGCTGCATGTTGCCTTGTTGACCATAGGTTTGCTATGAGTCCGAATCTACTTGAGACCTAACAACAAAATACCTGTGTATATGGTCCCATTTGGGAGTGGTTGTCCATGATGTTACCGAGGTAGAGTAAGGATTTGTTGAAGCTTGAGTCACTGCCCTTACTCTGCAGTGTGTCTCAGGTCATAATCTTTACCCCAGTGATCACGCCTCCAACCCTTGCCTTGCTTGGTTCAAGTAAGGGAAGTTTCTTTGAAGTCTTCGTATGAGGGGTTGCAGAATGTTAAGACACACGTCGTTGTATTTAACTAGTATATTGATGTTCTGGCACAGTCCTCTCTCTTGCTCTGAAACCCATGTTAGCTGGTTATCATCTCACCCCACTGTTCTTGGAAATGGACCCAGCAGCACGTGGTCAGACCTGCCTATTTGGGTTTGTCAGTCCCTGTAACCATGCGAAATAGAAGAATCCCCAGCCCTCTGTCTGACTAACTGATAGGGGACTTGCCATCTTTCACTGCTACATGAGCCATTTCCTTGAAGATCGGTGAGCTCTGTTACTAGTTACAATGAATTGTGGGGCATAAACATGGGAGGAAGAATACTGTGGGGAAGAGGAGATGAGAGAGTGTTACAGCAGTTTTGAATAGGTGGATATGTGGGGCTTCTTTAATACCATATTTGGATTCATGCTCATAAAAGATATTGGCCATTAAATTGAGCAGCGTTTCATTCTGTTGTCCATAAGATTGGAATGAGCTGGAAATGACTTGGCAGTATTTAACAGTAAACAACAGTCCTAGGATATTCTGATGATGCTCTACTACTCCGTATGATTGGATAAGGGATTTTTTTGGGCAATTTAAATAATGTTGGTGACATTTGATTTAAAAATGTAATCTAAGAAGAGTACAAAATCACATTACATCCCTGGTGACCCTCCATGTTAGAGCTTGCAGTTATCCATCAGAGACAAGGTGGAATCCTTGATAGGATAAGACATGCTATCCATGGACGATACACTGCTTGGAGAAATAAAATAGGGTTCCTAACATGAGCTCACAACTCAAAATTCCTTGGTATTTTAAGAGTTGATTTACAATTGAGGAAGCTAACAGGAGGAAGCAGGTCTATGGTGTTTCAGACTGAGTGAGGCAAATATGTATTTAACTGATGTAGTCTGATTATTCTCTGAAGCAACAAAAAGGATATCAACTAGAAAATGAAAATGATGTGTTAATCAAGATTGTCTATAATGCTCATTTTCATGAATCACGCGTTAGCTTTGCCTCTAAGACACAGGCATTCAACTGAAACATACAACTGTGATGTTGTCATTATTAACTTACCTTGGCCTTGGAATTGAAGAATGATTTGGGAAATAATTGAGTGGGCAGGTGGCTGGTGTATATGCGTGGGCCTTCCTTTTTTACTAATTGTTCATAAGCCTCTTCAGTTTCTATCCATGGTGAACGCTCCCACATGGGAACAGATTGAACCCAGTTGGGGTCTCCCTTGGAGTAGATAAGACATATGATCTCTAGCAGCCAATTGGTGCCTGAAATGGAGAGAGTGAAAAGAGGGTCACCTCTTCCACCTGATCTTTGGTAATGCAACCCGACCTTTTTTTAAAAACAACCCTATCTTACAACACTTACTAATTCACCCACAATACCCATGACTGGGACCCCATTACATTTCCATTCTCATCTTAAGATGATTTCTCCATTGAAGTCATTCTTTAGTCTTGAATCACACTGTTATTTTCATTTCTGTGAACAGAAAATTAGGTTGATATCCTACATCACTAGTTTCTGCTCCTCTTTCCATGCAATATTTGATAATTTAACCATTTGTCATTCCCCAAAAACCCACCATAACTCTCTTGTGTTACATGACATAATGTAATGACAGAATAATTAAGGCAGAAAATACCCACTAATCTCAAATTCCATCATTGATAGGCGTGCTACCATTGTCAATGACTGTGTCCCCTGACCCATAGAACTCATACCCAGACACAGGGTCAGAGAGGAACTGGCACTAAAAGATCATTCTTTTGGTTGCTTTCAGTTATGAATCTTTACCTCACAAGACCTCATCTACCTTGCTTCTTACAAGTTGTTGCCTGACAGATGTTGCTCAGTTTTACAGTGTTCTGGGGTAGAAGGAATACTGTAATACTAATTACTCCTTCATAGCTTAAAGTAAATAGAATTTGTTGGTTTAGTTTGTGTTTTCATTGTGAATACAAATCACCATTTTTGTATTCAACAATTTTAACACACTATGAAACCTCCGAAGAGCATACTCTGTTGCTCCCGTTCTTTGTCTTCTTCTCCATCCTGTCAAACATGATTTTCCCCTTCATTCAGTTAACAAGTCTGCCCTCTAGCCCATTATTTCCCCTTCCCAACTTTTCCTTCCCAACCCGAGTAACCAGGGAAGCTTTGGATTTTTTTGGTGTATGAGAACACAGTGAGGGGACCATGTATGATCTTCTCTGGTTAAGTACACAAATGAGAAGGGAATTCAGTGCCACAAGGCAGGGGTCAGACGTGGCTCCAACTTCTATGCTTCCCGTAATATATTCTAACATGCCCTCTTCCTTCTACAACACACTATTTCTCTGCTCGGTTTCATAATCCTTTGCAATGGCTGCACACAAGTCAAGGACAATACTTACAACTTAGTGATGCTCCTTAGAAAAATTAACAGGTTAAAATAAGCCATGATCAGAAAACATTAAGGATAGAGTCACTAGTCCACAGAAACAGCCCAATGTAGCCAGATAAAATCCAACAGGACACCATTGTAGTCCCAATACAAAGAAAAGTGTGAGACACAGAAAAATTACTCTGTTGCTAACATCATTCCACAGCCTTTCCAAGTTCAGATCCTGTCTCCTTACCTGACTTTGGATAGGAAAGTGTAATGAAATCTTCATCTCTCACTACAAATTCATTTTTGACAGATTTCAGATCTTCAAGTCGATATCCAACTGAGGGGAAAGGAATGCCTTCAAACCACAAATAATCTGAAGCCATCCCAAGAGTTTACTGGCAAGCGTGGACTGATAATTCCAATATTCAAACCTTCGTGGAGTTGACTATGCTGCATAGTATTGAGAAAGGAACCGTTTTTTATAAAGCAGGATCAAGGTCCAGGATCAAGGTCCAAAGGTTAGAGAAATTGCAATAGAATTATTTCCAGCCTCCAGAGATCAGAGTATTTATTGGAAGGTGGATTTATTTATGTAAGCATTAAGTAGCAGAGAACTCTGTTACCTGTGTGTAACTTAAGGGGAGGGACGACTCAGATCAATTCAAAAGCAGAGCAATGATTTTGGAGTTCCAACTCTAATGTACTTGGATCTTGAAAGACAGAAGTCCACAAAAGGAGCTCTAATTACATTTGAGTCTTGGCATCAGTCCACACAATAGCTAGTCCTTGTTGCTTCAACAAGGTGAGCATGCTTAGACAAGTCCTGCAAGAGGGAAGAACCAGGAGGAGAGTTTGTCCTTGAACACCAAGATTGCTGTTCCTTGGACCACCTTGATTCAGGAGACAGTTTTGATGCCACAACATTAGCACAATGGCAGAGGAGCAGTAGCCTCAGATCTGGGAGGAACTTGAGTCTAGGGCATAACCTAGCCCAAGGGGGTTGGGATTGTTGAGAATCTGTTAAAGGACCCATGGTCAAAAGGCGAGGTGGCCAATGGGCACCCTGGTTAGCTTAAGTGAGGGGACCCACATTAAGTTGACCAGAACCTGTCCAGATGAAGATAAGCTTTTTGAGCCTGTGAATTAGTGCATATTGCTGCTGAATTTATGGATGGCCTGGACTGATTTGACTTTGCTTATTGATGTGAACTCACAAGGTTCCAACTGGAATGAGGATTCTCCTCATTAAAGAACATGCTCTGTCCTCACAGCACTGGGCTGATAAAAATGGGCAGTGTAGAAACTGGATACTGAAAATTGGGGTCATAAAGGCATGACGTGGTTGGCTTACAAACTATCATGGGTGGGAATACCTTCCTAGGATTATGGTGTAGGGTTCACATAACTCTAATGGTTAGGAATAGGATATTTTTGTTCACTTATTGAATATTATGTTTAAGCAAGGCTGGCACATTTTGAGTTATATGCATTTTAGTTTTATCCTGTTAGGTACAAATATGAATTTACGGTTGTCCTTGTTTTTAAAATTATGTATGGCGGGAGAGTTGTGTAAGTGTCAATTTAACAAGAGGTGGTCTGTGGTAATTGCATAATTTCATGTCAACTTGAAGACATAAAAGTGAAGGGGTAGAGACGAGCCTGCCAATCAGGTCACAGCCTGGTGGTGCCTCCTTGTGGTCTCCACCTTCTCATAAGGAGGGTCCTGGGAAACCACCTCCCCTGCCCAACCCCCCCTCTCTTTGCCTTCACCTTCCTGCTGGCGAGCCACAATGGGAGCAGCCAGAGCCCAGGAAATTGCATCCACCACCATTGGATCCACAGGATTTTGCACTGACTAACCTGTGTCCATCCTGAATTCTCCATGATTGCATGTGGTTGTGTGAGTCTGAAGAGGGATTTATGCAGACTTATAGACTTGAGCTGGACTGGGTTGGGATGTTTTCCTGATATTGATATAAAGCTCTTTCATACATATATGAGAGTCTCTGGATTAGTTTTTCTAGTCAATCTGGCCTCCCACATCCTATGAAAAAAGAAAAACAAAACAATATTTTTAAAAACACAGATAGTGAAAAGTTGATTTAGAACTGAGAAATCACCATCTTAGTTTGCGATTATGTGTACATATAGAATAGTGTGTTGTGGCAACAATTGGGGTACATTTGTTTGTTGATACTTGCTGTTGAGTCAATGGTGACTCATGGCAATCACAGAGATGCAGAGTTTAATCACTCTCTAGGGTGTCTAAAGTGCTTAAGGCTGTCACATTTCAGAAGCAAATTGCCAGGACTTTCTTTCTGCACCTTTCCATGTGAGTTTCAGTGAATAATATTCTGGAAATTAGTCAAATACTTAAACATTTGTGGGACACAGGACAGCTAAGAAAGCCCTTGAAAAGACAGTCTTGCTCAGTAACACGTGGGTTGCCATGAGTTGGAATTGACTCAATGACACTGAGTTGTTTTTTAGTTATAAGATAGGTTAGCCCAGAGTTTTTGTTTTGAGACAGTTCAAGCTGCAGAACTAGTACTGGTGAAGATCTGGACCCTGGTCTCCAATTTAGTCTCCAGCAAAGCAGACTTCGGGGACTCCGTCAATCAGTCAAGTGATGCCATATTGTCTGTTGTGAAGACTCCGTGTGTCTTCTCTCGCGGGACTAGGGAGCACACCAGGGTCGTCAGGGTGTGTTAGTCACCTTGTGCTGCTGTAACCGAAATACCACAAATGCGTGTCTTTAAAGAATGGAAAATTATCGTATCTAACTCAGGATGCCGGAAATCTGAATGCAAGCCTCCAGGAAGGCTCTCTTTCTCTGCTGGCGCTGCAGGAAGATCTTTGTCTCAGCTTCGCTGGCATTCTTCTCAGTGTTCTTCAGTTCCTAGTTATTGCCATAGGCCATCTGTTTCCCCTTTCATTCTTGTGTGTCTCTGCACCAATTTTTATGAGTGTTAGCTGTTGTAGAGTCATGTCACCTCCTGGTAACCCGTGTGACAGAGTACAATTTCTCCATAGGGTTTTCTTGGCCGTGATCCTAAAGGAAGCAGGTGCTCAGATCTTTCTTCCGAGGTTGGGATCAAACCACAAAAATTACTTGCGCTCTGTCTGCACCAGCTGTAGACTGCTCCATGGCCATATTGGACTTTGTATCACTCACAAGTGATTAAGTTGGGGACACACCCTCCATTGATAAAGCCTCACTGGTATAGCAAGCAGAGAACCCTGTTCAAGCAGCAGCACACCAACAGGTCAGGACTCCAATGCAATGTTTGTCAATGGTCGTTTTGTTAGGCGGCATTGGCTCAATTCCAACTCATAACAACCTCAAGTGACAGAGTAAAACTGCACCATAGGGCTTCTTGGGTTATAATCTTCACAGAAGCAGGTCCCAAGGTTTGCCTCCGGTGGCGTCACTGGGCAGTTTGAAGCACCAAGTTTTGTTAGAAGTCAAGTACTTAACCACTGGGGACAAAATTCAGTCCAATCATTACAGCGGGGTCTGAGGGTTTCTGGCAGTGGCTATAGTGCTGAGATTCTCATCCTTCTCAAAGAGTGGATTTTGATCTCTATCTGGGCCAATGAAATTGCAGAAGAGTCTCACTAGCAGATCCTGCCTCATCTGTAACGATTCTGCTTCTGAATTCCTTTTCTATAGTCTGGTGTTAAGGCTCAAACACTGTGCAGTTCTCAAATCACAATAGTCCTCCCTAGATGTGGCTCATGTATCCACAATGGTCACTGTGACCAGATCCAGTTTTCATCCTTCCCGCAGACTGTCCTGAGTCACAACGACTACTTAACAATGGACCAGATTCAGACCCATTCTCCTGAACTTTGTGTTGTTAGCGGCCACTCAGTCGACTCTGCCTCATGGCACCTAATATGCATCTGGACACAGCACGATGTCTCCGGCCAGGCTGTGCTCTCCATCTTCTGATTCCTAAAGAGTGCTTGCTGCTGTTCCTTCTCCTTCAGAGTCAGACCTCATCAGCAGTCGAAGATCCCAAGAGCTGTTTCACGATGGTGTCATTACAAGATCACTGTGAGGCAGCATGCATATTTTGAGTGCTTTCCAACATGAGGACTTCATCTTTCAGCAAACAGTTTGACAATATTCCTTTCTGATTCTTAAAATCTTCATTGGCTAGTATTCTGTAGAAGATCGTCAGGGTCAGGGTCTTCCTTTTAGAATCTCCTGGTCTGGATGTTTCCCTAATATCTGCCCACCATTGGCGACACTGCTGGTTGGGAAATGAATACAAGTTGCACAATTCTTGCACCACAACAGCACAAGTCACTACAAATGCAAACTGACAAATGGGAGACGGTAGTCTTTTATGCATTCTGGACAAATGCTCCTGCTGTGCTCAGCTCATTGTCCAGAAAAGAGGCCATTGTGGCTATTTGTCACCCTCATGCATCCGCTGAGGTGCATCATGATTAGCTGCTGTTGAGTCAGTGCCAACTTAGGGCAATCCCATGTGTGAAGAACGGGACTGTGGTCCATAGGGTTTTCAGGGTCATTAACTTTCTGGAAGACGACTAGACTTGTCTAACAAGGCACTTTAGGTGGGCTTGAACCATCAACCTTTTAGTTATGGTCATTTGCTCAACCATAGTGCCAAGGACTCTGGTTGGAGTGTTTGGTACGCTGGTTTGATGATGTTGACCAAGTACATCCATGATGGAAATATACTTCTTGAATTCAGAGTAGCCATTATGGAAAATATAAACAGAAATATGATTGGATATGGGCACAGAAGTGGTACTTATATATAGTCACATTCCATGCCTGAATACATCACTCACAAGTATGGCAAAGAGTGAGTGTTTATGTAACCTGGGAATTTTTTACATGAGTTTTAAAACATATTTTCTGTATATACAAAATACTGTGTCACTTTTTGAAGCTGGTGTATCACTAATTTAATGAAGTACCTGGAAGTTCTCAAGGAACAGGTGAGAATTGGCCTCTCTATTACTGTAAGGTGTCAATTACTATAACCTGCAAGTTTTGGAGGATCAAGTGGTCACTGCACTGTTAGACTAAAGAAAACATGACAACGATTCTGATGTATCTTATGAGATTCACACATCAGAACATGAAGGGAGTCAGCATTCATCTCAGATGCAGAGATAGTAGGTCATGATTCCCACAGGACAATTCCTACAGGAAACCTCATCCTCCTCTCTCCGTACATTTGATCAGAAGTCTCTCTCCAGGACACCATGAAGTGGGATTTCTCGTCCTTAGGAACTTTTGTGAAACTCCACACTAATCTCAGAGCACTGGCCCAGGGAGCACATAGGCTCACTGCAACAGGGAAGGGGACACACACAGGTGATCTGGAAATCGACAAATGGGATCTAATAAGAATAAAACACCTGTGCACCTCGAAAGACTTTGCCAAGAGGGTGACAAGGCAACCCACAGACTGGGAGAAGATTTTTAGTAATGACACGTCAGACAAAGGGCTCATTACTAAAATCTACAACACCATCATGACCTGCAAAAAGAGGAAAACAGTTAACCCCCTAAGGAAGTGGGCAAAAGAAATGAGAAGAACTTTCACTAGAGAGGAGATCAATATGGCCAATAAATATATGAGAAAGTGCTCGAAGTCCCTTGCCATAAGAGAAATGCAAATCAAAACAACCATGAGATACCACCTAACACCCCTGAGGCTAGCCCAGATCAGTAAATCAGAGAGCAACAAGTGTTGGAGGGGCTGTGGTGAAATAGGAACCCTCCTCCACTGCTGGTGGTCGTGCAGATTTGTACAGACACTGTGGAAAGCAATCTGGCGATACCTAAAGAAAATGGAAATTGATCTACCTTACGACCCAGCCATCCCTCTACTGGGCATATACCCGGTTGAAGCAGCAAATAAAACACGACCAGTCATATGCGCTCCAATGTTTATTGCGGCACAATTCACAATAGCAAAGACTTGGAAACAGCCTAAGTTTCCATCGATAGACGAGTGGATAATATTTCTTATACTAGGAATTGCATGTTAACTATACACTAGGATCAAATGCTATATTAGGCAATGTGCAAACCATGACTATAAAATGTAAGCAATCACATTTCTATTATGTAACTTTTACCTATTAATCCTGAAGTGTCTTACAAATTTATACCTAAACAAGGTTTCTATTTTTATGGTGAACAATTCCAGAGGAAAATTAATTCAGCTCAGCCAAGATCTCCACTGGGGGTTATGAGACTGTTGATCTCGCAGTGGATTTGTAGATAAATTTTTAAAGTTTGATCTACTTTAGATTTTCAACTATACCACTGTGTATTAATTATCTCTGTGGATTTAACCTAGAAATTAAAATGCATTCCCCAGAACTGATCACAGTGTCAAAGTATTGGGTGTTTTTAAGATCCACTGTGACTATATAAGGAAAATATCAAAATAGCAATTTATAGACCTTCCAACATAAAAATTCTGTTATTTTAATTGATTGACATATATGTTAAATTGTAAAGTCATATTAACAAGATAGTAAAGATCCATTAAATTTGCCTACTTGCCCCCCACTCTTCTGAAAAGGACCAATATTGCTCTGTCTACAGTGTAGGTCAACGGTTCTCAACCTGTGGGTCATGACCGCTTTGGGGCTCGAACAACCCTTTCACAGGGGTTGCCTAGTTCATAACAGTAGCAAAAAGACAGTTATGATGTATCAACTAAAATAATTTTATGGTTGGGGGGTCACCACAACATGAAGAGCTGTATTAAAGGGTCACAGCATTGGGAAGTTTGAGAACCAATGGTGTAGGTCAATTTTAATTCACGTGTCTTTCTAGATTGAAATAATTTGGTATGAACTCTTTTTGTTTCTTATTATTGAAACCATTTATTTCTAGAGTATATATGTATTTTTAAAACATCTTTTAAATATGGTAATAAGTTTGGTCAATATAGCATTGGCCATTCCACCTTCTTCAAATGTACAGTTATTGACATAATATATGGGCAACATGTTGTAAAACCATCTCCACAAACACATGAAAATATCAAACACACGATATTGTGTTTGATGCCGGACCCTTGGTGGACAGAGAGCCTCTCCTTTCACCAGCACTGCAGTTATAACCTGTTACACCCTTAATAAAATTTGTCATTGAGAGCACTGTCATTTTAAAATTTGTTCTGGTTTTCTGCTTTGTTTTCAGTTGAGGTTTTTATCTGCTTTACCTTGTTATTTTTGTTTCGTTTTAATGTTTTCCTGTATATGAAATCTTTCGAGACAGTAACAGCATCAGCAGTTCCTGGGGCTGTGTTAGTTTTGTTACTTTAGAGAAACAAATCCACAGAAACTCATGTATAAAAGAGAGTTTTATATAAAGGTTAAGTGCACATGAAGAAAACATCCCAACCCAGTGCTGCCCCAGCCCACAAGTCCAACATTAACCCATATGTCTGACACCAATCCACAAAGTCCTTCTCCATCTCAGAAAACACACACTATGATGTCAACTGCAGGAGGAAAGCTGAATCAGTGAACGTGTAACCATCTCAGCACTGGCAGGGGTCTCCACACGGCTGCTCCAGCACCCAGGGCTGCATCGGAGTATGTTCATGGGGCATCTCCTCGGGGATGTCTTGCAGGAAGTGAGCCTTGCCAGCTGAAGCAGAGAACTGGCTAAGGCCGCTGCACCCTAGCCTGACCATCACAAAGCAAGAAACCTAAGAACTCAAAAGGCAAGGCTCATTGAGCCATTTATCTCTCTGTCCTTCAATTAACACCACATGTGTTTATCGGCCAAGTAGGCACAATGAAATTTAACTAATTCAGAGGCTATGGCAGGGAAGTGAGGGGAAATGGGGAATTAAAAGAGATTAGTACAAGAATGAAGAAAATTTTCTACAAATAATTTTGGAGGTGATGGTACAACTTTTCTTTCTGTGATTCACTCACTGAATTGTGTGATGTGTGGATTATATAACCAAAAAAAACTTTTATAAAAAGAAGAGAGAGGGGATTGCAGCCTTTGACACTCACAGCGCCACTTCTCCCCTGTCCTAGATGGTAGTTTTAAAGCAGGATTCAGCTCAGTGGCTGTGAATTTGGTTTTTCAGGATTTTTAGTAAGGAGATTCAACTCAAACTAACAAACTCACTGTCACTATATCAGAGATACTAAAATTTTAAGGTGTAGAAAGTCCCACCTCTCTCCTTGGGGGTTTTGAACTATTGACCTTGCAATTATTGGACCAAGGATTAACCACTAAGCAAGCACATGCATTTCACCCTCTTCTGTCTACAAGTGCTTGGCTGCTTCACTGAGATCCCATCATGGAGTTGGTCATACTGTTAGATCATGGGAGAAATCTAGACACCCCCCCACTCCTCAAAAGGCTAAACTGACACCTATAAAGTTGATTCAAACCCATGGGATGCTAAAAGATAGGTAGAATTGCCTGTGTGAGTTTCCAAGACTAGAACTCTTTACAGGAGTAGACCACCCAACCTTTCTCCCAACCAGCTGACTTTGGTTTCAAACTGCTGACTTTACAGGCTATCAGCCCAACAGAGGACATAAAATCTAACTCGAACAAGGGCCATCAAGTTCATCTTATGATCAAGGACTTTTCCATCAGAGAGCCCTGTGCGAAATACCATGATGTTTACAGCAAAATGTTCCACAACCGCGCAGCTGCTCACAGATGAAGGTGCAGTCCTACACCATAATAAATACAGCAGAATCACACTGGGTTCACCAGGTACATCCCAAATCATTGTAGTGGTTATACATTAGCTCAGAATCTCAAGGACAGCAGTTTGATTTCATCAACTGCTCAGAGGGAAAATGACCGGACTTTATTCCCTGGTGGAGAGTTCACATCTCAGAAACTCACAGGACAGTTCTACCCTTTCCTGTGGGGTTGCTATGAGTCAGCATGGAGTGGATGGCAGTGAGCTTGGTTTGGTTTGAGCTCTCCGCAAAGCCAGTAACTAACTCAGAGCTATCTGAAGGAATCTACTGTGATTGTCTTCAGCCACAGACTCACAGGTTTTCATCAGATGTCTGGAGATTTAGAAAAGGAGGATTAAGATTCGTTTCAATTAGTTCTCTGTATATCATACAGAAGAACAAAATAACCCTCATTGCCATTGAGTCCTTTCTGTCTCAGAACGACCCCTTAGGACAGAGTAGAACTGTCTCTCCTGGTTTCCGAGGCTGTGATGCTTTACGGGAGAAGAACCTCTGAACTTCCTCCCAAGAAAAGGCTGGTGGTTTCGAACTTCTGACTCTGTGGTTAGCAGCCCAACTCCTAACCACTGATACCTTCTAAATTCCTCAGGCCAATACGAGTTAAAAGTCTTAACTGGTACCCTATTTACCACAGGGGAAATTAACCTATGGTATTGTTCTCTACAAGGACTTCTGGCGGTACATAGGGAAGATGCTGACCTCACTCACATTCAGCCAACCCAGGGACGTGGGCTGGGGGACAGGACAGTCTCGGTCAGGGGCCGTGATGAGTGTGTCCTTGATGGGACCACAGTACTGGGGGCTGGCTAGCCATGAGTCAGAGTTGGTGTCACTGGGGCTCCAACAATCGGCTGAGGCTTAGGAGGCATTGTGAGGGTGCGTAGGACTGGCCAGGCTTGTCTTCTGCTGTTCATGGGGTGCTGAGACGCAATGAGAACTGTGACACTGTGGAATGGGGCACCATTTCTCCTGAATCCGTCAGTCCTGGCAGAGGAACCCGTATGATTTCCTGAGAGCACAAATGGGGACATCAGTCCATCCCAGATCAGGAACACCTGGGCTAGCGATCTTGATGCTTTCCATTTCATTGGTGAGAACTTCCGATTGTCCTGCCTTCATGCTGCATCCATTCCACGTTCCAATTCTGAAGAGAACTTTGTAGCTGCTCCTTCACACGTACCGTCATGCCCCAAGAAGACTATCCTCCTCGTCATTATTGTCAACTGTCCGTGAGAGAAAGCAGCTCCTCCTCCCTGGCATTTTGAGGGCCTTCTGACATGAAGAGCTGGCTCAACCTCTGTCTCTGTCTCTGACGATGTTCTCCAGCTATCCATGTGGTTTTCACTGTGTGACAATGTTCCTCTGCTGATCTGGACGAGCTGATGAAACTGGCTCACTTTGGATGACGTCGCTGGCATTAGAAATATGAGTGACACCATTTTGAGCATCACAGTAACACACAATTCGCAGTACAACAAATTGTACTACTGTGTGGACTGTGGAAGCCAGCCCCATAGTCGAACGGATCCTCAGGAGCAGTGTGTACATTGAGTAAATAAAGAAGGTATAAAGGCGGCGCACAGGGGCTCATCTCTGAGGATGGAATCCGTGCAAGAAAGAGAAATTTGATGTAACTGCAAATAGAAACAGCAGCAAGGCAGGCAAGGCTCCAGTACATACACAATAGCACGGGAAGTGTCTTAACCTTGGATGTCCCCCAAGCTCACCAGGGTAACGCCCTATGATGAATATCGAAAGACAGCAAAGAGAGTGGGCTGCTCCTTCAGTGGGAAAGACAAGCTCCTTTAGTAGGAAGGACCAAAGAATCTGATTGCAAACAAATATAGGTACTCTTCAGCGTCTTAGCGAGGCAGCAGGTGGTTATAGGAGACATCTATTGTTTGTCCTTCACAAGAGCTTTCCAGTCGAGTCTGATGGGGTGCTATGCCCTGGCCCCACATCTATCCCTGGGGACTTCATTGCTCTGCTCCCCTCGCTGCTCTGCTGCATGCCCCCAGAGGCTGGCTTTGGCGTGGTGGGCTCATGGCGGGCACAATTCCCTCTGTGTGTCTCTAGTGTTGTTTGTCCCCAATGGTGCTATGGGTCAATGAGGAATGCTGTGTCCCATGGTGAGGCTGGCCTGGTGTTCATCTCTGTGCAATGCTGCTCTGAACAGAAACATTGTTCTCAGAGCTTGGTAAGTCAGGATGTGCTTCACTCTTTTTTTCCCCTTCCCCCTTGGTTGGCTCCTCTGTGCTCTGATAAGGCAAGTCCCTCTTCTTGAGCTGTAGCATCAGTGCTGTCCTCTGAGGTGAATTCTTCTTGGGGGTATGGGGGTGCTGTCCACTTAGTTGGTAATGGGGCTGACCCCTCAGTCCTCTGTATCAGTTCCCTGCATCGTGTCAGTGTGTTGCGTTCTTGTCTTGGAAAGCCAGGTTAAAATCTGGTCCCTCTTTCCCTGTGGAGACACAATCAACACCCACCCCTGTGTGGGTTAGTGCTCTGTTCCCCCGGCTACCCATGTCATTTTCCCCCTCCTTTTTAGTGGGCTTCTATATGTATCCCCGAGTTTAGTCCGGCCTCTGCCATATTACCTGGACCTCACCCCAGAGATGTATGTATACACTATGCCCCTTGTGAATTTTTTTAGCTTACCTCAGTGGACTCATATAGTACTTGTCCTTTTGTGCTTGGCTTACTGCACTTAGCATAATTTCCTCCAGTTCTTCCCATGCAGCCATGTGCTTCATGCGTCCATCACTGCTTTTTTAGGGATGCATAATACTCCGTTGTATGTATGTACCAGAGATTTTTAATCCATTCATCTGTTGATAGGAATTTGGGCTGTTTCCAACTCCAGCAAGGTCTTTTTGATGCTTCTGATGATGTCGGCCACTGGAGAGTGGCCTCTTGGTTGTCTTCCCATCCTCCATGCCAAGGTGTCAGTTGTCCTTTCCTTCCCAGGCCAAACTCACTGAAGAAAAATCCATTCATGTTTTCTTTCACCTATGAAAACACACAAGAAAATAGCCCCTACCAAAGACAGATAACTACCAGATTCCCAAACGCCATTGTCATTCTTCCTCCAGATCTTCTCAGGATCGGCTATCTCTGTGTGGGAAAAAATAATTTTTCTGTGCCCGGCTATCAAAAGATATAGCGTCTGGGGTTCTTAAAGGAATGAAGGTAAACAAGTGGCCATCTAGCTCAGAAGCAACAAAGTCCACATGGAAGAAGCGCACGAGCCTGTGTGATCACAAGATGTCGAAAGGATCAGGTATCAAGCATCATCAGAACAAAAAAAATCATATAATTGTGAATGAGGGGGAGTGCAGAATGGAGACCCAAAGCCCATCTGTAGGCAACTGGACATCCCCTTATGGAAGGGTCTTGGAGAGTAGATGAACCAGTCAGGGTGCAGTGTAGCAATGATGAAACATACAACTTTCCTCTAGTTCCTAAATGCTTACCCCCCCCCCACCCCCTATACCCCAATTCTACCATACAAATCGGGCTAGACCAGAGGATGTACACTGGTAAAGATAGGAACTGGAAACACAAAGAATCCAGGACACATGTTCCCTTAAGGACCAGCGCTGAGAGTGGTGATACCTGGAGGGTGGAGGAAGGGTGGGGTGGAGAGGGGGAACCGATTACAAGGATCTACATGCGACCTCCTCCCTCGGGGACGGACAACAGAAAAGTGGGTGGAAGGAGATGTAGAACAGTGTAAGATATGACAAAATAATAATTTATAAATTATCAAGGGTTCGTGGGGGGGCAGGGAGGGAGGGGGGAAATGAGGAGCTGATGCCAGGGGCTTAAGTAGAGAGCAAATGGTTTCAGAATGATGAAGGCAAGGAATGTATAAATGTGATTTACACAATGGATTGTGATAAGAGTTGTATGAGCCCCCAATAAAATTATTTTTAAAAATGATCTGTTGTAGTTTTATCAGTCGCTTTTTGTAGAGAGAAACAATTATGAGTTGATGTTTATCCTGTACAGAGCTGTCTTTCATCTCCCCCTCCTGTGTTGATGACCGAGATTTTAAAGTGCCATGCCCTCATTCAAGGAGGGCCTGACGTTGAGCATTGTGAGGGATGCCTGTGACATGACGAATAGTCCAGTCTTGACAAAAGTTGCAAAACCACTTGTGGGCCAGTGTCTGTTTTCATGTGGATTGGAGCTCCTATTGCAGTGAAACAGAATGGCACGTGGCTAAGGAGGTGCTTGGTGGTTTTCCAGTCATGGCTGATGCCCACAAAAATCCTGAGAATGTTTCCATAGTAACAGGCACAGCTTCTAAGCATCCTAGTGAGGCTATGCGAGTGACGTCCATCTACCAGAGTGCATTGGACTGATCCCAAAATGATGTTTGTTGACAATGAATGCATTCCCTGACAGTCTATCTGGCTTGAGCCCAGGTCAGATAATAACTATGCCTTACGTTGGCTGCACTGTTTTGGGGGTGTCTTTTTCATTTTTATAAATTGTTTTATTGGGGCTTTTAAACCTCTTATAACAATCTGGACATCAGTTGCATCAAGCACATTTGTACATATGTTGCCATCCTCATTTCCAAAACATTTTCTTTCTACTTGAGCCCTTGGCATCAGTTTCTCTCCCCGCCCCCGCCCCCCCCCGTCACACCCACCCTCACAAACCCTTGATAAATCATAAGTTATTCTTGATTTCATATCTTAAACCATCCGCTGCCTCCCTTCAACCATGTCTCTGTTGTGTTCATCTCCCTCAGTGGTGGTGGTGGGGGGGGGCAGGCGGTGTGTTATACAGTTGATCCTTGTGAGTGATTCCTCCTTTCTCACTCTGCCCTCACCCCCACCTTCTGCCTATCCTGATGGTATAGCTACTCCCATCACTGTTCCTGGGAAGGGGTGGTTATCTCTTCAGAATCCCTGTGTTGAGAGATCTTATCTGTACCAGTACATACTCCAGTCCAGATGGGTTTATAAGGCAGAACAGGCTGGCTGCTTTGTTATGTATATTTTCATCCTAGGCCTTCTGGAGAGTAAGAGGAGGAGATGCCCTTGAGGTCATCTGTCAGCATTTGCATTCCCCTAGTGACTGACCCTGGCAAGGAAGCGTGCAACCTTGTGTGTCCAATACAAAATGGGTGGAGGTGGGAGCTTATCTGAATCTGTATGGTGTCTGACTTACCAATGTCAGAGTGCGGGTCCATTGTCAGCTAGGCTGTTTCAATGGAAGAGCATACCTCGACTGCATGCAGAGTCAGGGGTCATATGAGTAGGGTTTCCACATATTTGAACAATAGAATTAAGGCAAATATCTCTGTAATAAAGTGTGCAAGGACTCATCTCTGCAATTCCTTCAGGAACCAGGTCTGGTTGGAGAGTCTGTAATGTAATGTCACCAGTTGATATAATCTCGGGCACGCAGGCCATGGTAAGCACATATGTAACAGGAAGGGGTTGTACGAGAGGCATACACATGACAGGAGGGGGAGGAGCTAGTCGTGTACATCCATAAGTACCAAGATGGGCGGGCTTTGGAGTCAACATAGCTGCCTAACCTTGGGCACTTCAGAGTTGGCTTGACCTTGGTTGTCTTTGAGCTCTTCTCTAAGGCAACAATCCTTTGCAGAAGGGTGTGGATCCTACTTGTGGTTGGACAGACAATGGGGTCTGTTTGCTTTTGATGGCAGACAACTTTCAGGCAGCTAGCTTTCAAACAGTTGAACTTCAAGCATATATAGTAGCAGCCATGTGCTTGCAGTTACCACCTTACAATTAACATTCCCACAAGCACAGTTCTACCCTGCCTTGTAGGGTCACTATGAGGCAGAATTGACTCAGTGACAGTGAGTTTTCTAGTTTTCATTCCAGAATATTCAACAGTCTAAGTCAGAAGAGCCAAAAGTTGTTGCTAAGGTGACTAATGGAGACCCCGTTTTCATTAGAGTAGAACCATGACTGCAAAAGTTTTCAGTCACTTTTTTTGTGTGATCCAAGTTAGTTTTTTTAATTTAATAAATCTTTTTATTGGGGCTCATACAACTCTTATCACAGTCCATACATACATCAATTGAGTAAAGCACCCTTATGCATTTGTTGCCCTCATCATTCTCAAAATTCACCTTCCACTTGGGTTCCTGGAATCAGCTCATCTTCCTTTTTTCCCCTCCCCCTCCCTCCCCACTTCCCCCTTCCCCCTGCACCCTTAATAGTTTATAAATAATTATTTTATCTTATCTTACACTACCCAGCATCTCCCCCCACCCACCTTCCCATTGCCCATCTCCCAGAGAGGAGGTTACACATAGATCCCCAAGATCGGTTCTCCCTTTCTACACCCCCTTCCCTCCTGGTGTCGCCACTCCCACCGCTGGTCCTGAGGGGTTCATCCACTGATTTTTTTTTAATCAAGTTGCAAGACTACTACCTCCAGTGCACATCCGGTGTGTTTAAGGTGAAAAAATGTTATTACTGTTTGGTGGTACAAAAGAGACCCCACATCTCAAACGTAATTCCAGGAGCACAGTTACAACCTCTTGACAGGAAAGAGAAGACAGAGCGACTCATCATGTGATGAGCTTGTAATGGCACGTGAGGATTTACAGACCAGCTACTACCTAAATATGGCAGGGAACAAAGCAAACTTGTCACCAATCCATGATGGAAGGCAGAGAAGTGCCTCACAGTGACAGGTGGAACTACAGAAGCTGGAATGGATCCATGTTAGGACACATGTATGTCCGATGGAAGAATTTACAAGAAGGTCAGTGGCTGCCATTTCAAGACATGACCTTGGCTATTGATGGGCTGAAATTAAGAGGAAGTAATCCACTTTTCAATGCACTCTGCCTGAAAAGGAAAAACTCTTCCAGTCAAGAGAAAAGATTAAATGGGTGGTTAATCTTTTGAGGCATGGTGCCCAGGGATTTTAGGCAATCACCTTCCTCCATGGCCTTCTGCCAACAGGATGTGCAGTATTTTAGCTCTAACATAGTTTAAGAAGCACTTAAGAATTTAAACCACCCTCACAGCTCCTGCTTTGAAGTCAATATCAGTTCCTCACCTCAAACTCAGTAGTTACAATCCACCATTCAATCCACAAAAGAAATATGAGGCTTTCTGTTCCCGTCAAGGTTTACTGTACAGTTGTGATAATTAAGTTTTTTGTGTGTGTTTTGTTTTTCCGATGAGCTGGGTCAGTTTTCAATGGTTTGGCCATTAACCACTTGGAATTCCCAGTGGTGCTGTGCATATGCTTTGGGCCCATAACCACCAGGTCAGAAGGTTCAAAAGCTCCAGCTGCTCTGCTGGAGAAAAGGAGGCTCTCCCCTCTCATAAAGATTTCCAGTCACGGAACATCTGAGTTCAAATCTAGCCCGTGGCAGTGAGCTTGGGGAGTTTCCCTGTGACCTGACCCAATGTAATTGTGATAATAAGGTTTGGTGCCAACTTCACAGTCTGCCAACTGCCAACTGAACAAAGAGTCATTCCTCTCGGCAGCCTCTAACTGACCTGCTAACCTTGCAGCTGTTTTCCTCTAAAGCCACTGGCCTGTGTGCTCTTCCTGCCAAACTTGTGTTCCTCAGCCCTTGAAGCAACTCAACTCCGGAGAGAGCCCCATTCTAACACCAGGCCTTTGTTTAGGCTCTGAGTGTTTGAAAATGCCTTGAAGGTGTGTGTAAGGTTCACAGGGGCTTCTTGCTTTGAAGTGCGGAGCCGAGTGGTGAGTTGTCTGTTCTCGGTTGTCCGGAAGCTCTGCTGAAAACTCTTCACTGTGAGGGATCCACCTGGCATTTGAAATACCAGGGGCACCGTTTCTAGCCTCGTGGTGACACGCGATCCATTACAGTAAGAGATGCGCTGCTTTTGAATCGTGGTGCTGGAGAGGAATATTGGAATGGACTGCTGAAAGGTCAAACTTATGGAGTAGAAGAAGTGAGATCAGAGTGATCATTAGAGGCAGGTCTGACAAGACTTCTTTGGACATATTTTCAGGAGAGACCAGTCCCTGGAGGAGGACATCGTGCTTGATAAGGTAGAGGGGCAGCGCCAAATAAGAAGACCGTCCACAAGATGGACTGACCCAGTGGCTACCTCAATGGTCTCAGGCATAGAACAATTGTGGGGATGGTGCAGGCCTGGGCAGTGTTTCCTTCTGTTGTAGGTACCATCACAATGGGTCAGAGGCAACTCAATGGCATGTGACAACAACAGCAAGATTGGACAATGAGGTCTGAGATTCTCCACACTTGGACTTGTCTGCTTTTGAAAGGTAGAGAGATTAGTGATAAACAGGGTTGTCTCCACTGAAGGCTTCAGCTAAACAAAAATGAGTTGGTCATGTCATAAAAAAATGGGTTGCATACAACTTTCCTCTACTTCTTAAATGCTTCCTCCCCCGACTATCATGATCCCAATTCTACCTTACAAATCTGGCTAGACCAGAGGATGTACAGTGGTACAGATAGGAACTGGAAACACAGGGAATCCAGGACAGATGAACCCCTCAGGATCAGTGGTGAGAGTGGTGATACCAGGAGGGTGGAGGGAAGGTGGGGGAGAAATGGGGAACAGATTACAAGGATCTACATATAACCTCCGCCATGGGGGACAGACAAAAGAAAAGTGGGTGAAGGGAGACATCAGACAGTGTAAGATATGACAAAACAATAATCTATAAATCAGGGGTTCATGGGGAAGGGGGGAGTAGGAGGGAGGGGAAAATGAAGAGCTGATACCAAGGGTTGAAGTAGAAAGCAAATGTTTTGAGAACGATGAGGGAAACAAATGTACAAATGTGTTTGATACAATGGATGTATGTATGGATTGTGATAAGAGTTGTACGAGCCCCCAATAAAATGAGTAAAAAAAATAAAATTATAAAGGTGTTGGATAGAAATCAGGCACACATTAGACATCTATGGGAACAATTCAAAGCTGAGCACACACAGACCAAGGCCAACTAGACACAGTTAGATGTCAACCTACACACAGTGGGCACCAGCGACATCACATCACAGGTGTGCCTGAACTCAGCCACTGAGATGGGCCAATACCCTCAACCACACCCCAGCCCACCTCAGGTGGCAGGTGACAGGAGGAGATAAATGGAGGGCAGGTCTCCCTCTCAGGTTGCTCTCTTGGCAGGTTGGAGGGTGATCTCTCACATGTGGTCTGCACCCATGAACTCCCCTTCAGGGCTCGCACTCTCTCATTCGTTTTCTAGTTCCGGTACTCCTCTTTTGGTTGGGTGGACTCCTCTTAACGGCCATTCCCAAGGCCCCACCATGCGCCCTTGCATGATTTCCAGAGATGGTGCGTACTATCAGAGACTGTATTATCCGAAGCTTCCCCTTCCCTCATAAAAGTTACTTGGATTTACAAAAATGCTTCTCCCACATGAATTCTTTCAGTGTTGAGAAGCAAGAGCCAAGGTAAACCATCCCAGAAACCTAACACTTGGATCCCTGTAGACGTCATTTTGGCAATACACGTTTTGTATTTCTACATATGCACATAGAAGAATCACTGGGTTTCTGTTTCTTGAGAACCCGGCCTAACACCAGTGCTAGAAATCCCAGTAGACCAATGGCAGTGGGTTTGGGCAGAGAAGGTGTGCTGGTGGCACGGTGGGTTAATAATTGAAACAAAGAGCATCCCATTCCAATCCACTCACTTCTCTGCAGAAGAAAGGTGGTACCGTCTGCTGCCTCACAAACTTACAGCCTTTGCAACAGTAGGGAGCAGCTTTACCCCGTCCTCCAGGTCTCTGTGGGAAGATCCAACTCAATGACAGTCGGTTTGTTTGAGTGGGTTTAGGTGACATGGTAGAACTCCCCCCACCCAACTCCCAAGGCTTCCCTCTTTAAGTCTGTATGGAGTCACGCCGACACATCTTCCGGAGCTGTTCCAGGTTCAAACCAAACACCTCACTCCCAAACTCACCTCCATGGAGGCGATACCCCCCACCCCCGCCACAGTGCCCCTGTGAGTTTCTCATCGTGGTAGTAGAACTCCCTGAACCCATTTATGAAGACTTTGAAGAAAGATGGTTTGTGCACCAAATGCATAGCACATAGGCTGCCTGGACTGACCGTGGAAAAACTGCTGGCAGGAATTAATTTTTGATGGCCCACAGGGCAGATAGCTTATGAACGACCCGCATTTCACAGCACCAGTGAATCGACCTAAATGACACTCACCCGTGACCAATGGAACGATCTATCTAATTGTTCCTGTAGCAGAAGGCATGAAACCTTTCGCTGTCAAGGAATGAAGTCCAGGATTTTGAATTGTCTACTCTCTCTTTCCCCGGGGTCGATAAGAGATCATCCCATAGGAATGCTGGCATTGAAATGCAGAGGCACACACCTCTGTGTTCCTGTGTGCTCTGTGGTGCAGGCTTTGTTTTCACGACAAGAGGCCCTCTGGTTTTGAGATTGACCTGGAGACACGTCTGTGTCTTGGCGACACTGTGTGGACGGTAGATCTGTGGTTTATAGGTTTTCAAGGCTGTGATGTTTCAGAAGTTGAACGGCAGACCTGTCTTCCAGAACTCCCGTGGGTGTGGACCAATGCACAGTGCTTCACTTAGTAGTAACGGGCTTACTCATCTAGCACTGGTTTGGTGATGGGGACTGTGTGTCACAAACATCCACTACAGCGATGTACTCGGTTAATACATAATAGTCACTTGTTATGAAAAATGCAGATAGAAATATGATCATACGTGGTGACAGAAGAAGTGGTACCGATGTAGGGAGTTTCTTATTTCATGCCTTTAAGAAATCGATCACATAGGTAGTAAAACATTTTCTTTTATTTCAACACATGGGTATTCTTTGCATGGGTGGTTAAATGTTCTTATCTGTATTTAGAAAATATTGCGAAACTCTGGTTGGAGCGGGAGTATTGTGAATTAATGAGGTCCCTGGCAATTATCAATAATCAAGTATGTGAAACCAATACTGGACTAGTGCCCCCAGGATTCAATAACAAATGTTCCGCTGCATCTGAAAATGCCGATGTTTTGGAAAGCCATCTTCATCTCCGACTCAGAAATGGGAAGTCAGGAATCCCAGGGGAAAAGTCCTGGAGGAAGCCCCGTCATGTACTCTCGATATATTTTATCAAAGGCTTCCCTTTGGGCCACTGTGAAATGGTGTTTCCAGTCCCCAGTAACTCCTGTAAAACACAAGAAATAGGTCAAGAGCATATTTTAAACTAGTCTCTGAAGACCCAGTTTGGATTTCTGTCACAGTCTTTCTTCTCATGCTTCACAAACAACACTGACATGGGAGTTTGAAGAACTCTGTGTCACTTACTTTGAACATGTAATCAGGTGTGGGATACAGAAGGATTTCTCCCAAGCTGTCTCCCCCAAATATATGCCAGATAGCTGCTTGGGAATGACTATACTTGGAGGTCATCAGAAGTAGGTCAGGGGTTATTCTCCCTGAGAGCTATCAGCCATCTAGAGCAGGTAGTTACCACGGTTTATCCCACAACAAATAGGGCCCACTCCCTTCTGATAAGGACAGTAGTTGTCTGTTTCCTTGTAGGAGACACCAGAGAGGTCAAGCCTGCCCAAGGATGACCAAGGTTAGGTCGCCATCTTGAATCTAGGGTCCGCCCATCTTGTCACATGTATAACCCCAATCCCTCCCCTTCCTATTGTGTGTATGTCCCCAGACCACCCCTTCTGATTATTGTATTACCTATAGTACAGTCCCTTCCTGTGATGTATGTCCTCACCTGTAATTAGGGGGCTTGCATGTCCCCAGAGAATATAAAAGGGGCCGGGGCTACCATTAAACTCTCTCTCTCTCCCTCCACATGGACCATCATGTGGGGCAGAGGTGAGCATGCTACCATGAAACGTATCTGACTCCAATTGATTTCAGTACTTCACTTCTATCGCTCATGCTCTCAGTGACTTTACTGTGATCTTTACTTATTATCGCTTTACAATTGCGCCTACCGGACCCGTAATGATGTGTTAGGGGCTGGCTTCCCCTGACAATCAGGAAAGAGTCGTTGCTAGAAGAGGACATTGTGTGTAGGAAAGTAGAGGGTGAGGGGAAAGAAAGGAAGCCTTCCATGAAATGCCTTGACACAATGGGAGCAACAAAGGGCCCCACAAAGCCAACATCTTAAAGGTGGAGCAGGGCCAGGTAGCCTTAAGAGATCGCCATGAGTCAGAGCCAACAACCACAGCATAACTGAACAAATGTACATCTGTCTGGAGTCAGATCACCAATGGCTCTAACCTCAGACTTCACTTTGCCTCAGCTTAAGTTGCTATTTGCATTAAAGGGCTTTTCCTAGTAATGACCAAATAGCAACAAAAGACTATTTTATGACCCTAACCATATGCAATATCTAGAGCAGGGCGTGCTCAAAGAACAAAGTAGATCAGTGGTTAAGTGCACATCAAGATCAGTGGTTAAGTGCACATCCCAACCCAGTGCTGCCCAAGCCCACAAGACCAACATTAGCTCGTATGTCCAACACCAATCCACAAAGTCCTCCTCCATCTCACAAAACACACTCAATGATGGCGACTGCAAGAGGAAAGCGAATCAGTGAATGTGTAAGCATCTCAGCGCCAGCAGGGGTCTCCACACGGCTGCTCCAGCACCCAGGGCTGCATCACGTTAGGTCCATGCGGCTTCTCCTTGGGGATGTCTTGCAGGAAGTGAGCCTTGCCACCTGATGCAGGGTACTAGCTAACGCAGCTGAACCCTGGTCCGACCATCACCAAGCAAGAGACCTGAGAACTAGAAAGGCAGGTTCAGCAAGCCATTTATCCCTCCGCCCTTCAATTAACCCCACATGTGTTTATCGGCCAGGTTGGCACAATAAACTACCTCTGTGAGTTTCTGGGAATTTAGGGGGAGTCACATGCATCTCTTCTGCTTTCTCACTTCATAGGTATCAGTTTCCTGGAGGAGTAGATAGTCCCATGATCAAAATGAGAGGAGAGGAGCCCCTTCTACCGGGATAGGGAACACGCCTGCATGATGAGAGACACTCTTTTTGTTGCCGTTCATCGATCTGTTGTTATTCTTTCGAACTATACCCTCTGCTTTTCATTCTGGTAACTGTATATATAACAGAATACCTGGCATGTCTACAAAAAGAAGATCTGAGGAGACATTCTACAAGATGAAAAACATCTAGAAAGTTGTTGCTTCCATTAGTGGTAGCTTTTGAGTGCATTGACTCCTGGCGACCCAATATGTGTCAGGGTAAGACTGTACTTTACCGGGATTTGAACTCTGTGAACTTTCAGGAGCAGATCACCAGGCCTGACTTCTGATGAGCCTCTGGATTGGGTT
The DNA here is from genome assembly GCF_050624435.1 of Tenrec ecaudatus. Taxonomy (NCBI): domain Eukaryota; kingdom Metazoa; phylum Chordata; class Mammalia; order Afrosoricida; family Tenrecidae; genus Tenrec; species Tenrec ecaudatus. Next base: position 2,284,070 of record NC_134547.1, on the reverse strand, counting down.
CAAACCACAAAACCCTTCAACTTTCTGAGTTATGAAGACCCTTAAATGGTTTTCATGACTCGACCGCTTCCTATGCCCAATACTTAGCACAGCTGTAGAAGCAGGGTGATTAGTCATCCATTTCTTTCATGATCTGTAGTCACAATACTATTTCTTACCTTTCCTGAGCAATTGCCCTTGGCTGTGATCCATAAAGGCATCTGGTATTATGGTGTGGTTGCTCATTTTATTGTCTTGCATGGCCTTAAAGGATGCATTTTTGAGCACCGAGTTGAGTTCTTCAGAGTCAAGCTTTTCCCCCAAGAACTGAAAAATCTTCTCTACACTGGTTCTTAGGTTCTAGAATTTAAAAAGAAATCAAGAGAGAAAACGTGAAGGGAAAATGCAAAAGGCTAAAAAGAACAAAGAGACGGTGGACAGTGAAGAGGAGGAGGACCACAGACAGTGAGAGGATGCGTTAGATGTACGTATCTGGAAAGCGATCAAAACTGGAGAAACATAAACGTGTGGGTGTACAACATATGTAGAACAGGAGGAAAGAAGAGCTGGTATAAGGTGTTTGGAAAGTGACACTCCTCATGAAATCCTTCTTACTATGAGGAAAAAACAAGTGAATCAGACACACAAGTAGAAAACAATTTTGGAACCCTGAGTGTGGTAGTCTGGGTGGACTAGAGAAACAAATCCATAGACACTCACATGTGTATAAGAAAGAGCCTCATATACAAAAGCAACTGAATATTGAGAAAACAGCCCAGTCCAGTTCAGATCAAGTCCATAAGTCCTGTATTAGTCCATATATCTGACACCAATCTATGAAGTCCCCTTCAGACTCACTTGCAATGACGCCAAATGCAGGAAGTCAGAGGGCAGTGGGTGGGAGGTCTTGTGGATCCAGTGGCATTATAAGCATCTCAGTGCTGGCAGAGGTCTCCATGTGATTCCTCCAGTTCAGGCAACTGGCATAGTTCCATGTGTCTTATAAGCTACAATGTATCCCAGGGAGTGAGCTGAGAGAGAGTGTCTCCCACCTCCAAGAAGGAAATCCAGGAGTTCCCAGAATTCTCAGGAGAAGGCCAAGCCCACACAGAGGCCTCATTGACAATACAATGATTGACAGGCTAGACTTCACCCCTTCACTTTTAATCCCCAAATTGACACCAGATTAGATAACGCCCACAGGCCACCGCTTGTCAATTTGATACTTTCACATACCTCTTCAGCCATATGGAATTTTCAAACAAGCAGTAATAAAGCCATACTTGTACCTAACAGGATAAAACTAAAATGCATACAATTTAAAATGGTGCCACCCTCTTTTAAACATAACATTCTATAAGTGAATAAAACAAGAATATTCTGTACTTATGTGAACACCGACACCTTAATCCTATAATCCTATGCATATATTCCAGCACCTATGAAAGTGTGTAAGCCAAACCCTTCATGCCTTTATCCCCCAATTTGGGGTATCCAATTTATATATGCTCACTTACATCAACCCAGCCTTGTTCTCAATATATCCTGACTTTCCTGCTCAATAAACCTCCTGCACATCCACCCCCTAAATTAGCTGTGTGAGACATAGCCTAAGTGAGGCCATTTTGGACCTACAAATCATACATAAGGGCAGGAGCAGTGAAACCCGGTTCCCTGAGTAGCTCAGGGGTGGGGAATGGAAATCTGGCAATGGTTGCTTAACCATGATAAGATTATGGGAACATTGAGACCCAGGAGTTCCCAGAAGAGTGTGCCTACAAATGTATTTATGCAAAAAAGCTAACCGCAACATCTGCTTCTGTGTCTGCTTGCTTGCACAGCTAAAACTGCTTTCTTGGATGGAGGTTTAAAAGAACATCAGCCATGCTGTTCGGGACCACTCCTCAGAGATAGATAGATAGATAGATAGACAGAGAGAGAGAGAGAGAGAGAGAGAGAGAGAGAGAGAGAGAGAGAGAGAGAGAGAGAGAGAGAGAGAGAGAGAGTTGGTCCCTGCACAGGCATGCAATAAATTTCTATTGCATTAACTTCTTGAGTTCAGTCATTCCTGCCTCACCAACGTATAACAGATGGATAGATAGTGGGACAAGAGGAAAGTAAAAGGAAATAGAGGGAAGAACTAAAAGGCAAAGGGCATTTGTAGAGGCCTACATACAGGTGTGTACATAGGTAAATACATTTATATATGATAATGTGCATACATTTATAGGTTTAGTATTAAGGTAGCAGATGGATGTTGGTCCTCCACTCAAGTATTCCCTCAATGCAAGAACATTTTGTTCTATTAAATTGACACTCCATAATGCTCACCTTCCCAACATGATTGCTGAAGTCAAATGTGCACATAAGCAAATGTGGTGAAGAAAGCTGATGGTGCCTGGCTATCAAAAGATATAGTGTCCAGGGGGTCTTAAAGGCTTGTAGGTAAACAAGCAGCCATCTAGCTGAGAATCAACAAAGCCCACATGGAAGAATCACACCAGCATACCACGAGGTGTCAAAGGGATCAGGGATCAGGCATTAAAGAACAAAAAAAAACATATCGTTGTGTGCCCACCTTCCTGATATGATCACTGAAGACAAATGTGTCCATGAGCAAATGTGGTGAAGAAAGCTGATGGTGCCGGGCTATCAAAAGATATAGCATCTGGGGTCTTAAAAGCTTGAAGGTAAACAAGCGGCCATCTAGCTCAGAAGCAACAAAGCCCACATGGAAGAAGAACACCAGCCTGTGTGGCCATGAGGTGCTGAAGGGAACAGGTATCAGGAATCAAAGAACAAAAATATCATAACATTGTGAATCAGGGGGTGTGCAGATTGGGGACCCAAAGCCCATCTGTAGGTAACTGGACATACCCTTACCGAAGTGTCTCAGGGAGGAGACAAGCAGACAGGGTGCAGTGTAGCAATGATGAAATATACAACTTTCCTCTATTTCTTAAATGCTTCCTCCCTCTGCCCCTCCTCCACAACACACACACACACACACACACACACACACACACACTCATGATCCCAATTCTACCTTACAAATCTGGCTAGACAAGAGGATGTACACTGGTACAGAAAGGAACCAGAAACACAGGTTATCCAGGACAGATGATCACTTCAGGACCAGTGGTGAGAGTGGCAACACCAGGAGGGTAGAGGGAAGGTGGGGTAGAAAAGGAGAGCCAATTTTAAGGATCTACATATAACCTCCTCCCTAGGGGACGGACAACAGAAAAGTGGGTGAAGGGAGACATCAGACAGTGTATGATATGACAAAATAATAGTAATTTATAAATTATCAAGGGTACATGAGGGAGAGGGGAGTGGGGAAGGAAGGGGAGATAAGGAGCTGATGCCAAGGGCTCAAGTACAAAGCAAGTGTTTTGAGAATTATGAGGGCAACAAATGTACAAATGTGCTTGACATACAATGGATGTATGTATGGATTTTGTTAAGAGTTGTACAAGGCCCCAATTAAAGGATTAAGATAAATAATATATTGTTTATAATATATAATATTTATAGATAGATACATAAACAAACAACGAGACAAATAAATGAAAACAAGCCAGAAGGATGGAAGTGAGCTGTGATTCCTGGTGATTCGTGTGAGCAACCCACAGAGTGGAGAGGGCTTGACAGATGTCAGCTGGAGACATTAGGTTTCAGGTGGCCACCCCTCTACATTGAGTCATGGTAGGAAGCAGATAATCAATTATCTCACATAAGCAAAGGCATATCCTGATAACCATGTCAGTGAACTGTGCCTGAAAAAGTGTGCTCTCTATGCAGCATGGCCTCCTGTGTATTAAGCCAGACTTCTGCCTTCTCTATCATTGGGATCAAGCTCCTGACTCTAGGGTCACTGACAAACGAACCATAGATCCGGCATCGTGGTTCTGCTTCCTCCTGAGTTTGCACTGGGGCTTCTTTGGCTCCTCAATCATCATTGCCTCTTCAAGCAAAGCGGCCATCATGTTTCCACTGCCATCTTGTTTGGAGGTCAGAACTTGTGCCTTATATACTGCATCACTTTTTGTCCCTTCTATAGAGCCTGCAACTCTAACCAGCATGTGTCAGACACACCTGCTCTCCCACCTACTGGACAAGTGCCACAACCACACCAGCATCACCGATCAATGATCTCATTAGGGTGAGTGATGAGAGATCCTTGCCCACACTCCCACTCACTTTCAAATCCACTGAGGGGGGAGTGAGAGCCCCAGTGCTACAAACTATCAACCAGAGTAGCATGCCTATACTACCCACTCAAATTTATCAAAACAGAACAATCAGCATGAAGCAAACCCATATGCCATCAATGGATAAATACAACATCACCACAATATCTTCAAGACAGTGGGCAAATTCAAAGCATGCAAGAAAGAGGACAATAAAGCTGAAGCAATTTATCAACATACAGACCAAGGAAATATTCCAGGGAATGAAATGATATTGGAAACTGTTTAAAAATAATTATAAAGTAAAAATTAAAAAGAAATGGTGCTGAAATAAGCAGATAAGTAATTCAAAGGAATTATATTTATGACCATGCAACAAATTTAGAAAAATATTTAGGACAAAGCTCTTGAGTAATTTAGGTAAACAATAGTGATAGATGCTTTTAAAACATACAAGAAAACAGCAACCAGAAGTCTAGAGAATTAAAATTTCTTAAATGGATACTATAAGAGCAAAATATAATTAAGCCATTGAAACACCAAGTCAAACTCACTGTTATCAAGTTGATTCTAACTTTGAGAGCCTATAGGACAGGGTAGAACAGCTGCTGTGGTTTTCTGAGATGGCAACTCTTTACAGGGGATGAAAGACTTGCCTTTCTTCCCAATGCAAGACAGAATTAATGAAATATCTCCTAATCTGTTAGAAGAGCAATCAGAAAATAAAGGCTGAATCCCAAAAATTTATGTGCAACATCGGTAGGAGAAATTACTTAAGTGTTCTTGAATTCCTGAACTCAAGAGATAAAAATTATAAACAAACTCACTCAGGAATAAAACAGTTGAATATTTATTGGCACAGAACTTCCCTCATATCATATTAAAAAGTGAGCAAATTGACAAGCAGTATCTTAGTGAGTTCTAAATAGCATAGAAGCTCTAAAGAAAAATCACCAAGATCTATAATTAAACTTTCCATTGAACCAGTAAAACTAAGCTTTGATTTCTTGGAAGAAGTCACTTAGGCAAGAAGGCAATGGGATGACATAGCTAGAACTACAACATAAAATGTCAAATACAATATGTTCCTCAAATATGACAGCAAAATTAGGTCATTTCCAGACATAGATAAAATAAAGGGGTTGTTAAAATGACACTGGCATTAAAATATATGTTAAAGGGAGTCCTTCAGATAAGAACCAACAATATCAGATGAAAACATGAGTATAAGACACATGCCAACATTATCCCAAAACCAATCTATGTAAAGTATTTTGAAGAAAAGCAAAATCTACAAGACTGGAAAGGACAGAACTAGAGATGCCAATCTGCAAACGACAAAGAAAGAGAGAAATAGTGTAGTTACAGAACTTAAAAATAGAGAGAAAGTCAAGATGATCTAAAAACAAAGTAGACCACTTCAAATATAGGAAGAAAATAATAAATTACAAGGTGACCACAAAGAAAATTCAAGAAACTTCTCACCAAAATAAAACTGAAGAAACTCATAAGGACTTGGTAAGCACACAAACAGTATTAATGAAACAAATGAAAAGAAAAATCATAAACAAAATCAACTCAGCCCAGGAAAAAAAATCATCCAGGATTACACACACACAAATGACTACAATGAATTCTTCCCTAGTTATAAATGCAGTGAATGGAAATGGATTATGTGGTAGTTATGTATACATAATCTGGTGTCAACTTGAGATTCTTAAGAGTGAAGGGGTGGCGTTTAGCCTGTCAATCAGGTCGCAGCTTGATGACCTCATTTGGAGGTGCTATGGAGATAAGTATCTCACTGGAGGCAGAACAGATAGAGACACTCCATTTGAGACGTTCATGATGAGGAGCCACACTGATGGAACCAGAGCTCTATTGCTGGAGGGGCCATGTGGAGACCCACACCAGCACTGAGATGCTTCCACCACCACTGGATCCACAAGACTTTCCACCCACTGGCCTGTGATCTTCCTGCATACAGGGTAATTACATGTGTTGCGTGAGTCTGACGAAGAACTTATAGATTGATATTGGACCTATGGGCTAATATTGGACTTATGGACTTGATCTGGACTAGACTGGGATGTTTTCTTACTATACAATTACTCTTTTATAAAGCGCTTTCTCATACACGTATGAGTCTCCCTGGATTTGTTTCTCTAGTCAGACCTGACTGACACAGATTATATGCACCATTCAGGAAACAGAATAACAGAATGTATAAGACAACATGTCCTGTCAGTATGCTGACGATAAAAGCCACACTGTAGACACACCATATGGGAAACATTTGCATAAGTTACAAATCAAAATGTGGGAAAGTATATATAAAAAATGGCAACCCCAAAAAAGGGAGAGAAAAAAAGAGGAGTGGTAATATTCATTTCTGATAAAATTCTAAGACAGTAACCTGTAAAAGAGACAAGAGCATGATATAATAAAGAAAAGGTCAATCTAACAGGAGGACACAACTATACTATTATCCATGCAGCCAATGAAAGAGCCCCAGATACATAAAGCAACTTTTGCCTCCACTAAAAAGAGAAGACGATAATTTGACAATAGAAGACTGTAATCACTTTTGATGAGGGACATCCCAAGAAACTCAACAAGAGACAAGAGGTGGAAACAGCACAATCAGCCAACTTGGACTCATAAGCATATGCAGAACACCTCGTCCAACAACACATTACACATTGTTTTCCAGGGCACATGGATCCCTCTCCAGAGTAGACCATTTCTTAGGTCACAAAGCAAACCTTAACGTGTTTGAAATACTGAAATAACAAAAAGCACCTGTTCAGATCACAGCATTATAAATTTCAAAATCAGATCGATGGGCCTATGATTTGCTAAAGTACGCTAGAGAGACCCCCAGACACCAAGTGACCTCTGAGTGGTACAATATTTCTATGTTCAACAACTAATCACAATGTTGCCATGTCAAACCCACCTAGTCAACAGGTCTCAAGAGAAAGGCGTGAGGATCCAACTTTGTAAGAAGTTCACCTGAGACAGGACTACGAGAGTAGGTCTACTTTGGAACGTGATGAGGTCGCCATGAGTTTGCATCAACCTCATGGCAACAGGTTACTTTTGCACTTGCTCTGTTTTTTCTTCATGTTCACAGCTTCCACAAATGGGCTTGTAATGAAACCCTTCCTTGGTATATGAGGCATATGTTGAACAAGAAAAACATGCAGATATTGACATATAAGCCATCACCTACAAATGTAGGAGAGTTAACATAGGACAGAGAGTAGCTTTATTTAATCTGTCTCTGGGATAACCTCTGATTGAAGGGTGGAAGGGAAACATTGATAAATGGAGCAAAAATAATGGATAAACATAACATGATACATTCATACATGTACCTAGAGAACACTAGTCAACTATGAAATCAATGAAATCCCAAATCATGTCACCACAAAGATGAATTGCATTCACACAATGCAAAGGGAACCAGGTCAGTTCACAAGCAGTTCACAAAAATTGACATTATTTCAATTATATTAAATAAGCAAAGATGTAGAAACCAATATTCATGCTCACAAGAGTTGAACTATACATACATCTTTATGAGAACAGAGATTCTCGTCTTCCTCCTGCGGAGCAGCTGGAGGGTCTGAATCATGCATCTTTTGGTTAGGAGCCCAGCGCTCAACCCACAGTGCTACCATGGCTCCTTACAGGGAGTGGAACAGAGAGGGGAGGGGGACATTTAGTTTAAGGGCATTGAGTTTGGACAGTGAGAAAGGTTGTACAATTTGGAAAAATGTGTTCAAGAACAATGAATTAAGCATGTGAAAATTATTGAAAATCACCAACATTTTAGTGTGTATATATTCAGAGTAATAACAACAACGCTGAAGGAGTAAAGATAAAGGGAAGAGGGAAATTATGTTGTGGTGAAATTAGTTGAGGGAGAGCGAATTCTTTTATTTACCTGATGCAGCTCCTCGTATGTGATCACCAAGAAATTCTCTTTGCCTCTCATTTGCAGCCAGCCTTGACAGTGGTCAAACCACGATCCAAAAGGAACTGAAAGAGAGGTTGGGAGGAAAGGAGACTCTTTGGGGCATCTGTGTGTGCTCAGTTGCACGGCTATTCCTTGCCCACGTGCCCATGTCAGAAGCACTGGAAGAATAAAGGAGAGGAGTCATGGAGAGTCTCGTATCTTTCACCCAAATCATTAGGCATTTTGCAATCACCATTTCAAGGGCAAATCCGTTGGTATCATGTAATATAAGGTATTTAAGAACCATTTCATATCTTAGTGGATGAGAAATTATATTTGGGGCTTGGAGGGCAATGGAATTAGCAAATGGACCAAGCTTGAATTCGAAGTACTATGTGATTTATTCTAGAGAGCCAAGTCACCACCAAGAACAACAAACACCCCTCCATTCCCCATTCTTGTCTGATCGCTAGCTATTCCTGTGGTTGTTACCCATCTCAGTCCATGGGTATAATAATTTACACACATGTGTCCACATCTTTTATTTGGCTCTGAAGAATGATGACGGTCACTCGTCATAGTCTAGCAGCGTTCTTTAAGTTTTAGGTTGGATAATATTCCATGTTATTTCCTGTGTACTATATAAATTTTTCTTATCTTTTTGCTATTATAAGTAAGGTTGAATTAGACAATCTTTTACAGCTACCACCTACATCTATCACTCTACTTATCGGTCGATTTATCTATCTATCTATCATGTATCTATGTCTATATACTTGCATCTTTGTCAGTGAATAATAATTATATAGAAAATGGATGCACCCAATTGTAAATGTGCATTTAATTTTGTTATATTTCAAAAAAAATTTTAATGTGTACTCCAATCTGAAGGTTGTATGCAACTTATGACCTTCTTCAGTGAATGCTTCATGTATTCACCTCAGCAGGCCAGCTTGTGTTATCAATGAAATTAAGCTTATTACTGCATAATCTCCCAATTCTGATGCTGGGTTCTTCTTATTCACATATTCCAATTCCAGTCTTGGTAAAGTGAAAATGAAAAAAAACCCCAGAAATTTCTGCTAAGCCTCCCAAAAGATTCAAAACCGTCCCAACACCTCCATTTTAGCCCATAACCATTTGATGAAAACAACCTGTTACAGTTGACGGCGGTGATGATAACACAGCTCTAAATTATATGAAACCATTGAATTAAACAGTATGTGAACTATATGTCAATAAAACTGTTTCTAAAAAATAATAATACAAAATAAAACTGTTTCTAAAATAAATTTTAAAAGAATTTTTGGACTTAGGACATCCAAAACTATAAGATGTAAATTTGTTTTGTTTTATACAACTATGTAGAAATTTATTACGGCAGCAAAAATAAGTTTGGGTGATAATATGGTTGCATAAACTATGGGATTGTTCATCCTGGAAAATAATAGGAACTTCACTGATCCATTCAGATTCCATAATTGAGTCAGACTCACCATTTCCTTGAAGAAACCATTCAAAGTATTGGTCAAATGTCTGTGGATATTTACAACCCTTTAGTATTCTATAAAAATAAAAGCCAGAAGTAATAACATCTCTGGGATTCCTGAGTAGATAAATCATCTGAAATTGAATGAGGGAAAAAGACAGTGAGAAGTAAATTCATTATTTTCCCTTGCTCCTGGATTTTTGCAAATGAAAGAAAAGTCACTTTCCATCTAAATATTTGGCTGCCATTTTGGTTCCATTCCATTAATTCAGTTGAGACACTGTGTGTGGTAGAATGGAGAGCAAGACAAAGCTCGTGTCTGTAATCAGGGATATTTGGGTGTGTGGCATAGGAATGTTTTCTAAGGATTTGTCATGGAAGTTTATACCACTGCATTTCACACTGTCTCGTTGTTGCTGTGTTGGGTGCCACCTTCTTGGTTCCCAACTCATAGCCACCCTATGTACCACAGAATGAAACCCTGCTTGATCTGCTTCCAGTATCATAATGGTTGTTATGTTTGAGACCGTTGTTTCAACCACTATGTCAATCCATCCTGTCAAGGGCTTTTCTATTTTTCACTTCCACACTTCTTTACTAAGCGTGATGTTGTGGGACACCTCATTAATTTAAATATATTTATTGATAGAAGGTTCTTTCTTATATATATTCTGTGTCACTGGTTTTATTTCCCTAGAAACTCCAGCTGTGTTAGGCAGGGTTCTCTAGAGAAGCAAAACCAGGACACTTATGATGACTTATGATGATAGATAGATGGATAGATAGATTGATAGATAAATAGATAGATGATAGATAGATTGATTGATTTATGCAGCACAAATGAATATAACAGCTAATTAGTCCACACAGCCATACAGAGGACTCAGTTCAACTCACTTCCGTGGAACAGTTAATTTACTGGAAGTCCTTCAACTCATGAGGGCTGCTGGGTCCAAGGTCAAGGAAGCAGACAGTTGAGTCTTCCATGAGGCAATGCAGACGGTCTGTCCACAGGCAGCAAATACCAGGACAGGTCACCAATAGTCAGCAGCTCAGGATCTTAGTAAAGCAAGCCTGAATGGGATACAAAACTCAAGCAATGCAAGATGACACCAGCTTCAAGCTCAAGCGATGTGCACACCAGCAGCATAGCAAACAGGTCTCAAAGGAACTTCAAGTTCTAGCAATAGGATCCAAGATGAACGGGTTGGCTGTCTCACATGTACTGTAGCTCACAGGTTGAGGCAGAGAACTAGCTAAAGCAGCTGTGCACTGGTCTGATCACAAGAGAGCAAGAGAGAGAGGGTCAGCCCTTCCAGAGCCATTTATCTCTTTGTCCTCTTAAACCTGACTATCACACCAGCCTAACACACAGGTGTACAAAAACACCAGAAAATGCACACTCCTCAGAACAATCGCATGAGATCATTTGTCCAATAGAAAGCTCAGAAGGTAGTAGTGAGTAGGAAAGCAGAAAGAATGGACATGAAAGATGGGTGAAGAATGCTGTTACATTGTAGGGACTACAATTTATATCAGGAAACAGAATGTGTAAATTCATCCCATGGAAAAATAACGAGCTCAGAAAACTTCCACTCAAATCACAAAGTTTAAATTTTAAAAATATTTATGTTATGCATTTTTGTCCTTCAGGACCATGTAATGTGATCCTTTTCAGAGCAGTGTGGTGATAGCCTGGCACTATCTAGGTCTTCTAATTTCAGGCCTGTGGCTTGCGTTATCCATTGTTCATTACTTTGTTGGACTAATCGTTTTCGTGTGTCTTCTTATTGTCATGACTCTCCTTCCCTCTGAATGGGAAGAGACAAATACTTGCCCCTTAAATGTCTACTCACGAGCTTTTAAGATAACACACTTGAAACTCATCAAAGTAGGATATAGAGCATTGTCTTCATGAACTATGTTATGCAAATTGACCTAGGTGTCCCCTCCAAATTATGGTCATGGTCCCCTAGGTGCAAGAATTCATCCCATCAAGGTGTTTGGTTCTGCATAAATGCTTTTTTCATAATTTGGTCCACTATGGACTCACTCATGGCAGCATAATGCATCATTTAAGCTCACAAGAGCAACATGGACCCAAGGACTAAGGTTAAGAAGGAAATATAAATGGAAATTGGAAACAATGGAGGAAGTGGAATATGCCATGCATCACTGAGATTGACGTGGGTAAGTTTAAATGAAGCGTGTGTACATTTTTTAATGTCAAGATCGTGATCTGCTCTGTAAGCCTTCACCTAAATCTCAATAAAAGTTTGTGACCCCAAATTTAACAAATAGGTGTATCAGGAGATCTGCATTTTGTTAGGATGACTCACTGACATGCCAGGAACTTTACATTCCAACTCAGTTTCCTAACGTTGGAACCACTATGAGAGCAATGTTTTCCAAGAACTTACCAGACAGATGTTCATGGTCAAAAATACAAAGATTTCATCATGAAATCTACACAATGGGCTAAATGACCACATTGTAATGTTGCCCTTGTGATGTGTTGTCGAGTCAGTCCCTCCTTATAATGACCTGATGTATAACACCAGAAAGCACCACCAGTTCTGGGGCCCTCTGCACAATTGTTATGTTTGAGCCCCTTGTGGCAGCTACTCTGCCGATCAATCTCCTCATGTCATCCTTCATATGGTTCTGTGATGTGTCTTTTGTTTTGTGATGAATTGTAAATCCTACCTCCCAGGCCTCGAAGAATGGAGCCCTGGTGGTGTAGAGATTACTCGCTGACCAGCGATCCCCATGGTCCAGCAGCTCTGTGTTAGAAAGAACTATGCTTTTGATTTCATTAAACAGTTTCTGTCTCAGAAACACACGGGGGTTCCCGCTGAGTCACCATCGACTTGATGGCAGGGAGTTTCAGAATGCCCCATGGTAGAGTTTACCTTAATGACATAGTATTGTCAAATATTTGTGAAAGTTGGATAATGAATCAGGAAGATAAAAAAACACGTGATACATTTGAATTAAGGTGGTTGGTAAAGAATATTGAAAGTACCACGGTCTACCACAAGGACAAAGAGATCTCTCTTTGAAGAGATACAAGCAGAATGCTCCTTGGGCGTGAGGATTTCAAGACTTTGCCCCAAGTAGTTTGGACATGCTAATAAGAGTGGCCAGTCCCTGGAAAGGACATCAGAAAGCAGAAGGTCAGGAACAAAGAGAAAGCCCCTCAATGAAATGAACAGATGCAGAGGCTGCAACAATTAACTCAAACATATCAATCGTGAGGATGGCACAGGACTGGGCAGTATGTTGCTATGTTGGTCATAGATTTGCTATGAACTCGAACCTACTCGACAGCTGCGGTGGTTACACAATCTCATGTCAACTTGATAAAATAATGAAGGGGTCGAGCTTAGCCTGTCAATCAGGTCACAGCCTCATGATGCCTTCTTGTGGGCCTGGCCTAATTATGAGGATTCTTGGAACTTTCCCTCTTTCTCTGTGGAGGAGGGCCACACACACTCTCTCTCTCTGCTTTACTTTCCTGCTGTTGAGACACTCAGAGAGCTGGAGGAGCATCACACTGGCCCTGAGATTCTTTCCCCACCACTGAATCCACAAGACTTTCCACCCACTGGCCTGATCTTGCTGCATTCGGCATCATTGAATGTGCTGTGTGAGTCTGAAGAGGAATGTATCGACTTGTATCGGACATAGAAGTTAATGTCAGACTTATGGACTTGATCTGGACTGCGCTGGGAGGCTTTCTCAGCATACAATTGCTCTTTGATATAAAGCTCTCTCTTCCACATATATCTCTGGAGTTGTTTCTCTAGTCAACCTGGATTAACACAGCACCTAACCACCACCACAACACACCTTTGGTTGTGGTTCCACTTTGGAGAGAGTTGTCTATGATGAGGTAGAATTAGGATGTGTTGTTGCTTGAGTCACTGGCCTGATAGAAAGTATGCCTCGGGCTGTCACCCTTCCCAGGTCATCATGCCTCAGACCCTTATCTTGCCTGATCCAAGTAAGGGGCATTTTCTTGAGGGTCTGGGCTTCATATATGGGGGTTTCCGCAGGTTAAGGAACATTTCCATTGTGTGTTACTAGTACGCTTATGTCCAGGCAGCGTTCTCTCTCTTGCTCTGGATCTCATATTACTGATTATCATCTCACCTCACAGTTTTGGGAAATTGCGCGCAAATCATGTGTTAGAAGAATCCCCCAGTCTGATGCCTGACTACCAAAAGTGGGACTTGCCATTTTTCAATACCACAAGTGCCATTTCCTTGAAGATCAGTGTGTTCTGTGAGACATCACAATGAATCATGGAACAAAAAGATGGGAGGGAGAATACTGTGGGGAAGAGGTATAGTTAACGTTACAGGGAAAGGAGTGGTACAGCAGTTTTGAAAAGGTAGATATTTGGGGCATCCTTAGTACCAGATTTGTGTTGATTCTCATAAAAGAAATCAGTCATTCTCTCAGGCAGTGCTTCATTCTGTTGTACATAGGGTCGACATGAGCTGGAAATGACTCGACAGCACTTAACAGCAAAGAACAATCCTAGGATAATCTGATCATGCTTCTACTGCCAGATATGATGGGCTGAGAGAATTCATGCAATTTGGATAATGTATTTGGTGTCCTTTGTTTTAAAAGTATAGTCTAAGAAGAGAACAAATTCACATTATAGCCCTGGGGTCTCACCAAGAAAGAGCTTGAAATTATTCATCAGAGACAAGGTGCAGTCACTGACTGGTCAAGATATGCCATCCAGAGAGGAACTACTGATTAGAGAAACCTGCTTTTCTAACATGAGCTCAAACCTCAAAATTCCTTGGAATTGTAAGAGTTGATGTATAATTGGGGAAATTTACATAGGGAACACAATGTTCAGACCGAGTTGAGGCAAGAATTTATTTAACTAATGTAGTCTCATTATTCTCTGAAAGCAACACCAAAGAGATTAACTAGTATTTGAAAATGTCACGTGGACCAAGATTTTCTATTATGCTCCTTCATGAATCACGTGTGAGCTCTGTCTCTAACACACAGGCATCCAAACAGAAATATTCAACTGTGATGTTGTCATTGCTGACTTACCTTGGCCTTGGAATGGAAGACTGATTTGGAAAACAATTGAATGGGCAGGTGGCTGCTGTAAATGCGTGGGTCTTCCTTTTTTGGTAAATATTCATAACCCGCTTCAGTTTCTAACCACGGTGAACGATCCCATATGGGAACCGATTGAACCCAGTTGGGGTCTCCCTTGGAGTAGATAAGACTGATGATCTCCCTCAACCAATTGGTTCCTGAAACAAGGAAAGAAAAAAGAGGATAACCTCCTTCACCTGACTTGTGTCAACACAACCCTGTCCTACAACACTTACGAATTCACCCACAACGCCCATGACTGGGAAGCCCATTACATTTCCATGCTCATCTGATATCATTTCTCCATTCAAGTCATTCTTCATTCTCGAAGTAGCGTGCGATTTTGATTTATGTGAATAGAAATTATTTTGATTTCCTACAACCCTGGTTTCTGCTGCTCAATCTGTTCTTTCTTCCAATCATAGATATAGATATAGATATAGATATAGATATGGATATGGATATGGATATGGATATAGATATAGATATAGATACAGATACAGATACAGATATAGATATAGATATATATTACCCTAATCATTTGTCATACCCCATAAGCACACCATGGCTCTTTCCCATTACATGCAGCAATGGGAAGAGAGAATAATGAACACAAAAAATTCCCACAAAATTCCAAAGCCCATCATTCATAGGAGTGCTACCATCATCCTTAACTGTGTCTCCTGACCCATAGAAGTCATACTCAGAGTTGGAAAGGAACGGGGCCCAAAGGTTATTCTTTTGGTTGCTCTCTGTTATGAATCTTTGTCTTATAATACCTCATTTTGCTTTCTTCCGACAAGTTGTTGCCTGGTATGTGATTGTATATTGGGTGTACAATTGTATACTTAGTGCATAATTGTATATTAAGTGTACTTAATACAATGGATATAATTCCATTATACATATGTTGCAATCATCATTTCAAAACATTTTCTTTCTACTTAAGCCCTGAGATCAGCTCCTCTTTTTTCCCCTCCATCCTCCACCCTACCATCTCATGAATCCCTGATCAATTATATTTTATTGTTGTTATTTCATATCTTACACCATCCATTGTCTCCCTTCACCCACATTTCTATTATTCATCCCCCTCTGAGTGGGGGGTGGGGTTACATATCCAGCTTTGTGATCAGTTCTCCCTTTCTCCCCATCCCCCACCCTCACTTACCCTCATGATATTGCTACTTCCACTACTGTTCCAGAGGGGGGGGTTATCTGTCCTGAATTCCATGTATCCAGAGCTCTTATCTGTACCAATGTGTGTACTCTGGTCTAGCTGGATTTGTAAGCTAAAATTGGGTCATGATAGTAGGGAGGAGGAAGCATTCAGGAACTAAAGCAATTTTTTGTGTTTCATCAGTGCTGTACTGCACCCTGATTGAATTGTCCCTTCTGTGAGGGGTTGTCCAATTTTCTACAAATGGGCTTTGGGTCTCCACACTGATCCTCCTCGTTCGCAACAATATAATTGTTTGTTCTGGGTCTTTGATCCTGTCAGCACCTCATGATCACACAGGCTAGTGTGCTTCTTATATGTGGGTTTTGTTGCTTCCCTGCTAGATGCCTGCTTATTTAACTCTAAGCCTTTAAGACCACAGACTACATCTTTTTATATCCGGGCACCATCTACTTTCTTCACTACATTTGCCTATGCACTCATTTTGTCTTCAGCGATAGTGTCAGGAAGGTGAGTATCAGAGTCCCAGGTTATTAAAACAAAGTGTTCTTGTGTTTTGGAAGGTCTTAAATAGAGGGCAAAAATCCATCTGCTTTCTTAATACTTAACAAATTAATATATGTACATTGACCTATATCCCTATCATTATAAATTAATATATTTAAGTATATATAAGCCTATGCCTCTTTAAATAGCTTTTGCCTCCTAGTACTTTCCTTTGTTTACTTTCATCTTCCTCCCATCCTACTATCATGCTCACCCTCTATTCAGCTCTCAATAATTCCTCTCCGATATGTTGCACTTGAATAAACCCCACCAGGCATTCTACGCCCTCCTCGCCACCAATTTTAGATTTCTGAGTTTGTTGGCTCTCTGGTCCCTCTCCCCACCACCTTCTCTCTCATGTCCCCTCAGAACAACCGGTTCAGTTGTTTTCTCCTCGGCATTGTTTATCCTGCCTATCTTATATAGATAGACATAGATTCATAGTTTTCTATGGTAGCAGGAATACTCTAATACTACTTACTCCCTCATAGCCTTAAGTAGACATAGTTTTGTTTGTTTGATTTTTATTTTTTATTATAAAGTAGGTGGTTTGTGGTAGTTACATAATCTGATGTCAACTTGTGAAGGGGTGAAGTCTAGCCTGTCAATTAGGTCGCAGCTTGATGACCTCATTTGGTGGCACCAGCTAGAAAAATAGCTCACTGAAGGTCAGATACAGACACTCTGCTTCATCGTCCAACTGATAAGACACATGGAGCTAGGCTAGAGCCCTGGAGTTAGAGGAGCCACTTGGAGACCTCTGCCACTGTTTCTACTGCCTGTCAATTGCCAAGAGTTTCCACCCACTGGCCTGTGGTCTTCCTGCATTCAGCGTCATTGCATGACTGCGTGAGTCAAAGAGGAATTTATGGACTGGTATTGACATATGGGCTAAAATCAGAATCATGGACTTGATCTGGACTGGGCTGGGATGTTTTCTTTGATATAAAGTTCTCTCTTGCACACATGAGTGTCTATGAATTTGTTTCTCTAGTCAACCTGGACTAACAAAGTGGGTGTATTTCAGACCATCATTTTTATATTCCACAATTTAAGCACTATCAAACCTGTAAGCGCTTGCTCTGTTCCTCCATTTTTTACTTCTCCTCCATCTTGTAGAATATTATTGTCCCCTTAACACAGTTACCAAGCCTACCCTCTAGCCTACTCCTTCCCCTTCCCTATGTTTCCATCCCAACACCAGTAAATAGCAAAGCTTGGGGGAAGGGGGGGTTGGATGAGTGAACACAGTGAGGAGACCATGTATGACCTTCTCTGGGTTAGTACACTTTCAGTGGAAGCCAGCCTCCAACAACCAAAGGGCCAGTAGGTGCAATTGTATGGCGATAATATAAAAAGATTCTCATAAAGTCATAGAGGATGAGAAAGATAGGAGAGAGAATAAAATAAATGGCTCAGACACATTTGATGGTAGAATGCTCACCCGAGCCCCTCTTGATGGACCACGTGGAACTGGGAGAAGAGAGCTCGAACCCTTACTATCTCGGGATATTTATAGGTAGCCTTAAGACATGCATACTTAGCAGTTACATGCATCACAAGGTGGGTGGTATCTACATTAAGGTCCCTGAGTTCACAGGTGAGGAAACCTAATACCTGATTGCAGGAAGGTACAAGGGGGGTTGGGTGTCACCCGGGTGAAGAGAGAACAAAAGGATTATGTCTGCTTCTATAGTGAAAGCTGCCAGCCACATAGTAATCAGCCATGAGCTCGGAAGAGGTAATTTTAAGGAAGTACTATTATGGGAGGGTAGAGTGGAGAACAATATTAATTATGAGAATGTGATTGGGACTTACTTCCAACTAACAAGGGTGAAGGCCTCCTTCCACCCCAGAAACCCAGGGGGCCAAGCTTCTTGGTATGTGAGTATAAAGGATTCATCCATTTACACTCTCTTCCTGATCTCTGCTCCCCACAGTACACAAAGGAGAAGGGAATTCAGTTCCTCACTATTGAAAGGCTGACTGCCACAGGTAATGTTCAGACATGCCTCCACCTTCCATCCTTCTCTTAATCTATTCTGACATTTACTCATCCTTCCACAACACTCCACTTCTCTGCTCGGTTTGATTATCCTTTGCAATGGCTGCACAGATCTCAAAGGCAATACTTACAACTAAAGGAGACTCACTAGGGAAACAAACAGGTTGGCACAAGCCAAGATCAGAAAACATTAAGGACATAGTCACTGGTTCACAGAAACAGCCCACTTCAGCCAGACAAAATCCAACAGGACACCACTGTAGTCCCCAGAATATATAGAAGTGTATGGCACAGAAAAGTTACTAAGTTAATAATCTCATTGAACAGCCTTTCCATTTCCAAATCCTGTCTTCTTACCTGATTTTGGGAAAGAAAGTGTAATGACATCTCCATCTCTCACTACAAATTCATTTTTGACAGATTTTAGATCTTCAATTCGATATCCAAGTGAGGGAAAAGGAATGCCTTCAAACCACAAATAATCTGAAGCCATCCCAAGAGATTGCTGTCAAGCATGGACTGATAATTCCAATATTCAAACCTTCAAGGTGTTGATTATGCTGCACAGTATTAAGAAAGGAGCTGTTTTAATAAAGCAGGATCAGGATCCAAAGGTTAGAGAAATTGCAACAGAATGATTTCCAGCCTGGATAGATCACAGTAAATATTGGAGAGTGGATTTAGTTGTGTAAGCATTAAGTAGCAGCGAACTCTGTTACCTGTTTGTAACTGCAGGGGAGGAATGACTCCGAAGATCAATTAAAAAGCAGAGCAATGATTTTGTAGTTCCAACTCTAATGTACATGGATTTTGAAAGACAGAAGTCCACAAAAGAAGTTCTAATTACATTTGAGTCTTGGCATCAGTCCACACACATGTTGCTGCTTCAACAAGGTGAGCATGCTTACACAAGTCCTGCAAGAGGGAAGAACCAGGAGGACAGCTTGTCCTTTGCACCCCAAGATTGCTGTGCATTGGACAGCATTCATTTGGGAGACAGTTTTGGTGCCACACTTTAGCACATGGCAGAGGAGCAATAGCCTCAGAACCAAGAACCAGAGCATGAGACAGAGTGATGGCCTTCCCAGCCCACAAAGCAAGTCAAGCTGAGTGCTTTCTGGTGGGAGGTAGGCTTGTGAAGTAGGATATCTCCAGGAGCTTATTGGGAGACCTGGGTGCTAACCCTCAGAGCTGGACCTGAGCACCTTTGAGATGACGCATATGGAAAGATGGATTGGCCTGTGGACAATTACTGGCCGCTCTAAACAGAGCTTTGTACCATTGCACATGCAGGGAAGAAGCCCAAGAGGCCTGTGACTGGGAATCCAAGAGACAAAGAGATACCTGTCTGCTGGCCCCACTGAGAAGAGATGGTCCTGTGCAAATAATTGTTGTATCTGAAGCAATTCTAACCCCTTACCTTCCACAATAAACTTTAAACGTGTACTATCTGTGAGTTTTGTGTGGCCATGGCCATGAATTATCAAACTCCCCTGAGCAAGAAAGAGAGCTGTCGAGGGGGAGAGTTGGTGTGAGGACTGGCTGGAATATTGGAGGGTGGGATAGGTCTTATCTCAGTCTGGGGATTGAGGCTGGAGAGATATTGATATGGAGTTCCCTTCCACTTACGAAGTTAGAGGTTGAATGACAACACTCTCATGTCACACAGTCTTATTACACACAGCGATGTTAGTAGGCAGTGAGTTTAGGTTAATGGCGGGGTGGGGATGGGGGATGACTCGGAAAAGGAGGGTGAAATGGCTGTAGTCAACCTCACTCAATTTCACATGTGGAAACAGTTGACTAGGTGTTTGGTGTGCTGTCCATATTTTCAATCATAATGAAATAAAACTTCCCCTGCTAGACAGTAAATCATTAAGAGAGTAGACAATCCCAGTTTTGTCTCACAGTCTCCTGGGTTTGAAATACTGTTCTTGTGATTAGCAGCTCAGTGCGTAGCCCTCCAGAATATGTATTCACTATATTCTAATAATCTATTTGTTTATGTGATGAATGCAATGGATTGGTAGTGGGTAGGAACTGAGGAGTAGGCGTCTTGATGAAAATACTAGTTTTTATGTATTTCCATAATTTATGCTGATCACTTTCAAACATCTTGGGAATTCGCAAAATAAATGTTATACCTATGGTTCTTTTCATAAATTAAGAAATCATCAGAAATTTCCATTTTGATGAAATGAAAAGCACCCAATTATCCTATGTGGTAGTTACATAATTTCATGTCAATTTGAAGATATGAGAGTGAAGGGGTGGAGTCTAGCCTGTCAATCAGGTCACAGTCTGATAGTGCCTCCTTGTAGTGTCAACCTTCTTATAATGAGGTCTTGGGAATCTCCCCATGTGTCTCTATCTTCACCTTCCTGATGGTGAGTTATGCTGGGAGCTGCCAGAGCCTTGGAGATGCATCCACCACCATTGGATCCACAGGACTTTGCACCCTCCCTGCCTTTGACCTCCCTGCATCCTGCATCCTTGTATGTGGCTCTGTGAGTTTGAAGGGAGACTTATGGACAAATATCAGACTTATGAACATGAGTGGGACTGGGCTGGAATGTTTTCCTGATATGTAAAGCATCTTGATAGAAAACTTTCTCATACATATATGAGTGTCTGTGGATTTGTTTCTCTATCCAACCTGGCCTAACATATTATGGTATCTTGTAAGTGGAGTACTAGAGAAACAGATCATGAAAATGGAGCATGGATGCTTACCTGATCATTCCCTTATGGTAGTTTTTCTTCTTCTTTGGCTAGCTAGAGGTCAGATAGGACCACACTGTTTACTCAATTGTTTTCTGGAAAGAATGTGGGAAGTTAAAGTTTTGATTATTTTCTTTCTTTGTAGTTTTTGGTGATTCCTGTTGTAAACAGTGAAAATGAATGCGATTCGTGTAAATTTTGAGCAAAATGGCACCTTCAAATTCTCCTCAAAAACCATGCTGTTAGTCAAAATGGCTGATAGAAAGGCAAAATGGTTGACAGGAAGCCCATCCCTGGCATGATGCAGCCAGAGGCCTACGCCCATATTGCATATGAATGAGATCGGTTAGCTAATAGAGGATTGAAGGTGAATGTTTGAAGATTTGGGTTCAGGATCAGGCTGTAATAGGTTTGTACTGATTTCTTCTACTTATTGTTATTGATGTAATGTGTGTTAGAAATGACTATTGGAAAGTATGAAAATTGAGAATTTGTTGTGAGTCAACTGCCTTCAGTCATTCAATTGCATCTTAAAATAGGTATAGGATATGCCTACAAAAAAACTCTGACAAAGAACCCAGTGCCTTAAGTGATCAGAGAACATTTGCATTAAAAAAGACTTGCTGAGAGGGCTGTTGGCAGACTGAGGACATAAAAAAAAAAAGAATTTGGTCTTTTCAAATTTTGAACTCAGTGTTTTATGCCTGTGTTGTGATTTCAAATAAATGACAGCTACTAGAATGTGTTGATAATTTAGAAGAGTCTTTATTCAGTTATACCCGGATTACTAGAATCTAAAAGCGATTCTTTGATTGCAGTCCCGAGTTCACATTTCAGTTCATCTTTAAAAGTGAAAAACTCATGTATCCTTTGTCTAAGACGTAGGCAAGCATGGACAGAAGCAGAAAGCAAAATTAATGTTATTATTCTTTAGGGTTAAGGAGCGTTACAGAGTTCGGCATTGATTATAACATTCTGGCAACTTTAAGAAGAGCAAGCATGTATTTCAAGGTACATTCCTTATCATGAAAAAACTACACCAACATTGATTATAACATCCTGGTTACCATTCACTACACCATTCAAATTACAACATCAAGAGGAACTATATTAAAGCAAACTATATATTGAAGAATAGTCTAAACGAATTGTAGTGCCCAGAATCTGGGTATGTGAGGATACATTCTAAAGTTAATCACTAGTGGGATTTTCTGAGATGGAAAGGGGAAGGCCACTAGAAAATGGAGATTCTTTTGCTAATCTGCCTCACCTGAAACTGGAAAAAAGTGAAGCCATGAAGAAACTCTTGTCTCTTGGACTGAGTGTTCAAGTAAGCCTGCAGGCAGCCTGTGGCTCACTAGGTGACCACCTTGATCCACTTGTTCAGTGGAAGTGGGAGAAAAGCAGCAATAGAGAGAGTCCAGTCTGACCACTGACACCCATGGACCTGGTTCACAGGGACTGCAGGAGGAAACAAAGCAGTTTGGCTGGTTTGAAGGTTAAAGATCTGTGAGGAACCTGAGCCTAGGGTATGACCTAGCCCAAGGAGGGTAGGGTTGTTGAGAATCTATAAGGACCCAAAAGTTGAGGTGGCCAATGGGCACCATGGTTAGGCTAAGTGAGGCAACGCACATTAAGTTGACCAGAACCCAACCAGATAAAGATAAGCTTTTTGAGGCTTTGCATATTGCTGCTGAATTTATGGATGGCCTGGGCTGATTTGACTTTGCTTATGGATGTGAACTCACAAGGTTCCAACTGGAATGAAGATTCTCCTCATCAAAGAACATGTTTGTCTCCTGAAAGCACTGGGCTGATATAAATGGGCAGTGTAGAAATTGGATACTGAAAATTGGGGTCATAAAAGCATGATGTGGCTGGTTTACAAACCTTCATGGGGAAATATCTTCATAGACTTAAGGTGCAGGTGTTCACATAACTCTAATTTTGTTGGGAATAGAATATTTTTTGTTCACTTATTGAATATTATGTTTAAACAAGGCTGGTACATTTTGAGTTATATGCATTTTAGTTTTACCCTGTTAGGTACAAATATGAATTTACTGTTGTCTTTGTTTTTAAAATTATGTATGGCTAAAGAGTTGTGTAAAAGTGTCAATTTCGGGGAGGGAGGGGAAAAAAAGAGGACCTGATGCAAAGGGCTTAAGTGGAAAGCAAATGCTTTGAAAATGATTAGGGAAAAGAATGTATGGATGTGCTTTATACAATTGATGTATGTATATGTATGGATTGTGATAAGAGTTGTATGAGCCCCTAATAAAATGTTTTTAAAAAATTGTATGAGCTCCCAATAAAATGATTTTTTTAAGTGTCAATTTAACAAGAGGTGGTCTGTGGTAATTACATAATTTCATGTCAACTAGAAGACATAAAAGTGTAGGGGTAGAGTTGAGCCTGTCAAACAGGTCACAGCCTGGCGGTGCCTCCTTGTGGTCTCCACCTTCTCATAAGGAGGGACCTAGGAAACCACCTCCCCCGCTGAACCCCTACTCTCTCTGCCTTCACCTTCCTGCTGGCGAACCACGCTGGGACCAGCCAGAGCTCAGGAAATTGCATCCATCACGATTGGATCCACAGGACTTTGCACCCATCAGGCTATGACCATCCTGCATTTTGCATCATTGCATTTGGCTGTGTAAGTTTGAAGAGGAACTCATGCAGACTTATGGACTTAAGTTGGACTGGGTTGGGATATTTTCCTGACATGTAAGCTTCTTGATATACAGCTCTCTCATATATATATGAGAGTCTCTGGAATTGTTTTTTCTAGTCAACCTGGCCTAACACATCCTATGAAAAAAGATAAATAAAACAAACTTTTTAAAACACACATAGTGGAAAGTTGATTAAAACTGAGAAATCACCATCTCAGTTTGTTATTATGTGTACATATAGAATAGTGTGTTATGACTACAATAAAGTTGCATTTGTTTGTTGATACTTCCTGTTGAGTCAATGCGACTCATGGCAACCACAGAGATGCAGACTGAAATCACTCTCTAGAGTGTCTAAGGTGCTTACGGCTGTCACATTTCAGAAGCAAATTGCCAGAACTTTCTTTTGTGACCTTCCCATGTGAGTTTGAGCAACTAATATTCTGGTAGTTAATCAAATACTTAACCATTTGTGGCACACAGTACAGTCAAGGAAGCCCTAGAAAGGACAGTCTTACTCTGTAACACGTGGGTTGCCATGAGTTGGAATCAACTCCATGACAATTTTTTTTTTAAGTTATAAGACAGGTTAGCCCAGGGTGTTTGTTTTGAGCCAGTCCATGTTGTAGAATTAGTATTGGTGAAGATCTGAACTCTGGTCTCCAATTTTGATTCCAGCAAAGCAAATTGTGGGGATTCAGTCAGTCAAGTGATGCCATATTGTCTGTTGTGAAGACTCCATATGTCTTCTCTCACAGGACTATGGAGCACACCAGGGTCTTCAGCCCCTTGTGCTCTGGTAAGAGAAATACCACAAATGAGTTTCTTTAAAGAATGGAAATTTGTTTTCCATAACTCCAGATGCTACAAGTCTGAATTCAGGGCACCAGTTCTCCAGGAAGGCTCTCTTTCTCTGTTGGCTCTGGAGGAAGATCTTTTTCTAAGCTTCACTAGTGGTCTTTTCAGTGTTCTTCAGTTCTTAAAGATTGCCATAGGCCATCTATTGTCCCTATTTCATTCTTCCGTGTCTATGCATTAATTTTTATGAGTGTCAGCTGTTGTAGAGTCATGTCATCTCCTGGTAACCCGTGTGACAGAGTACAACTTCTTCATAGGGTTATTTTGGCTGTGATCCTAAAGGACGCAGGCTATCAGATCTATCTTCCAAGCACAAGAGCTATCTTCAAAGCACAAGAGTTGCATACGCTCTGTCTGTACCAGCTGTAGACTACTCCACGGTCATATCTGACTTTGTATCACTCAGAAGTGATTACGTTTAGGACACACCTTACATTGATAAGGTCTCACTGGTATCACAAGCAAAGAGAACCCTGTTCAAAAACAGCAGCACATCAACAGGTCAGGACTCCAACACAAAGTTTGTCGATGATCGTTTTGTTAGGTGGCATTGGCTCAATTCCAACGCATAACAACCTCAAATGACAGAGTAAAACTGCACCATAGGGCTTCTTGGGTTATAGTCGTCAATGAAGCAGATCCCAAGGTTTGCCTCCGGTGGAGTCACGGGGTGGTTTTGAAGCACTCAGTTTTGTTAGAAGTCAAGTACTTAACCATGTGGGGACAAAATTCAATCCAATCGTTACAGAGGGGTCTGAGGGTTTTGGGGAGTGGCTATAGTGCTGAGATTCTCATCCTTCTTAAAGAGTGAATTTTGATCTCTATCTGGGCCAATAAAATTGCAAAAAGAGTCTCATTAGCAGATCCTGCCTCATCTGTAACCCTTCTGATTTTAAATGGCCCTTTCAATAATCTGATGTCAAGGCTCAAAAGTTTTGCAGATCTCAAACCACAATATTCCTCCCTATAAGTGGCTCATGTATCCACAATGATCACTGTGACCAGATCCAGTTTTCATCCTTCCTGTAGACTGTCCTGAGTCACAACGACTACTTAACAATGGAGCCAGATTCACACCCACTCTGCTGAACTTTGTGTTGTTAGCGGCCATCCAGTCGACTCTGCCTCATGGCACCTAATATGCATCAGGACACAGCACGATGTCTCCGGCCAGGCTGTGCTCTCCATCTTCTGATTCCTAACGAGTGTTTGCTGCTGTTCCTTCTCCTTTGGAGTCAGGCCTCATCAGCAGTCGAAGATCCCAAGAGCTGTTTCACGATGGTGTCATTACAAGATCACTGTGAGGCAGCATGCATATTTTGAGTGATTTCCAACATGAGGGCTTCATCTTGCAGGACAAAATCTGACAATATTCCTTTGTGATTCTTAAAATTTTCATTGGCTAATGTTCTGTAGAAGATCGTCAGGGTCAAGGTCTTCCTTTTAGTATCTCCTGGTCTGGATGTTTCCCTAATATCTGCCCACCATTGGCGACACTGCTGGTTGGGAAAGGAATACAAGTTGCACAATTCTTGCACCACAGCAGCACAAGTCACTACAAATGGCAAACTGACATATGGGTGATGGTAGTCTTTTATGTCTCAATTTAAATCATTAATTGGCCTCTGGTTGCCTTGGAGAAGGCATGACCAATCTAGAAAAATGCTCCTGTTGTGCTCAGCTAATAGTCTGTAAAAGAGGCCATTGTGGCTATTTGTCACCCTCATGCATCCGCTGAGGTGCATCATGTTTAGCTGCTGTTGAGTCAGTGCCAACTTGGGCAATCCCATGTGTGGAGAACGGGACTGTGGTCCATAGAGTTTTCAAGGCCATTGTCTTTCTGGAAGATGACTAGGCTTGTCTCACAAGGCACTTTAGGTGGGCTTGAACCATCAACCTTTTAGTTATGGTTACTTGCTCAACCATTTCACCCAGGGACTCTTGTTGGAGTATTAGGTACGCTGGTTTGATGACGTTGGCCAAGCACATTCACAATGGAAATATACTTTTGAATTCAGAGTAGCCATTATGGAAAATATAAACAGAAATATGATTGGATATGGGCACAGAAGTGGTATTTATATATAGAAAGTCACATTCCATGCTTAATAAATCAGTCACAAGTATGACAAAGTGTTAGCTTTTATTTAACTTGGGAAATTTTTACATGAGTTTTAAAATGTATTTTATGCATAAACAAAATATTGTGTCACTTTTTGAAGCTGGGATGTCACAAATTTAATGAAGTACATGGAAGTTTTCAAGGATCAAGTGGTAACTGCACTGTGAGCCTAAAGAAAACCATAACAAATCTTCTGATACATTTTATGAGGTTCATACATAATAACATGAGGGGAATTAGCATTCATCTCAGATGCAGAGATATTAGGTCATGATTCCCACAGGACAATTCCTTCAGGAAACCTCATCCTCTTCTCTTCATACATTTTATAAAACGTCTCTCTCAGAGCCACCATGAAGTGAGATTTCACGTCCTTAGGAACTCTTGTTAAACTCCACATTTTTCCATACTCATCTGTGGTAAAATCAAGAGGTTCTCCATGTCTTCAAATGTAAACCCCTGTCCTGGCTTTCCCTGAAATTTTGTCTCATTCTCTTGGTGTATTTATAATATTCTTTATAATAGGAATTGCATGTTAACTATACACTAGGATCAGATGCTATATTACGTAATGTGTAAACTATGAGTATAAAACTTAAGTAATCACATTTCTATTATGTAATTTTACCGATTAATCCTGAAGTTTTCTTAAAAACTTATACCTAAAGAAAGTTTCTATTTATGGTGAACAATCCCAGACGAAAATAAATTGGTGGCTATGAGACTGTTGATCTCCCACCAAATTTCTAGATAAATTTAAAAGTTTGATCTGCTTTATATTTTCAACTATATCATTGCATTTTGGAAATATTTTAATTCACTAGCAATGCCCATAACCATAAACAAAATCATTTCCATTCTTCACCGTAGTCTTTCTTTGTTGATGTTGTTAGTTCAAATTGCTGTTCTTGTTAGGTCCGATCATTGAGGTGGTTCCAATTCATAATGGTCCTATGTACAATAGAAGGAAATTCTGCCCAGTCCTGTACCATTCTCACAATTGTTGCTATATGTGAGCCCATGATTGCAGCCACTGTGTCAGTACTTCTGATTGAAGGTCTGCCTGATTTATCACTGACCCTCATGTTACCAAGCATGTCCCTCTCCATGCGCTGGTCCCTCCAGATAACATCCAAAGTAAGTGCAATGAAGTTTCAACATCTGATTTTCTAAGAAGTGTTATTTTGTTTGTTCTTCTGGCAGTTCATGATATATGAGGGGGTAATTCCCCCAAAACGGAATTACACGGGGCAGCACAGAGCTTTCATAATACGCAATTTCCCCAATGGCAAACATCCAGCAACTCACTCTGAGTTAGTGCTCCTAGTGGTGTTGGCTAGGAAGGTTCTCTCTGGTCACAGTGAATTCTTTCATAAAAGCAGTTTCACTTGAGCCTCATTTTTTGTGATGATTGATTTAAGAGAACAGCCTGCAGCTGGGAAATTTTGTTTCCACTTTGGGGAAAATGCCACGGAAACTGTTGTGATGTGGAACACAGCTTATAAGGACAGCACTATAGGTAAAACTGAAGTGTACAAGTGGTTTTCTCGTTTCGAAAAAAGTGAAATGTCGATTGATGACAAGCCTCATCCTGGATATCCATCAACTCCCAGAACAGACGAAAATGTCAACTCGTAGTGTCTTTGGAGTTCTTCCACCAGGTCAGACTGCTAATGAATCTTTCTATTTTGAAGTTCTGAAAAGATTACATAACAGTGTGAGACCAAACAGGCCTGATTGTGGCAGAAAGTGGACTAGATTTGCCACTATGACCATGCACCTGCTTGTGCAGCCACCTTATTGCACCAGTTTTTTGCTAAAAAACAGCATGCCTCTCTTGCCCCACACACCGTACTCACCTGACCTTGTTCCATGCAACTTCTTTTTGTTTCTGCAAATGAAGAGGGACATGAAAGGATATTGATATGAAGAAGTGAAGAAAAAAATGAGGGAGGTGCTGTCAGCCATCCAGAGTTTGTAAAATGTTTCCAAGAATGAAATCACAGATTTGATAAATGTATTCATTGTAATGGTTTAAGTAATAAAGTTGTTTTGCAAAAAAAGTTAAATACATAGCTTTGAAAATACTTCTGTTCATTTTTGGGGGGGTTATCTCCTCATATCCAATATTTTTCACCAATGCATAATTTTCCTTTGGTCTTCCTTATTCATTGTCCTGCTTTTGCAAACATGAGGTGAGTGAAAAAGCTTTAGCTTGGGCCAGGAACACAATTAGTCCTCACACATTTCCTTTTTAACACTTTAGGTCTTTTGAAGGTTTACTCAATGCAATCTCTCAAATGCTCACTTTAACTCCAGTCTTACACTCAAGACATCAAGGGTCACATTTGCACAGTCAGAAGCCCATACATACACATTTTTATACAATCATAAGTGGTCTTTACACACAAACAAACACACTGTGGTCCTCAAAGACCGGAGAACCCCAGAAACCAAGTCACACATTTACAAAGTGTAGCTCATATATATAGACTTATATGCAAAACCCAGGTCTTACACATACATGGACACGTACATGTACTGTTAGTTATTTTTCACAACTACACAAGTACAAAACTAAACCACGTATGGATATATGCACCCATATTGAAAGACAATAGTTTTTTATCTTTTGGAGAAATATTAAAAGCAAAATGTATTTTTAAACTAGACACCCGCATATTTCTCTCACTCACACACACAGGAGTGAAGGTTTTATCATTGAATAAGCACTAAAACAATATGAAGTATCACAGTCTAGCCTCTAATATTACAAAGACAGAAAAGACTCATACTTTTTATAGAGCTGAGTGGATAATTATCCTCATAAGTTCAAGACAAAATGCCTAAATTCTAATATCTTTATGGCAGGATACATGAAGCAATACCAATCTCCTTCCAAGTAACTAGGAGACAGGAGTAGGATTTTTTCCATGGTGTTTTTATTTCAAAACGGAGCCCCGATGGCTTAGTTGGCAGGGCATTTTGAGCTGCTAACTAATAGGTAACTAGTTTAAACTCACCAGCTGCTCCTCTGGAGAAATGAAATCGCTCCCATAATAGTTAAAATTATCGGAGACCAAAAGTGACAGTTCTACTCTGCCTTACAGGGTTGCTCTGAGTTGGAATCCATACGGTTCCCAAGTCAATGATTTACAGTTTCCAAAGAGAGTAATAGTTTACAATGAACAGTTGTCCAAAGGGAATTCTTAAAGAACAGGGGAGGTGGGAAGGGAGTCTCTTATTTTCAACAGAACTGAAATATCTTATTTCCAACTTGGAGGCCCTGGATAGTACAAATGGGTACGTGCTGGACTCCTAATTGAAAGGCTGACAGTTTGAAACCACCCAGAGGCACCGTGGATGAAGGCGACAAGCATCTGCAAGGATTTCAGCCAAGAGAATGGCCGCAGAATGCTGTCCTCTGACACATCGGGTGGCCGTGAGTCAAAGACCATTCCGTGGCAACTGGTTACGGTATTTTTTACTTTGTGTTTATCCTTACAATCTTTACACATATGCATATTTGTCGTTGTTGTTTACTGGGTGCCTTGGAGTCGATCTTGGCCCACTCACAACTGTACTTTGAGCCCATTGTTGCAGCCTGTCATACACAGACACACACACACTCACAATTTTTGCAGCCTCTGTCATACACACACACACACACACCCCCTCACAACTGTACTTTGAGCCCATTGTTGCAGCCTCTGTCACACTCACACACACACACACACACGCACACACGCGCGCGCCCGCACACACGTGAACGTAAATTACAACCCGGGTCCCGCTCGCCGACGTCGTCCAGGCAGGATCTCTCACAATCACACCCGGATTACCTCACACACCGCTACCTCACGCCTCCGGCCCCACACATTGTCTCCAGAGCCCGTCGCCCACCCGCTAGGCTGACACACAAAGGACCAGGCCGGGCAGAGACCCGCACCACCTCAGGGGACGGAAACGGGCCGTGGTGCCTTCTGGGAAATGTAGTCTGGACACTGGCAATCCGTGGGCGTGATGGTCTCCTTCAGTGACGGCGCGGATGAGACTCTGCTCCAGTCCCGAAGGAGCGCGCCTCCTCTCCTCTCTGCAGTGAATCCCTCTCCCCAGCGGACGCGTGGGAGCCTCCGCGGGCCGGGATCACGGCGCCCGTGCCCTGCCCGGTGCTCCCGGTCCACGCCACGCCCCGGAGGCTTCTGGGAGGGGCCGCTTTCATTTTTAAGTGCGCACGCGCCGCTGGGGGCCGCAGCACCCGCCGGTGGATGTGAAGGAACTCCGGGAGAGTCGGGGGGCAGGCGCCCCCGAGCGGAAGCACCCTGGGATAGCAGCCGGGGAGGGCGGTGCAATGGGGTAGCGGGCTCAGTCGGTCATGGGGTGCATATTCGAGGTGCCCAGAGGAAAATTAGAACTGAGGACCGTGCGGAGTTAGGCCACAGCTCGCACTTTGGGAGGGGGGAGTGGGAGGGGCGGGAGGGGCGGGGCCCAGAGCGCCGGACTGCGTGTACGTACGGAGGGGCGGAGTCTGGCGGTACTTGACCGCGTGCGTGCTGTCTGAGTGACTGCGTGCGTGAGGCCGGTGGTGGCTTGGCTTGAGGGCGGGGCCTTGCCCCCTCTAGCTGCATGCTTGAGGGGGCGGGGCCGTGCCTGGCCCTGGTGGTCCCAATAGGAAGTGCGCAGGCGCGGGGAGAACGGGGGTCTTTGCGCAGTTATCATTGTGGGCAGTTATCATTGTAGGCGTCGCCGGGGCCAGACGGGGAAGGAGGTGAGGGTGTGTTGTGTGTCTCTGTGTGGTTGTGACCCAGCGGGGTGGGGGGGTCTCCGATCCTCGCGACCACCGGGACTCTGATCAGGGCCTGCGGTGGGCTACGGTCTGGACCGTGGCGGGCGACCCGGGTCTGCAAGGTGCGAATCCCAGGATGGTGAGGGGCAGCTATCCGGGCCTGCGTGGGCGGCGGTCCAGGACCGATGGGGTGGTCGTCCCAGGATGGCGAGGGGCTGTGGTCCGGTGCTAGGATCCGGGACCAGAGGGGTGAACCATGCCTGCCAAGGGCAGTGATTTGCGCTCGATGGGGTGGTCGTTCCAGGAGGCGAGGGGCTGTGTTCCAGGCGCGCGCGAACGGGGATTATCTGGAACCCATGGGGCACGGGACCTGTATGGAGCTCTGCGTTGAGGGCGAACCTGACCTGCGTGGGCGGATTATCCCAGGCTTGCGTGGGTGGTGACTCGGGACCTGGAAGGGATCCCGCGTGGACGGGGATGAGTGCCTGCTAGGGGGCTGCTCCGGGACCTGCATCGACTGTGATAGGGGCCCGATGGGGCTGTGCAGAACCTGCGTAGGCAGTGATATGAATGAGCCCCGTGTAGGTGGTGATCCGAGACCTGCGTGGGTGGTGACAGGGGCTTGCATAGATGGTGACCTCTGCCTTATGGGCTGTGACCCTGCACCTGCGTAGGCGGTGATGCGGGTGCTGCAAAGCAAGTGATATAAACCTGCGCGGGTGGCGATATAAACCTGCGTAAACAGTAATCCTGCAAAGGGAGTTTTGTAAACCTGCGTGGGCGGTAATCCAGGTCTTGCAAAGCGAGTGATAGACGTCTGCGTGGACTGCGATATAAACCTGCGTAGGCGGTAATGCGGATACTGCAAAGGGAATGCGGATACTGCAAAGGGAATGCTAAAAACCTGCGTGGGCGGTAATCCGGGTCCTGCAAAGCGAGTGATAGACGTCTGCGTGGACTGCGATATAAACCTGCGTAGGCGGTAATCCCGATACTGCAAAGGGGGTGATAGACGCCTGCGTGGGCGGTAATCCGGGTCCTGCAAAGCGAGTGATAGACGTCTGCGTGGACTGCGATATAAACCTGCGTAGGCAGTAATGCGGAAACCGCAAAGGGAATGATAAAGACCTGCGTGGGCAGTAATCCGGGTCCTGCAAAGGGAGTGATAAGGCACCTGCGTAGCTGGTGATCCAGTCCTGAGCAGGGAGTGATACAAACCTGCGTGTGAGGTGACCGGGTCCTGCAACGGGTATGCTATAAACTTGCGTGGGCGGCAGTCGGGTCCTGTGTAGATTCCTGCCTAGGCGGTGATCCTGTCCTGTGAAGGGAGTGATAAACCGATGTAGGCGGTAATCCAGGTCCTGCAAAGGGAGTGCTATAAACCTGCGTATGCGGAATTCCAGGTCCTGCAAAGGTGTACTAGATGCCTGCGTTGGTGGTGATAGATGCCTGCGTGGCTGGGGATCCCGGACCTGCGTGGGCAGTGATGGGGGGGTATGCAAAGGGAGAGAGATTTAGAGTCTGCGTAGGCTATGATAGAAACCTGAATGGGTGGTCCATAGCCTGCGGGGAGGGGGGGGTGACGGGTGGGTGTTATCTATAAGGTACCCTGCTTGGAGAGTGATCTGCACCTGCTGGGAGGTGATCTGAGACGGAGGGAGCTCCGATCTGAGCACCTGGGGTGGTGTGCCAGTGACCAGTGTCCTGCCCTAGGCCTGCACCTGCGTTGGAGTGTGTGCCTCGGAGCATTGAGATTATGACAGTCATTTCTGCGGGATGTGTAAGTGCGGCTATATGTTTGTGGCGTCTATGTGTGAGAGAGAAAGAAATGGCGCCTGACTGTGGTGACAAAGCTGTGTCCCTAGGCTAGCCAAGCATCACCATGCATTTACATGAGAAGCAAATGCGGCAGCCCGCCCACGAATTGCTCAATGAACTAATCTCCCTGGAATGTGCTCTGGAATTGAGGATGGCAAACCTTAAGCAGGGACGTGCCGCACGCAGTCCCTGGAGAAAGACATCATGCTTGGTAAAAGCAAAGGGCCAGTGAAAAAGAAGCAAGAACCCTGGACAGCAGTGGCTGTACTGGTGGGACGAAAACAGCAACGCCTGGCAGGATGGCTCAGGGCTGGACAGTGTGTCTTTGGGTTGGCCATGTCACCCAGCAACAATAACAATCTTTGTGGGAGCAAATGTCCCGGATTTTCCTCCCACAGAGCTCCTGGGTGGGTTCAAATTGGGCCCCCCCCTTTTTTTACAGCCAAGTGCTTAATTATTGTGTTACCAGCGTCTGTGTGCTGCCTGAGAGCTTGCATTTTGTAGGAGAGACAATAAAATGGATGATGGCAATTATTTTGAGAAAATGAAGCAGGAATGTTTCTCACTATTGCTCCACACCCCCTCTTGACCCCCCCCCCAGTGATTCCTGGCAATCCCTTCATGGGAAATCTAGACATATGACTTTGAACCCCCCACCCTCCCAGCCACGAAGTGTGGGTTTCCACAGGGAGGAGGGAGATTTCTAGCCTCACTCCTGCGCCTCTGAGATTTGGGGTTCTACTGGTTTGCTGCCACCAACCCAGCCCCCACGTGACAAAATAGAGCCTCCAGGTAGGTTCGAACCCTCAGCCTTTTAGATCAGCTACTCATCACAAACCATTTAGGCCACCCAAGCTCTAAGACCTCAACTCAGGGCAGTTCCATATGACACGTTTCTGTTGGTGCGAAGCGAGAGGGGCCTCGTTACAAAGGGAGGAGAGAAGAAAATGAAGGTTCAGACTATGGCATGGGGGATCTGTCATGCGCCCCCCCCCCTGTCAGGAGTGTGTCCCCCCAAGCTTGAGAGTCACCACTCTGAGGGACCTCGGGGACAAGAGAAGGTAATTTGCAGGAAAGTGGTGGAGTAGAGTCCCCAGATGGCACAGAGAGTTCAGCGCTGGGGGCTGCTCAGCAAAAGCTCACCCAGATGAACCTCAGAAGAAAGACCTCGTCGTCCACTTCCAGAAACTCCACCCTTGAAAACCCTATCTCGGGGTCATAGTCGGCTCACAGGCAAAAAGGTGTGGATGATGGGGAAAGGGGTTGTCCTCTAAACGGACATACCTGGATTTTTAATTGCTGCTAGGTGCAGGCGCATGCGCTCAGGCGCAGCGACCCCCATGCACAACAGAAGGGGCCTGCACCATCCCCACCATTCTTCAAGTTTGAGTCCGTCTCCTGGAAGGCCGTGTTCTTCACTGACGACACGGGCAGAGTATGTGAGGGGAAGGCATCCTGGCGACAGTTCTTCCCCACAGTTAGGTGTCAGCGGTGTGCCTGGGGTGTCTGACGTCACCAGCAGCAGCAAACACCCAAGGGGAATTCCAAGGAAGCACCATCTGCCTCACCAGGAGCAAGCCTGGTCTCCTAGGGCATACTTCTCTTCCCACCCCTTCTCTCTGCTCACCCCACCCTCCCCTCCTCCCTCCTCAGATAAAAGGTGCCACACTAGCAAGGACCCGAAATTGGTATGGTGGCAAAGGGCAGTCTCGTCACGTGGCAGCGCCGTGGGTTTCTCCCTGGGCTACTAATCAGAGTCAGCAGTTCAAAACCACCAGCTGCTCCGCTGGAGACTGGAGGCTTTCAACTCCTGCAGGAAGGTCAGCCTCGGAAACCCACAGGGGCAGTTCTGCCCTGCCCTGTAGGGTCACCGTGAATCAGTCACCTTGCTGGCAGGCAGGGAGGCGTTTTGTTTGTTGTTTTTCTGTTTTGAATAAGGACTCCACAGCTCACCTAAATCGTTCCCCCCACCCCCCACCATGGCCAGCTCATCCCCAGGTGAAACTGCCCCTCACCCCAAAATGGAGAACAGCCACGTCCAGTCTCAAGATGGAGGATGCAGGGCGGGGGCGGGAGTGGGGTGGGGGGTGTCACGGCCCAGTCACGTGGACATGCAGGCCCGACCATCGCATTTGCCATACAGCCTCATTTCCACCCCATCACTGTGGGGGGCCATTCTAAGTAATTGGTCGCGCAGGCAGCTCAGGGTTGGCCGGGGAGAGCCGCACAGAGGGGGGCCTGTCCACTGTATTAAGGGCTGTTGTTCTGCTGGCTGCAGCCGCAGCCCACCAGGGAGAGGGAAGCAAGCACCAACCAGTGTCGCCCTATTACTTACATTTGTTGTCAAAGCACCCCTGCTGTCTAACCCTGCACTCCTGCAAAGCCTTGGTTTTTTTCCTGTCTCCTCCCACCCCTCCAAAAAAAGAAAGAAAATCAGTACAGGGAGGCGTCCATTATATCATTGCCTGGCCCGGGTTCCCTGATCCCTCAAGCACAGGAAAACTGCAGGCAGAGCTGTCTAAGGGGCCCGCACCGCAGTGGAGCCCCTTGGTAGCGCACACAGTTAAGCGCACCCACCCCCGCGCTGGCCACTGCAACTCTGCAGAGGGTCCTCCTGAGGCAAGCTTCCGGAAGGCCTGCGGAGCCCGCACCAGTGTCCACTAAGGAAGGGGTGGGGGTGGGCCACGTTTGTTTATGGTTTTTTTCTTAACCAGCCGAGGGTGATCGTGATCGACAGGAACCAGGTAAGACACACACAGGCGCCTCAACCCTGTGGTCGCCTGACGTTCTCTCCTGCCCAAAGGATGCGCCCGCCTTCATCTCAGAATACGCAGCCCCAGATTATGGCATGATTTTAACCTGAACTGATGGGTGGGGGGCGGGGGGCCGTGTGTGGCAACAGTGCCTACATTGAGGGGAAAGGTTGACAGAGCCATTGGTGGGAAGTGAGCGCCTGCGCTGGCCCACCCTGGCCCACGCGAAGTCGGTGCATGGGGAGTCTGAGACTTGTTCGTTATTTGTTTGTTTGTTTGTTTCCCTCTAGGATCGTGCAAAGAGTGGATGCTCTCAGCTGCAACCCAAGGACTGGAGATTTGAGTCTGCCCAGCAAAGGCACCCATCCCACCCAGGGAGACAGGCCCGTCGAGGGGATCTGCTTCTAGAAGGTCATTCTGGCGTGCGCTGGTACTCTGGGCACACAGCTGACTCCCCGGAAACCAATGACAGCCGCTCGTTGATAGGCGTGGGCTGTGAGGATGTCCCTGGGGTCTGGGGGAGGGGACCCTGGGCCTGGGGGACTGGCTGGCCCCCTGTTCACAGCCTCCCTTCAAATGGCTCGACTCTTTTTCTTTTTCAAAGGAGTGTGCTCAAATGTTAGTGTTGGTGACCAGTGGCCAGGCGCCCCTTGCGCTAGTCTCTTTTCCAAATAAACAGCTCATTGCCGTTGGTTCCCTGCGGACGCCTAGCCTAGCGACGCTACAGAGCGGCCACAGGGTTCCGGACCGTAACCCTTGACCGGAGTTAAAAGCCTCTCGCTTTTCTCCGGTTGGTGCTTTCGAACTATCCCCCTTCACGCTGTGAGCAGCTAACGTGTAGCCCACACAACAAAACCACCACCAAACTCCCTGCCCAGCTGCTAGTGGGCTTGAACTGCTGACCGCGCGGATCACAGCCCAACCTGAAACCACTCCACCACCGGTGCTCTTCTGACGTGTGGCCTGCAAGGGGGGCGGTGGGGTGCAGTGTGGTGCCTCTTCGGGACCCTGCCCTAATGCAGAATAGAAAGGCAGGGCAGGCAGGCTCACTGCGGTTGCCTAGCCAAGGGACATCCATGCTTCCCAGGGGACCGCTGCCCCGTGTGCAGTCACAGCTTGGGCGAGAAGCCCCATAAATAAGCCCATTCCCATTGAGCCAGTTCCCACTCGGGATCCAACAGGAGAGAGTTGTCCCCCCCAACCCCGCCACAAGGCCCCCAACACTGCAGGGCCTTGCTCAGACTGCTGGTGGGTGCCCCAGGCCCTTCAGTTGGCCCAGCACTCTAACCACTGCTCCCCCCTACCCCCCCACTCCCAAGGTAGCACGTGGAACGCATGCCTCGCCCTCACAGAGGATGCAGCCCGTGTGACAGGCCCTTGATAGGGGACAGAGGGGCGTGTTTGACGCAGGGCTCATGGGAAGCCAGCACTCAGTCCTGGGGTCAAACCAGTGTCCAGTCTAAAGGGCAGCCTCATCTTCCTCCCGTCGAAGCAGCTGGCGCCTCCAAACTGCTGGCCTTGCCGTTCTCAGCCTGGCGCATAACCCCCCCCCAAAAAACAAAAAACAACCAAACTCACGCCAGCGGTGAGGCTCCGACTCAGAGTGGGTGTACATCTGTTTGGAGCAGACAGCCTCCTCCTGGGCCTGCAGACCGGCTGGTGGCTTTCACCTGCTGGCCTTAATGGTTAGCACAGC
Source organism: Tenrec ecaudatus (assembly GCF_050624435.1). Classification (NCBI taxonomy): domain Eukaryota; kingdom Metazoa; phylum Chordata; class Mammalia; order Afrosoricida; family Tenrecidae; genus Tenrec; species Tenrec ecaudatus. The sequence continues at coordinate 2,246,149 of NC_134547.1, read as the reverse complement.
GGTTCTCAAGCTTCCTGGTGCCAAGACCCTTTCATGCAGATCCTCATGTGGTGGTGACCCCCACCATACAATTATTTTTGTTGCTACTCCCTGTCATTGTTCTACTGTTATGAATCGGGAGACCCTTGTGAAAGGGTAGTTCCACCCCCAAAGGGGTCTCAACCCAGAGGTTGAGAAGCTCTGGGCTAGCATCATCACGGCAAGGGAGGCGGTGACCCTGGCAGCCACCCACCTGTGCAGCCCCGCTCTCCGAGGAAGTGGGGGAAGAAGGGGAGTGTGGCCCCTGTACCCACGTCCGTCTGTCCCGAATGCTCTCCCCATAGTGCCCCCAGGGCTCACACAACCCCTGGCTCTCCAGCCTCCCATGGGGCTCTCTGCCTGACACTGTGTTGGTCCTGGGCCCTCCCCATGTTGCTAGGTGAGGGATACATGGGGTGGGGGGAGACCAGCACTTCTCCCTTGCTCAGGAACAAACCCTTCACCCCCACCCCAGACATGAATGGAGACATGGGTCGCCTGGCCCAGAGCTGGCTGGGACTGCTGGGGGTGGGGTCCTGAAGATGCTCTGTCCTACCTGCATGGAAAAAAGGGGGTGTGTGCTGGTGTCGGGCCTGGTGTGTGCAGCTGCTTGTCCGGGATGTGTGTCCCAAGGTGTGTGTGTGTGTGTGTGTGTGTGTGTGTGTGTGGTGAAAGTATATGTCCTCGTGTAAATGGGTGTGCGCCCAGGTGAGGTGTGAGTGTGTGTCACAGGTAAGGTGGATGGGAGTTCAGGTGAGGAAAGAGAGTGTGTCCTCGTGTATATGTGTATGTGTGTCCTGTGTTGCATGGGTGTATGTGTCCAGATGAGGTGAGAGTGTATGTGGGTCCCAGGTGAGGTGAGCGTGTGTTGGCTTGCCTGCCCCCAGCCCCATCTCATGACCCCGTTTCTCCACAGCTCTCTGCTCTGTGTGTGTGTCCACCCGGAAGAAGGAAGAATGCCTGCTACCCGGGGAAAGGCCAGGTCCACGGTGAGTGCCTGACTCCTTTTTCTCACCCCAGGAGCCACTCCCCAGGCCCCCCAATCACCGTGGAGGGGGCACCCTGAGAAGAGCCCCAGGGACCCCTGTCTGCTCCATGGGCACCTGTCTGTTCACCTGTCCACGGGCAGCCAGGGCCTTGCTGGCCTTGAGAATCCCCACCACCACCCCCTGAGCCCCACCTCAGGGTCTCAGGTGCTCCGGGTAGAGCCACCTGCCAGCTACTTCTCAAAGCCACAGGGAGGATGCCGCGAGCTGGACACACAACAGGCCTGGGCACCCACCCTGGCAGGGTTGGACACCCACGCACTCACATCACTGAGGACACTCACAGGCCTGGACACATCTGGGAGCACACACATACACACACACGCACACACACACCCCTGGACACACATTCACATACCTGAGGCCACACACAGGCCTAGAGAGAGATGTGGGGAGACACACACACCTGAGGGTGCACACACACGCACACTCATACCTGGACACACATCTGGGGACGCAGACATCACTCACCTGTACACAGTCATGGGCATGGACACACACACACCTGGGTGCTTACACACATGGACATGCACACGTCAACCTCCCTGGACATCCACTCCCACATATGAGAGCACTCACAGGCCTAGCCCCCCACGAGATCCGAGCACACAGGTACTCGGGAGCTACAGGCACGCCTCGCAGATGCGTGGGTTCAACACAGGGCGCCTCGGGCGTGACTGCAGTGGTTTCCTGGCGCAGAAGAAAGCGGTGTTCAAGCTGCACTGGAGCCCGCCGAGTGTGCAAGGGTGTCACAGCAGAGTCCCCAGTGGCTCAAGAATTTCCTCCACGTGACACCCACCGCAATTCAGCACACGCTTTTGGGAAACTGGTGCCCAAAGGTGGGCTTGATGTGGGGATGCCCCCCCCCACCAGTTTATATTAAAAAACAAGGCATTCCAAGGCCAGGAAGGCAAGGCGCAGTGAAATCGAGGAGGCTTTGGTTTATGGAATAACCTCTATTGCTTTGGGATAAAAACCATTTGTCTCCCCTACCCTTCCCACAGCAGTTCCTGGTGTTCACTCGGCCCCGAGGTGAACCCTCAACCCCAACAGAGGCTCAGTGCCCTCTAAGAACCCCCTAAGGTACCTCGATGAACACCCTTGCTGGGGGTCCACTCCACCACTCCCCCAGTGACCTAGCAGGGCAAACAACGTGTGCTATTCCGTTTCAGGCCGAGGTGACCTTTGAGGACTTGGCCATCTACTTCTCCGAGGAGGAGTGGGAGCTGCTGACCCCCATTCAGAAGCTTCTGTACCAAAATGTCATGTTGGAGAACTACCAGAACCTGGTGTACCTCGGTAAGGCTCGCTCCGCGTGGCCCTGTGATGGGCTGCTGGCGGGGGACAGAGCTCCACACTCGGGATGGATGTGCTCACAGTCCAGGGTGAGCGCCGTAGCTCTAAGGGAAGGCTTGCTCTGCGGGTGATCTTCACGTGGGCTTCCTTCCCTTGTCCCCCTCAGCAATGCACCAAATTGACTCCCTGGAGTTACAGCCACCTCACATGAGTCCTGCCCCCTGACCATGGAGTTACAGCCCCCTCACACTAGACCTGCTCCCCTGTTGATAGAGTCACAGCCCCCTCACACTACTCCTGCCCCCTGATCATGGAGTCACAGCCCCTCACACTAGACCTGTCCCCCCTGACCATGGAGTTACAGCCCCCTCACACTAGACCTGCTCCCCTGTTGATAGAGTCACAGCCCCCTCACACTACTCCTGCCCCCTGATCATGGAGTCACAGCCCCTCACACTAGACCTGTCCCCCCTGACCATGGAGTTACAGCCCCCTCACATGAGTCCTGCCCACGGACCACAGAGTTACAGCCCCCTTACTCTAGACCTGCTCCCCTGATGATGGAATCACAGCCCCTTCACATTACTCCTGCCCCCTGATCATGGAGTTACAGCCCCTCACACTAGACCTGTCCCCCCTGACCATGGAGTTACAGCCCCCACACACTAGACTTGCCCCCATGACCACAGAGGCACAGCTCCTCACACTACACCTGCCCCCCTGACCACGGAGTTACAACCCCCTCACACGAGATCTGCCCCTGACCATGGAGTTAGAGTCCCCTCACACTAGTCCAGCCTCCTGATGATGGAGTTTCAGCCCCCGCACACTAGACCTGCCCCTGACCATGAAGTTACAGCCCCCTCAGACTAGTCCAGCCTACTGACCATGGAGTCACAGGCCCTCACACTAGACCTGCCCCCTAACCAGGGAGTTACAGCCCCCTCACAATAGACCTGCCCCACTGACCATGGACTTACAGCCCACACACACTAGACTGGCCCCCCATGATGATAGAGTCAAAGCCCCTCACACTAGACCTGCCCACTCACCATGGAGTTACAGCCCCTCACACTAGACCTGCCCCCTAACAATGGAGTTGCAACCCACTCACACTAGACCTGCCCCCTATGATGATGGAGTCACAGCCCCTCACACTAGACCTGCCTCCCTGACCATGGAGTTACAGCCCCTCACACTAGACCTGCCCCTGACCATGAATGTTGCAGCCCCATCACACCAACCTGCCCTCTGACCATGGAGTTATAGCCCCGCACACTAGACCTGCCTCCCTGATCATGGAGTCACAGCCCCCTCACACTAGACCTGCCCCCTGACCTTGGAGGCACAGTCCCCTCACACTAGACCTACCTCCCTGATCATGGAGTCACAGCCCCCTCACACTGGACTTAACCCCTGACCCTGGAGTCACAGCCCCCTCACACCTACCCCCTGACCATGGAGTTACAGTCCACTCACACTAGACCTGCCCCCATGATGATGGAGTCACAGCCCCCTCACACTAGACCTGCCCCCTCACCATGGAGTTATAGCCCACACACACTAGACCTGCCCCCAATGACGGAGTCACAGCCCCCTCACACTAGACCTGGCCCCTGACCATGAAGTTACAGCCCCTTCACACTAAACCTGCCCCCCATGATAATGGAGTCACAGCCCCTCACACTATTCCTGCCTCCCTGACCACGGAGTTACAGCCCCCTCACACTAGACCTGTCCCCTGACCATGGAGTTACAGCCCCCACACACAAGAACTGCCCCCCATGATGATGGAGTCACAGCCCACACACACTAGACCTGCCCCCGATTTAATGGAGTTACAGCCCCCTCAAAGTAGACCTGCCCCCTCATCATGAACTTACAGCCCCCTCACATTAGACCTTCCCCCTCACCATAGAGTTACAGCCCCCTCACATTAGACCTGCCCCCTCACCATGGAATTACAGCCCCCTCATACTAGACCTGCCCCCCTGACCATGGATTCACAGCCCCATCACACTAGACCTCTCCCCTCACCATGGAGTCACAGCCCCCTCACACTAGACCTGCCCCCTCACCATGGAGTTACAGCCCCCTCACACTAGACCTGCCCCCTCACCATGGAGTTACAGGCCCCTCACACTAGACCTGCCCCCTCACCATGGAGTTACAGCCCCCTCACACTAGACCTGCCCCCTCACCATGGAGTTACAGCCCCCTCACACTAGACCTGCCCCCTCACCATGGAGTTACAGCTCCCTCACACTAGTCTTGCCTCCTAATCATGGAGTTACAGCCCCCTCACACAAGGCCTACCCCCTAATGATGGAATTACAGCCCCCTCACACTAGTCCTGCTTTATGACCATGGAGTTACAGGCCCCTCACACTAGACCTGCCCCCCTGACCATGGAATTACAGCCCCTTCACACTAGACCTGCCTCATTGACTCTACAAAGGAAACCCATTCCTGTCCCCATTCTCACATGTGGGGTGAGGGTGTCCAATTCAATCCACAGCCACACCCCAATATCCAAAACCCCCATCCCTAGCGGTGTGCATTCTACCTGATCTGCTCGCATAAGCACCAGCCACTCCTTGTTTACCAGGCAGCTCTGCAGGGGGAAGACTCTGCACAGCTTCCAGCTCCTGCATGGAGTGTGCGATTCCATGTCCCTGGAGTCCATCTCAAGCCTTCTTTTCTATCCCTGGCCCCTCAGATCCCAGGGTCAGAATGGTCCGAGCTAGGCTGCTAACTTCAGTATCTGCGGTTCACGCCTCTAGGCGCCGCTGCAGGAGGAAGATGAGGCTTTGGCTCCTTTAAACACAGGTTTCCAGCTTCAGAATCCCACAGGGTGGTTCTGCTGGCTCTGTGCCCCTGGTGGCTTTGACCTGCTGACCATCGGCAGCTGCTCATCTCCTCTCTGCCTCGATGAATACCCAAGGTGTCCTAGGAGTGGGATTGCTGGGTCTCCGAGCAGAAGCCAGAGTGCTCCTTAGAAGCCAGGATGGCAAGACCTGGCCTCACATAGTTTCGACATGAGGTCAGGAGAGGCCAGTCCCTGGAGAAGGCAGGGAAAAGAAAACCCTCGGAGAGATGGCCAGACACCTTGGCCCCAACCATGGGCTCACGCAGAGGGACCCCTGCACGGATGGTACTGGAGCGGCCAGTGTTTCCTTTCGGGGTGCAGAGTCGCTATGAGTCGGAACTGACTCCACAGCACTTAACCCACCAGACACCAAACCAGTGCCATCGAGCCAGTTCCCGCCCACGGCAACCCTGCGGCAGAGAATCCTACTGCTCCTTAGGGTTTCTTGATGAGAACCTGCGGCCCCGTCTTTGGCTGGGGGGTTTGAACCAATGACTGGGGTTAGCAGCCCAGCGCTTAACCCACAGCCCCACCAGGGCTGAGAACATGTAGACATAGAAATCTGTCACCCCAAAATGCACAGACGGGGCCAGCAGCATCATTTTTTCCCCGGCCCTGTCATGTTCTCCTCGGGATTGGTTATAGCGCCTATCTTCTATGGATAGACACGAGATAGAGAAGAACCCCTATCAGTAGTTCCAGAGTCTGTCTGCTGGCCCTTCTCATTGTTGTCCCATCGGATCTGGTGAAGTGCCATGCCATGCCCTGCCGCCCACTGATTCCCAAGTCAATTTTCAGGATTCCTTGGGGACTGCATTGCTTTGCTCCCCTTGCTGCTCTGTGGTGCTCCTTCATGTTGCGCTTGGGGCTGGGGGGGGGGGCGGTCAGACCAGGCACAATAGCCACACTGTCCCCAGTGCTGTCCCCTGTTGCCCTGTGCATGGTCCCTGTGTCTCATGGTGGGGTCAGCCCCATGGCCCTTGGTATGCACTGGCTGCTCCAAGCAGGAATGCCACCTCCCAGGCTTGGTGGACCAGGGTGCAGTTCTCTCTCTCTCTCTCTCTCTCTCTCTCTCTCTCTCTCTCTCTCTCTCTCTCTCTCTCTCTCTCTCTCTCTCTCTCTCTCTCTCTGTTTGCTCCCCTGTGGTCCGGGCAGGCCCACCACTGTTTGTGGGCTGTATCTTCAGTGCTGTCCTCTGTAGTACATTCTACCGGAGAGGGGGCCAACCCCGAAGGCCTTTCTGTTAGTTCACTGCTTCATGCCTGTGTGTGCCCTGGGGCTTGGCGCCCCAAGTTGAGGTCTGGTCCCTTTCTCACTTTCCTGTGGAGACATGAGCAATACCCTCCTCGTGTGTGGGTGTGCTCTGTTACCCTACTCTGCACATCCTCCTTTAAAAAAATTTTTTCCCCATTTCCCTCCTCCTGGTTAGTTGGCTGCCACATACATCCCTGGGTGGCGTCAGACCCCTGCCAGAGTGCCTGGACCTCGCCCTGGGAATTGATGCATTTGGTGGCTTTCCCCCTATGCCCGTTGTGCTTTTTAAGCTTACCTCCGTGGACTCACGTTGGACTTGCCCTTTTGTGCTTGGGCAGCAGTGTTAAGAGTCCCAAAGTGGGAAAACCCAGATGTTCACCAACTGGTGAGTGTGGTGTACCTACCTATCCAGTGGGCTGTGACTGCATCTTTATGCAAATCACATGCTACATCTATTGTTTGTTGGTTGGTTTGCAAATCCCACAGTCCCCTCAAGTATTGGTTTCCCACATACTCATTCACTCTGGGTGTAATAAATGGGATAATGAATGAGGAAAAATTAGAAACATGGATACCTTGGAGTTACCAAACCAAACCCCCTGTTATTGAGTTGATTCCGATTTCTACAGGACACGGTAGAACTGCCCTTGTGAGTTTCCGAGACTGTAACTCTTTACAGGAGTAGGCAGCCTCCTCTTTGTCCAGCAGAGCAGCTGGTGGATTTGAGCTGCTGACCTCAAGGTTAGTCCCTAACACATAGCCCACTGCACCTTCAGGGCTCCAGCACATAGCAAGCCCTCCGTTAAAAACAGAAACTATAGAAACAAACACAAACCACTGTATTTGAATAAGTGCCAACTCGGAGACCCCATAGCATTGCTCCGTGGGGTTTCCAAGGCTATAAATCCTTACGGGCGCATATCCTTCTCCTTCTCCCACTGAGCAATCAGTAGATTCGAACTTCAGACTTTCCAGTTAGCAGCCGTGCACTTGACCTCTCTGCCACCAGAGCACCCAATGTGCTCCATGTAAAATCCACTGCCATTACAGCTCCGATGAAACACAACATTCCTCTGGTTCCCTGAGGCTTCCTCACCCCCCACTATCAGGAACTCAGTCCCGCCTTTCCGTCCTGGCTAAGCTGGAGCATGTACACTGGTACTGATAAGAGCTCATGACACACGGAATCCAGGACAGATAACCCCCTTAGGAACAGAATTGGGAGTAGTGATAATAGGAGGGTAGGGGGAAGGTGGGGAGAAGGGGGGAGGAACTGATCTCAACGATCGACATATAACCCCCCACCCAGGGGGACGAACAACAGAAACATGGGTGAAGGGAGACATTGGTCGGTGTAAAATATGAAAATAATAATAACTTCTGATTTATCAAGGGTTCCCGAGGGTGAGAAGGAAGGGGGGGGAGGGACAAAAGAGGAGCTGATACCAAGGACTCAAGTAGAAAGAAAATGTTTTGAAAATGATGGTGGCAACCTATGTACAGATGTGCTTGATACCATTGATGTATGGGTGGTTGTAAGAGCCCCCAATAAAATGGTCTTTAAAATAAAATCCACTGCCATCAAGCCAGTTTTGACACATAGTGAGCCCTGGAGGACTACATGTTGGGCTGCTAACCTTGTGATCATCAGTTCAAGACCACTAGCTGCACCAAGGGAGAAAGACGAGGCCTTCTAGTCCCCCATGAAGAGTTACAGTCTCAGAAATCCAGAAGGATTGTCCTACCCTGTCCTGTGTGATGACCATTGGGTTCAACGTGCTCTTTGGGAGTGAGCTATTAGTTGGCCTCCCTATTTCTATCCAAAAAAGAAAGGAATCTTCCCAAACCCAGCCACCACCTCTTGTGCCCAATCACATGTTTGACTGAACCAAACTCTGGTAAAATTGAGCCTCCACCCCCACCTAAGAAGTAGGCTGCCAGACTGGGCTTTGGCTCCCAAGGGACCCCCAACTCACGGGCACTTCTCCCTCATCCCTCTGTGCAGGACTCTCCGGTCGAAAGCCCAGCGTGATTGCTTTGCTGCAGAAAGGGCAGGCGCCCTGGCTGATGGAGACCTTGCAAAGACGCCGCCGCCCCGGTGAGTGAGAGGACAGCCTCCATGAGCTCAAGACTCCCGGGGTGATTCCCCCAGGTGGAGGATAGAAAAATCAAAACCCCTGGCTGTCCAGTCAGCTCAGACCCGGGACGACCTCACATGTGAGATGGGTGGGGTGGGGTGCTCTGTTGGGGTGTCAACCTGGAGGAAGGACAGCCAGAGTGCTCCTTGGAAGAGAGCTTCGTCTCACGTACTTTGGCTATGTTACGAGGAAGAAGCATCCCCCGGAGAAGGACATCCTGCCAGGTAAAGGGTCGGGGACAAGGACCGGCGAACCCCAGGGACATAGCAGGGAGGGTGGGGGGCAGAGGATCTGGGTTTGGATCCCAAGAGACCTACACTCAGAAGTTTGCCTCTTCACACCCTGGTGTCCCCCCTCCCCCCGTAGTCTTCCCTGCATCTCTGGTTTCATATACCTCTCTGCCCCAGGAAAGGTGTGCTCTGCCCGCAACGGAGAGCACTTCTAGGGGGAGCGCTCAAGGTGCCACAACGCCTTCCGTTCCATCAAAATAAGAAGCTATTTTCCATGCCTGTTCATTTGGGTGACCTTCCCATGACCATGACTCGGCCCCTTTTCCACTCGCTCCCTCTCTGGTTGGCCAGAGGAACTGCTAAAGGGCTGCTAAACCACAAGGTCAGCAGTTCGAAATCACCGGGGAGAAAGACGAGGCCATGTACCCCATAAAGAGTGACAGTCCCACGGGGGCCCATTCTGCCCTGTCCTGGAGGATCTCCGTGGGTCATTAGTGACTCCATGGCCTTAAGGGCATTTGGTTGGCCAAGTTGCAGGTCCCCTATGTGTTTGCTCCCTCGCCATTGTGGTCTCAGCATTGTGTACGACAGCATTGATCTTCCCCGACGAAGTGTCCAAAATAAGCCAGTCGAAGTCTCAACAGCCTCACTCTTTAATTAGTGGCTGTCACGAAATACCATGGTTTCTGATGGGACACATCGCCCACCCTCACGAGGAGCTAGGAGTCAGCCATGCTGGATAAGCCAACAGCTCAGCACCCCAACTTGGTCATCTGACTGTCTGTGACTTAGTTGCCACGATGCCTGTGGGGGATGGTATGGCAGCACGTCAGCCCGTGGCCAGTTCCTCTGGGGCTAACATCAGCCACTCCCCCAACCCTCCAATCTCCCTCACCAATTCTGACACCCACCCTTCCTCCCAAGGCATCCTCCGCTTCTCACTGGGCCCGAAAGTCATTTCAACGGCCACACAGAGCTCACGGACAGGAGTCACAGTTTATTACGAAAATGATCAGCCCATTTTAAATTTTTCCTGGTTTTTAATGCTTCCTAATCCCTTTGCAATTGAGATTTTTCTCTGGTTTGTTTGTTTGGGGTGTGTTTTCCAGTGTATGAAATTCAGGAGAGGTAAATCTACAAAGAGGAATTGGATGAATGCCTCTTGGGGGCCTGGGAGGGGAGGCGGGAGGGAAATGGAGAGCTAGTAACAAGGCGTGTAAGAAGGTAGAAAATGTTCTGGAACCGATTGTGGTGGTATTTGTGCCACTCTTTTTGATAGGGCCCGACTATTGAAGTCCGTGGTATGTGGATTATATGTCAATAAAACTCTTCTTAGAAGCGTTCCAGTGTCCTTCCCCCACCTAAGTTCCAATTTTAAAAATGGTTTAAATAAATTAAAATGTCGTGTTCTCTATTTCAAATACAAAGAACCAAGTGGAACTAAATTTAGCCATGTACCGAATGAGGCTTTCCACTCTTACAAGAGTTAGTCTTGCAGACCCGCAGGCACAGTTCTGCTCTGGCATTTCTCTGAGTCAGCACTGAGCTGTGGGTCCGTATCTGCGTGATGTCGTGAGTTTGTTTTGGGGTTTTGTTAGTTTGTGTTTTGGGTTAACCTAGTATATTCAGAATACTACCGTGTCAACACATACAATCACGCCTTATGTATGTATAGCACTTTGTTGTGTTTCCCTGTGTCTCATTGGGCTTCAAAGATGTCGCTTACCCCACCAGCCACCCCCAGTGCTTGCCCTACAAGTGGAAAGCCCAAGGCTACCCTGCATCACACATTCTCTATAAAGCCTGGCTCGTTCATTTGTTCATGATAATGTTTTGTTTGTACACACATCTATGAGTAGGCCATCGAAGAATAGTGAATTTCACTATTTTTTCATTTTCAATACTTTACTCCCCCCCCCTTGCCTCAGGACAGTAGTTCTCCACCTCCTTAATGCCGTGACTCTTTACTACAGTCCCTCATGTGGTGGTGACCCCAACCATAAAATTATTTTCGTTGCAACTTCATAACTGCCATTTTGCTACTGTTTTGAATCGTCATGTAAATATCTGATAGACACGATGTTTTTTCATTGTTACACATTTAAACACAATTACAGCATAGTGATTAATTACAAACAATATGTCATTATATATTGTGAAATATTTATGTGTTTTCCAATGGTCTTAAGCGACCCCTGTGAAAGGATCATTTGACCTCCCCTCCCCCCGCCCCCAGGGGTCTCAACCCACAGGTTGAGAACCACTGCATAGGAGAATAATAATATATAACAAAAAAGAAGACACAAATCTTTTTTGTTGTTTTTGGTTTGGGTTTTTTTAACCATTTTATTGGGGGCACATACAACTCTTATCACAATCCATACATACATCAATTGTGTAAAGCACGTTGTACATTTGTTGCCATCATCATTCTCAAAACATTTGCTCTCCACTTAAGCCCCTGGCATCAGCTCCTCATTTTTCCCGTCCCTCATGAACCCTTGATAATTTATAATTTAATATTTTGTCATATCTTACACTGTCTGATGTCTCCCTTCACCCACTTCTCTGTTGTCCGTCCCTCAGGGAGGAGGTTATATGTAGATCCTTGTAATCAGTTCCCCCGCTTTACCCTACCCTCTCCCCCACCCTCCTGATGTTGCCATTCTCACCACTGGTCCTGAGGGGATCATCTGTCCTGGATTCCCTGTGTTTCCAGATCCTATCTGTACTAGCCAGATTTTTAAGGCAGACTTGGGATCGTGATAGTTGGGTTGGGTGGAGGGGGTGGAAAGGAAGCATTTAAGAACTAGAAGAAAGTTGTATGTTTCAATGTTGCTAGACTGTACCCTGGCTGGCTTGTCTCCTCCCTGCGACCTTTCCATAAGGGGATGTCCAGTTGCCTACAGATGGGCTTTGGGTCCCCCTCTCCGCACTCCCCCTCATTCACAATGATATGATTTTTTGTTCTTTGATGCCTGATGACTGATCCCTTCAGCACCTCGTGATCACACAGGCTGGTGGGCTTCTTTCATGTGGGCTTTGTTGCTTCTGAGCTAGATGGCCGCTTGTTTATCTTCAAGCCTTTACAACCCCAGATGCTGTATCTTTTGATAGCTGAGCTCCATCTGTTTTCTTCACCACATTTGCCTATGGACCCATTTGTCTTCGGCGATTGGAAGACACATCTTAATCTGGTTTTCAGTCTTAGAAACCTCCAGGTACTTTGCCATTTACCATATATAGTCTTATAAGAAATATTCTACTTCAAGAGTTTATTCCTTTCTCATCCTATTTTGCTGAGAATTTTGTTTTCTCTGTTTTCAATGTTTAGATGAATTTTATTAACTGCCTTTTCCATGCTCCCTGATATTCTTATGCAATCATTTCTTCATTTTGTTAATCTGGTGGTTCATATTGATTTATTTTAAGATGTTAAACAAGAATAAATCAATATGCTAGTGATAAATATTTTTTTAAAATTTTAAAACATTCACCTATGGTAGAAAAAAGTTGAATTTTCCAAAGGCACATGGTCACTTTGTGTCTCGGTCACATTTTGGTCACTCACAGTAAGTATTTCCATCTTAAAATGCTGTCTTATACTTACTAGATTACAATGTAGCTTTAATCCTTCATGTGTATCGGGAGAGCAAACAGATCCATGTGGCTTAGCAGCCATATTTGTTTTACGATGGTAGCCTGGAATCAAACCCACAATCATTTCAAGGTGTGTCGAATCAGCATTTTTAAAATGAGATGTTTCATGTTCTTTTAAAAAAATTTTTTTTAGTGCTGTCTTCACAGTGCAGTATGTGTATTATTCCCATCAAACCCATAGCTGTCACCCTGATTCCAGGTCATAGTGATCCTACGGGACAGGGTTGAACTGCCCCATGGGTTTTTCTAGGTGGTAGTCTTGGCGTGTGTAAGTCACTAGGTCTTCACTCCCATGGATTCAAACCATTGACCTTTCATTTACCAGCCAAATGCTTAACCACTGCACCACCACACATCTTTATTACACTTAATGTTGTTAAGGTATCTTCAAGTCAGTTCTGATTCAGTAGAACTCTATACATCAGAATGAAATACTGCCCGGGCCCTCGCTATCCTCAAGGTTGTTCGAGGCCATTGCCACTGTCATTCTGTCAATCCATCTTGTTGGCGGTCTGTCTCTTTTTCACTGACCTCCTACTGTCCTTCTCTAGGGACTGGCCCCTCTGTCCATGTCCACAGTGGGTGAGACAAAGTCCCACCATCCTCACTTTGAAGGAACGTTTTGGCTGTACTTGTTCCAACACTTATTTGTCCATCCTGTCCGCAGTTCCTGATACGTTTAGTCTTTTTCGCTCACGCTGTAACTCACAAGGAGCCCTGGGGGTGTAGTGGTTACATTTTGAGCTGCCAACTGTAAGATGGGCAGTTAGAAACCACCAGGCATGCTACAGGATTTTCTACCCCTTAACGAGTTAAGAGTCTTGTCCGTGGGTCCTTCCTGGAGGTGACATTCAGCCAGCTGTTGCGGCCACGGTCTTTCTCACCAAGAACCATGGCCAATTTATCTGCAGCCTGGTGCAGAAGGCTCCGGTGAAGCTATGATGTTTGAAGCCCAGTCTTTAACATCTGATTATATTTGGTTTCCTATTTGAATGTTCTTGGACCATGTGTGATCAGACTACTCTTAATAAAATAGATCATTGAAACAGAGAAACAAAGAGTCACAGTGTTGGAAAATCTTCAGGGGCAGTTCTACCCTGTCCTGCAGGTTTGCTATGAGTTGGCATCAACTGGCAGTGAGTTCGGTTTTGAGTTTGGTCATTCACAGGCCTCGGTTTTTCTTTATTCTTCCTTATTCACGATCAAATTTATACCTTTCTTAGCTCATCTCGCCTCAGACCAGACACACTTCATGTTTATTGTGCCACATGTCCTAGAGTTTATATTCAGTCCACATTACCGGCAGTTACTTTAAAGTGCTTGTGCTTTCTCTTTAATAAATAATACATATCTTTTTTTTTTTTAAGTTTTAACTATTCTTTCTCTTCTTAGATCTTTTCCCTACTTTACTGAGTTGAACGTTCTCACTCTTCTAAATGTCTAAATAGTTTCAGTAGCTGTTAGGTTTGTGTGTGTGATTTGGGTGAAAGTACAGAGCCATCGAGTTTAATGAATTCAATAATTCATACGCATCTTGTTCTGTGACATTGATTGCAACCCCCACGTTGTAACTCACTGTGACCTCCTGCCTGTGTTTTCTGTTTCCATTCACCCTGCTTTCCTGCCTTCTGCGTGTCTCCCCTGGGCAGATACTACCTGCTTGATCTGGAATGGTGGACTCTTCTAAGTGGTGTGTGCAGCCCTGGTGTTACTGCTCACTAAACAAGCCTGTCCGTTTGGCTGGAAGCTGAGCCACAGGAGTAATTTCAGATCTGGGTGTGAAGGCAGTTTGGGCCACCCCCTAGGGTCCCACAGTCTTTTTCAGATACGTAAGCAGAAAGATAGGGTTTGCTACTCCCATGAAGAGTGACAGTGTCAGAAGCTCACAGATACAGTTCTACCCTGTCCTGCAGAGTTTCTCTGAGTTGGCGCCACTTGACAGCAGTGAGTTGTAAGCTAATCTTTTTTATGGTCTGAGTTTTGCTCCACATTTCCCCCCTCTCTCTCCTGTACCTTCTCTGATCTCTTTCAGAATGGCAGTCAGGCACCATCTAGTCCAGTGGTTCTCAACTTGTGGGTCACGACCGCTTTGGGAGTCAAACAACCCTTTCACAGGGGTCGTCTGATTCATAACAGTAACATGACAGTGATGAAGTAGCAACGAAAATGATTTTATGGTTGGGGGTCACGACCACATGAGGAACTGTATTAAAGAGTCGCGGGCATTAGGAAGGTTGAGAACCACTGATCCAGTTCTTCTGGTCTCAGGGTCTTGGAAGCTGAGGCACGTGTGGCACATTAGCATATTATCCCTGTGGACTAAATTATTGCATATATCTTCTTCTGATGACCAAAGACTAATAATTGCCACTTAGCTGGCCACTCACAAGATTATTAGACCCTAGCTGAAAGTTAGCAGGGTAAGATATAAAATATTGTCTTTGTTACCCAAGACCTGAGCTCTTCAGGCATTATTGATTTTAAGAATATATTTTAATTTTATAACTTTATGTGTGCCCATCGGCATCAGCCAGTTCCAGAACATTTTTATCACCCCCAATAAGATCCCTTTATTGTTTACTCCCATTCTCACCTCTAGACCCAGGCAACCATTAATCTACATCCGATAGATTTGCCTTCTCTGGACATCTTATGTAACAATGGTACATTTACCTAATAAGCTATGTAAGAAGTCAATGAGGTACAAGATGTAAAATATATCCTTTATTTTAAGACTTTGTTTATTCTTTCTCAAATTGCAAGCACTCCTAAATCCCAGTTATTACCAGTTTCTGTATTCCCACGGGTATAGCAAAACCAACCACGAATGCTAAAGAGTTCCTGTTCTGTTACTAAAGTTGGTATTGTTATGATTGTTAATGCCTCCAAGTATATTCTGGGAGTTCTTGTTTTGTTTTTTCAACACAGAGAAACAGAAACATTTTGTTTATTTATTTATGTCTTTCAGACTCAGGGTCCACATCTAAGAGAAAGAAGTCACTCCAGAAGCAGAGCAGCAAAGCTGGGCAAAGCCTTCATCAGAAGAAGAAAGTTTCCATAAGAAAGAAGGGTTACATCATTTCAGTCATATTAAAATCTGCCAAAGGACGTCCGGAGAAGGAACCTCTAAAATGTAGTGAGTGTGATAAAACCTTCAATTGGAGCTTATCTCTTCAACTTCATCAGCTCACCCATACCAGGGAGAAGCCTTACGAATGCAGTGGTTGTAAGAAGGCTTTCAAGCGAATTTCCTCCCTCCTTCTTCACCAGAGAGTCCACGCTGGGAAGAGAAGTTTTGATTGTGGTGAATGTGGAAGACACTTCAATCAAATGGCAACCCTTAATCTACATGAGAAAATTCATCATGGAAAGGGAACCTCAGACTGTGAGTTGGCAGTAAGCCAGTGCCCATCTGTGAGCATAGCTCACAAAATTCACATTGTGGAGAAGGCTCACCAGTGCAAAACATGCGGGAAAGCTTTTAATCGGATGTCATCAGCTTTGCTTCATAAGAAAATTCACAATAGAAAGAAAATCCACAAATGCCGTAAATGTGGGAAACGTTTCAGAAAGAAGTCGACCCTTCTTAACCACAAGCGAAGTCACGCTGGAAAGAAAACCCTTAAAAGCAAGAAAGCCGTAAGTCAGAGCCTAAAGCAGAAGGGGCTCTCTTTAGAGAGTCTCTACAAATGCCGGAAGTGTTTGAAATCCTTTCGTAAGGTTTCATCACTCCTGCTTCATCAGAGAGTCCACGCTTCAGAGAAATCCAACAAATGTGACAAGTGTGAGAAGGTCTTCGAGCGGCTGTCCGGCTTTATTCTACATCTGAAAATTCATAACGAGAAACTATTCAAGTGCAAAAAGTGTGATAAGATCTGCACCCGGCAAACGGCCCTGATTCAACACCAGAAAGTTCATGCGAAGAAGAAGAAGCGGATTGAATGTAAGGAATGCGGGAAGATGTTTTCGGGAATGGCGAATCTTAAAATACATAAAAATATCCATTCTGAAGAGAAACCTTTCAAGTGCAATAAATGCAGCAAGGTTTTTGGCCGCCAGTCGTTTCTGATTGAACATCAGAGAATTCATACTGGAGAAAAACCCTACCACTGTGAGGAGTGTGGAAAAGCTTTCAGCCACCGGATATCCCTCACTCGACACAAGAGGATTCACTCTGAAGATCGACCCTATGAATGCGATCAGTGTGGGAAAGCCTTCAGCCAGAGCGCACACCTTGCCCAGCACGAAAGAATTCACACTGGAGAGAAGCCGTACACATGCAAAACGTGTGGGAAGGCCTTCAGTCAGCGTACCTCCCTTATTCTGCATGAAAGGAGCCACACGGGGGAGAAGCCCTATGAGTGCCCGGAGTGTGGGAAGGCGTTTAGCAGTGGCTCCGATCTCATCCGCCATCAGAGAAGCCATTCTTCAGAGAAGCCCTATGCATGTAGCAAGTGTGGGAAGGCGTACAGTCGGAGCTCATCCCTGATTCGACATCAGAATTCACACTCTGAAGAAAAAGCCTAAGGCTGTTTTGAATCTGAAATTGAAGGCTGAGAATCCCCCCCCCCCCCCAAGAAGCAGGAATAGAGGCAAGGGAAAAGTGTATTTACAACAAGTTTTGTGTACGTATGGGATCATCTAATAAGTGCCCCCACTTTGAAAGTGTAGATGTGACTGGTGACTGGTGACCTGATGATTTGAAATCAGCTGACCTCATCACAGGTCTTCAGTCTCAAAGTAGCAAGTTTGGTAGGATTGGATCAGTCATTATGATGGAAAAGCCTTCTTTATTCGATAAAAAAAAATTACTAATGTTCTCCGTCCAGTGTAGTGTAAAAGCTATTTCATTGGTTGTGTCCAACAAAGTGGAATTGTGACATCATTTTCGCATATGGGGCTTTGAGGTTAACTTGTAACGTCACGTGAAGAGAATTTGTATCTGTTCCTCAGAGCCGTGTTAGGTGCTGTCGAGTCAGTTCTGACCCATAGCAACCCTGTGGACAGCAGAAGGAAACACTGCCTGGCCCTACGCCATCCTCACAATCATTGCTGTATCTGAGCCCATTGTTGCAGCCACTGTGTCAGTTCATCTCGTTGGGGGCCTTCCTCTTTCTCATTGACCCTCTACCAAGCATGATGTCTTTCTCCAAGGAGTGGTCCCTCCTCAGGTGTAAAGGACTTCCTGGCAAACTAGGATGCCACCGTCAGCCGACAGAACCCCGTGGGTGAAAAGAAAGAAGGATGTGTCAAGGTGGCCAAAGCAAGCGCTCACAACGCTGCGAGTCGCAAGAGTGACTCTCTTAGAGTTGCCACGAGTCCGAGGGCATATGGACTTGGTCGTGTGAAGATTCAACATGGTGGAGAGAGAGGTCAATGGAGAAAGAACCAGGAAGTACCGAAGAACGAGAAACCCAAGTGCAGGGAGAAACTTATTTGATAGTGTTTTATGTGAAAGTAAGTTGTCTATATTTATATGAATAAATACACAGGTATGCATCACTTAATGTCCCATTGGGTGATGTCTGACCACATGTATAAGCATGGACAGAGGCACCCTGGTATCTGCGTGCTAGGATACCAGACCCCCATCGTGAGTGGAAGCCCTCCTCCTGTCCAGCTGCCACCCATGGCCCAGAGCCACCCAGTCTTCAACGATGGAGGCCCAGAGCCAAACCTCGCAGCCCTTTGCTCCCTTGACTCCCATGACTTGGTACATCTGGTCCCCGAGTTTTGCCTGGTGTGGCCCTGTAGGGCCCTGATGGAAAAGTATGTAACTGGGCATCTTAGCCCTGGCTGTGGTACCTCAGCCCTCTTGGCCTGCATCATCTCCTCCTTAAACAGGTTCTTATAAAAAAGGTGGCCTTCAATGCAGCCTGCTTAGTAGAGAAGACAGTGACAGTGGGAGGAGCTTAGTGGACTGAACATTGACCCGAAGTCTGAAGTGGGAGCCAGTGTACCTGAGATTCCCCCACATCCCGCAGACATAGGTGTTGCACAAAGTCTAAATCACATAACATGGTGGACGTTAAGTGATGTGTGCCTGTATTGTTATTTTTGATGTAAGAACACTGTGATAGAATATAGATTAAAAATAACTGGATTTGTATACTTGGCTATTTTCCTGTCAAATGTTCGATATATGTAACCTCATTCAGTGCCTCTTTCTTGTGTAAAGTCTCTAAGAAATAAAATCAGAGTGTTGTTTTGTTTCACAATTGGGCCGTGCAGTTGGGCTCTTCTTTCTAAGCGTCCCCTCCACAAAGGTGGTTTTTGAGAACCTCCGTAGCTGCTCTGAGTAAAGATAGCGCTGCAGGAAGGAGGGCCACATGGATTAGGCCTGTCTACCCATGACCACTGGGGAGAAACGGCAGCTCAAACTCTGAGGGGTGAGCATGCACACAGAAGAATGGACATGCCAAATCCCCATGCAAATGTTATCACATCACATCCGTAAAACCACAGCCCTGGGGGCAAGTAGATGAGCAGACAGAACATGAGCTCACACACACACACGTTAATTTGTCAGCTTGCCAGAGAGGTGGGTTCCAAATGGATGCCAACACACCTGAAAGTTGAGGTGCAAAATCATGCCCAGTTCACAATCACGCATTGTTCTTATCCCATTTGCCTCCATCTCACCTCAGTAGAATGGCACACACTTTGAAAAGGGCTTACCCTTTGTTTCTTTTCGGAAGATAAACAAACCATAGTATCAAAACCCACCCTCTGCTGTGGAGGTGATTTGTAGTGACCCCAAGATAGGGTTTTGGAGACTACATCTTGATGGGAGCAGATAAGCTCATCTTTCTGGATGGAGTGGCTGGTGGGTTTGAACCAATGGTGAGCTTAACGCTCCAACCTTTTCCTGACAGCCCCACCAGGACGCAAGACCCAAACCAGACCCACTGCTGTGGAGGCAATTTTCAGCTCACAGCCACCCTACAGGCCCGACCAGACCTGCTCCCCCCCCCCGCCCCCCAGTTTCTGAGACTATAAATCTTTACTCATCTTTCTCCCACAGAGTGGCTACTAGTTTCAAGCTGCTGATCTCGTACTCGGCGATCCACTACACCACCAGGGATGCTTCTGGGGCTCACACAAATGGACAGTAGAAGTGATCTACAGAGTTTCTGTGACTATTTAGGTCTTTACAGGCATAAGCTGCCTCCTCTTAGTCCCTTGGGGCACCTAGTGGATTGGAACCACTGACCCTGCCGTTCTCCATCCTCTGTGCTTAATCCTCTGCACCACCTGGGATCCTTGTATCACAAAGTATGCCTTTATTAGATAGTACCGAATTGCCCTTCCTAATATCGAATAGACGGCGGACAGGGGTTTCTAGGGGGATTTTATGGACGCTGGCTCAGTGTGGAGCACTGGTGGCATAGTAGGGGATGTCAAAAGGAATTCCTGATCCACCTCAACCACTTCTTGCTGCCTTATTTTCCAGATTCTTGTTGGTCTGTATCTCACCTGCTCTGGCTTCCCTGTTGCCACAAGTCAATGGTCAGACATGTCTTCACCCTGCATCCTTCTTTACCAACTCTAACACCACGCAATTCTACTCCGATGCTGGGTTTAGTCATGCCTTGCAATGGCCACTCAGCACTCACAGGCAGCACTCACAGTGAATGCGGCCTTATTAGGGAAGTCGACAGCTCACCATGAGTCAAGGCCAGCAAACAGTAAGGTTATGGTTATTGGTCCACAGCAACACCTCTTCTCAGCCAGCGGCCAAGTCTCTCTCTGGTCCTTAGTCTCTCAGCTACGTGGCACTTTGGGCCTTTGCCTCCACGGCCAGGAAGCCAGCCTGCCTGTTGCTCTGTCTCACAGTCCCATCATAATGGGCCAGATGAGGAGAAGATGTCCCATCGTCTCAGCAAGGCGCCCCTGAGCCTCCATGCCACAGTCGCTGACCCATCTGTTATGGGAATATCTGCTGCTTCAGTCACTGATTTACCCCTGCTCTTCCAGTGGTCCTGGGATTTCTCTCTGTCCCAGATGGTTCTTACACAATGAGAAGTGGCTTTCATGGAGGTGATGGTTTTGTCTTTCAGCAGACTCCACCCACCCAGGAAAACCAAGGATGGTGCCCTAAGTCACACCCTCTAAGAAAGCAGTCTTAAAGTCTTGCCTCCCAGGAGTGTGACTTGGTTCACACCTGGAGGAGCCAGTCCACACCAGGATGGGTCCTGGGGGATGATTGTGTAATTGAGAGGAATAATGAAACAGACATCAGACAAAGCACGCAAGGGCACACCTGTTCCAACGCAGCAGGAACCAGAAAGAGTGTATTCTTTCACCAACTTATATATTCTTGGGCATGCGAGCACCACCCCCGCTCCCAACCTACCTATGTATCTTAACCCTAGAAGTCCCTGAATTTATTGAGGGAGTAACCTAAGACCCGTGCTGGGGCCAGGTAAAGGGAGTAACTATCTCCTGAACAGAGAGAGCAATAGCAACGTGTCTGCTCCTACAGAGAAAGCTGTAGGTCGGATGGTAACTAAGCACGATAATGGGAGGATATTGGGGGGGTTGTTTTTAATTAGGAGAACGTGACTGGGACACATCTCCAACTCACAAATGTGAAGGCCTCCCTCCACCCAGAATCCTAGCCTTCCAGGCTTATTAATCATGAGAATAAAGAATTTGTCCCCACACACTCTCTTCCTGGTCCTCAGTGTCCCCCACTCACCCTCTCCTACGTGTAAGGTCGAGAGGAGAGACTCCATTCAGTCACGAGGGCAGGGGAGTTGCAAACAGCAAAGTGCGTTTCTCGCCTGAATGCAGATGGGCTGGGGCAGGACAGTGCGTCAGCTCGGGCCGAGGTTGTAACAGGCATCAGCCCCGAGCTCAGGAACTAGTACCCTTATGTACGTTACAGAGGTGAGGAATGGGCTTGGCCCCTCTGGGGCGGGAAATACTTGCTGAGGTCTGCTTAATCAACCAGTGTGTTAGTCTGACTAGAGACACAAATTCATAGACACTCGTGTGTAAGAAAGAGCTTTATATAAAAGAGTAAATGTATATTAAGAAAACATCCCAGCTGAGTCCAGATCAAATCCATAAGTCCAATATTAGCCCATATGTCTGATATCAGTCTATAAATTCCTCTTCAGACTCACAAAACAGATGCAATGACGCTGAATGCAGGAAGATCACAGGCCAGTAGGTGGAAAGTCTTATAGATCCAGTGGTGGTGGAAACTTCTCAGTGCTGGCGTGGATCTCCACGTGGCTTCTCCAGTTCCAGGGCTCTGGTTCCACAGAGGCCTCCACACGTGGCTCCTCCAGTTCCAGGGCTCTGGTTCCACAGGGGCCTCCATGTGGCTTGTCAGCATGAAGACAAGCAGTGTCTGTGTGTATCTGGTCCTCCAGTCAGCTATTTATCTCCATCGTGCCTCCAAATAAGGTCATCAAGCTGAGACCTGATTGACAGACTAGACCCCACCCCTTCGCAAGTTGACAGGAGATTAGGTAACTGCCACAACCAGCACCACGAGCGCTCCAGGTCATCACTTTTGGTTGTCATCATTTGTGCTTCGCTGGTTCCTTCGTGATCGTCACTGCCCTTGGTTCACTGGTTTCTGACAAAGGCACGTTCTGTCCAGTGTGTGTGGAACTTTGCAAAGGCTCAGCCTTGGGGCGGACCTTTACAGTATGAGTTCAGGGGCAAACATGGAGGAACTTTGGTTCTTAGCAGACTCTATTAAGTCTTACACTGCGGTCAAGAATAAACCCCTTTTTAATCGTGTAACACATAACTCCCTCTAAAATAGAGTTCCTAGCCTTAATCATGGAGTCTAGACTTATAATGCACCATAGAGGGAATTATGGTTAGACGGGCCATATTGACCGACTCCATTTCACCTTGTCCAGGGTGCAGCCATCTCAGGGTTGTAAGCCACTTTCTACTGTGCTTCCGTGACCAGGGGATTCCTTTTGCTTTGTTTTCTGTTGTGATTTGGGTTAAGCTTGGGGAAAGAGATGGGTTTTCCATTCAGCAACTCGTATCCATTTTGCTGGGTGGCACTAGGTGAATGCAATTATAGCAACACTCTTTCCTCTTCCTTCCCGTCTTGACCCTTTCCCTTCACCCTTCTCTTCCTGTCCCGACTGCCCTCTGAGCTTTATCCCTGGGAAACCTCCTGTGGCTGATTGCTCTAAGGAGCGTGTGCCCCTCTGGTCATGCTGTGCACAGGGTAGGCGGTGACAATAGGCTCACACTGAACAATGATTGTGAGCACAGTCCAAGACTGAGCAGCATCAGGCTGTGTCATACACAGGGTCACTGTGAGTCGCAACCAACTCAACGGCACCTAACAACCGTCGTCATGGGAATGGATCACCAGGGCTCCCTTACCAGCAGGCCGTGGTGGGTTTGTATCACCTTTAGTTAGCAGCTGAACACTTAACTGCTGTGCCACTATGGCTCCTTGGGTAAACCTTGGTCAGGAGAGGTGTGAGGAGGAACTGAGCACCCCCGAGAGTTGGGCTCACCCATGGAGAACTGCCCAATCCTAGTCCCTAGTGCATATGGCAGGAATTGGTCTGGATGGAGGACAGCAGAGGTAGTCTGAACTCAGCAACATCAGGAGAAGTGATGGTGAGTCTTTTGGCTTGGGGAAGCCAGGAATCCTGGTGCTGTAGTGGTTTTGCAATGCACTGTGTGTCAGCCCAGGATGACTAGAAAAACAAATCCAGAGACACTCATATGTGTGTACAAGAGAGTTTCACATCAAAGAGTAATTGTGTATTAAGAAAACATCCCAGTCCAGTCTAGATCAAGTCCATAAGTTCGATATTAGCCCATAGGTCCGATACCAGTCTATAAATTCCTCTTCAGACTCACACAGCACATGCAATGATGCCGAATGCAGGAAGATCACAGGCCAGTGGGTGGAAAGCCTTGTGGATCCAGTGGTGGTTGAAGCATCTCAGCCCCAGTGTGGGTATCCATGTGGCTTCTCCAGCCCCAGGACTATGGCTCTATCAGTGTAGCTCCAGTTGGGGCTTGTCATCAGGAAAGTGTGTGTCCCACCTCCAGATAGGAAGACAGGAGTCCCCAAAATCCTCAGGAGAAAGTCATACCCACACAGAGGCATGATTAGCTATAACCTGGTTGACAGCTTAGACTCCATCCCTTCTCTCAAGTTGACAGGAGATTACACAACTGCCACAGGCTGCTAACTGCAGGGTTCGCAGTTTGAAATCACTGGTGGGTGCACTGAAGAAAGAAGAGGCTTTCTATATCCGTAACTTACAGGGCCAGTACTACCCTGTCGTAAAGGGTCACTATGAGTTGGTATTGACTCAATGGCAGTGAGTTTGGTTTTCTCAATCTGTTTTTCTATTTCCTCCAGGTCACAATTTATACGAGCCCATCCATTCAATCTTCTGTTAGTAAATGCTGCATTTTTCTGTGCAGTCCAATCAAGTAGAAAAAGTGCAGATTTTTAAGATATCCTTGCTGTCACCTGAGATGGTCTTTCTTTATGAAGATTATAGGTACCTACTGTGAGCAATGAGCCCTGGTGGTATAGTGGTTACTCTTTGAGTTGCTAACTGCAAGGTTAGTAGTTTGAAACCACCAGCCACTCTTTGGAGAAGAATGAGGATTTCCAAACCTGTAAAGTCCCAGAAACCCACAGGGACAGTTTTACCCTGTCCTATAGGGTTGCTATGAGTTGGAATCAACTCAATGGCAGTGAGTGAGTTTTTGTTTTTACTGTGAGCATACTCTCATCTAGTTGAGAATCTCAGTGTAGCTGTTGATGGACACCTGGTTGGAAGGCTTGTTGGAGAAACAAAAAATGTTGGGGAACATAGTCCTCTAGCAAATCCAAAGGGGAAAAGTTCAGTTCAGTCAAAAAGGGATTCTAGTCTTTTTTTTTCTTTTTTTAAATTTTTTATTTTAACAATTTATTGGGGCTCATACAATTCTTTTCACAGTTCATACATATACATACATCAATTGTATAAAGCACATCTGTACAGTCTTTGCCCTAATCATTTTTTTCTCTTTTCTTCTTTTACATTTTATTAGGGACTCATACAACTCTTACCACAATCCATACATATACATACATCAATTGTATAAAGCACATCCATACATTCCCTGCCCCAAGGATTCTAGTCTTTTTAAAAAAATCATTTTATTGGGGGCTCATACAACTCTTATTGCAATCCATACATACACCCATTGTGTCAAGCACATTTGCACATTTGTTGCCATCATTCTCAAAACATTTACTTTCTACCTGAGCCCTTGGTATCAGCTCCTCATTTCCCCCTCCCTCCCTGCCATCTCCTTCCTCATAACAAACTTGATAATTTATAAATTATTATTATTTTGTCATGTCCTACACAGTCCAATGTCTCCCTTCACCCACTTTTCTGTTATCCGTCCACCAGGGAGGAGGTTATATGTAGATCCTTGTCATCAGTTCCCCCTTTCTACCCCACCTTCCCTCCACCCTTTCGGTATCGACACTCTCAGCACTGGTCCTGAAGGGATCATCTGTCCTGGATTCCCTGTGTTTCCAGTTCCTATCTGTACCAGTGTACATCCTCTGGTCTAGCCAGATTTGTAACGTAGAATTGGGATCATGATAGTGGGAAAGGAGGAAGCATTTAGGAACTAGAGGAAAGTTGTATGTTTCATCATTGCTACACTGCACCCTGACTGGTTCATCTACTCTCCAAGACCCTTCCGTAAGGGGATGTCCAGTTGCCTACAGATGGGCTTTGGGTCCCCACTCTGCACTCCCTCTCATTCACAAGGATATAATTTTTTGTTCTTTGATGCCTAATGCCTGATCCCTTCGACACCTCATGATCACAGAGGCTGGTGTGCATCTTCCATGTGGGCTTTGTTGTTTCCGAGCTAGATGGCTGCTTGTTTTCCTTCAAGCCTTCAAGACCCCAGACATTATATCTTGTGATAGCCAGCCACCATCACCTTTGTTCACCACGTTTGCTTATGCACACACTTTGTCTTCAGTGATCATGTCAGGAATGTGAGCATCATGGAATGCCAGTTTAATAAAACAAAGTGTTCTTACAGGAATTCTACTATTTTCTAGTTAGTGCCAACATTTTACTTTTATTTTATTTTGATTTCTTTGTCTCCTAGGACAAGGTACACGTTACATGTAGCTAAAGGGCACCACTTAGATGGACAAGTCTAATGCTCCCACCCTAGTCCAGTGGCCTTTCATTGTTCTGCAGTTAGTCTGGCCTGAAGTTGAGTTCCCATCTCCCTTTTATTCCTTTTACGCATGTGGTCGCTGTTGGGTGCCATCACGCCTGTTCTGATTCCTAGCGACCTCAGGTACAACAGAACGAAACACTGCCTGATCCTGCACCACCCTCACAATTGTTCACAACCACTGCATCAGTCCATCTCATAGAGGACCATCCTCTTTATCCCCGCCCCTCCACTTGACCCAGCATGATGTCCTTCTCCAGGGACTCGTCTCTCCGGGCAACATGTCGAAAAGTCTCCTTGACTCTAAAGAGCATTCTGACTATTTCTTCTTTTGGCAGTCCATGGCATGGTGCTATCAATATTCTTTGCCAACACCATAACTCAAATTCATTGATTCTTCCTCAGTCTTCCTTCTGCATTTATAAGGACCTCCAAACAGCACGTGGCACGGAATTTAACTTTTAACGGTGGCATAAAAATATATTAATTTTTTGCAACTTAAGCTTTCCATCACGATGTTTGAGAGATACGTCTACATGCAGCTCTGGTTATTTGCATCGTTGTGTAGTATTCTTCAGAGGAGCTCTGGAGGTATAATGGTTACATGTTGGGCTGTGATCCAGCAGTTCTAAAACACCAGCCATTCCTTGGGAGAAAGATGGGGCTTTCTATTCCTGTACACAGTGACAGTCTCAGAAAGCCGCAGGGCCAGTTCTACCATGTCCTATAGGATCACCATGAGTCGGCATCCACTCGGTGGTAGTGAGTTTGAACCGCATTCTGAGTCGTGAGCGTAGCACTCTCACTGCTGCCCGGTAGATTCATGGGAAATCTCTCTGGAAGCACCTGCATCATCCTGGAGCAGTTGCTGGTTTTGAACCAGTAGCCTTCCAAGCAGCCAAGTGCTTGACCCGCTGCAGCATGAGGCTCTTTATCAAAGTCCTGGAAACCCTCCGGGATAGTGTCGTATCCTGAAGGGTAACGATGACCCAGTATCAACTCAAGAGCCGTGGGTTTGGGGTGTGAGCAGCTGTACCCAGAAAGGAAACTGTGAAGCACCGCATTTTCATAAGGTGACTGTTTCTATATCCTGTATGGTCGTCTGCCCTTGAGCTCGGCTGGTTTTGGGGGTTTGCTTGGCCCAAAGGGTGTGGCGGAAAAGACGGTCTGGGATGTATGAAGCAGAGTCATCATGACTAGTTCAGCTTTGGCTTGGCCTTTGTGGATGCTTAGTGAGGGCGCCCTTCTGGGAAATTGGCGACCATACTGCAATCTGCCCATATCTCATGAAGAACCTGCACAACTACTTCCATCCTGCTCACTGTCGGCAAGCAAAGCTGAGTTGCCCTCCTACAGAAGGTTGTTAATGAGTCATCCTCTAATCTTTTCCAAAGTCTTTCCTTTTTGTTTTTCTGGGGGGTTTTCAATCTGCATGGTTTTCTTCCCCACCCCCAACAGTTTTATTGGCACATAATTCACATATCACACAATCCGGTCGTTCAATCACCTCAACAAGAGCGCTGCAACCATCACCACCATCGATTTTAGGACATTGTCTTCACTCTTGAGCTCATCGTTATCAGCTCCTCATTTGCCCAGCCTCCCTGTCATACCCCATCCTCCAGTCGTGATGCTGTGTCCTTCAGAGAGTCTGGCTTCCTGGATCATTTGTCCTGCATACAGATTGACTAAGAATGGTTTTTAAAAAACTATGATCCTGCCACACACCTTTCCTGATTTTTAACCACTTAGTATCTCCATGTTCTGTTCAAACAACGGCCCCTGTGTATCTATGAGTTTTGCATGAGCACAGCGTGTTCTAGAATTCTTATTCTCTGAGATTCACTAAGAACCAGCTCTCTCTCAATGACCAGGAGGTCAATAGAGGCATGGTCCAAATTAATAAAGATAAATAAAGAGATAAGATAACGGATAAAAAAGGCGAGGATTAGTATAGACATTCTAAGACCCAAAACTTTATTCAAGGCCGGCTTATATACGGTTCTTGTCACGTATCCTGCATTCGGTGACAAGGTCTCACACAAAGGAATTGTTGACAATTTCTCAGGACAAGTTCTCACACACAGGTTTTGTTGACAATAAACTTTGACAAGTTCTCACACAGGCGACTGTTGACAACATACTTTGGAGGCAAACGAAGAAGCAGTAATACCCCAGCCAATGTAGTCTATAGTCTGGAGGGGAGTACCACTGAGCACCTGCAGAATGCTGTGCTTGAGCAGTCTCCCAGGGAGCAGGAGAGAAAGCATTTACTTTGTTGACGGTCAAACTCTCAGTGATGGTGTTTTCTTACCTGGAGAAGGAAATGAGGTTCAAACTGTCCCAGTAATGCAACCCATTACTCAGAAGCCCAGGACAAGGTTCTGCTCCAGGTTCTCTGCGTTCAGAGAATTAGTACCAATATCTACACGGGCAGGAACTTCGGTGCATATTCTTTTCCCAGCGGTCATCTCAAGACAATTTGCTCCCACGTTATTCTTTGCACCGATATCCATGATCTTGCATAACCCATGGAACACAGGTAAACATCTTTATGCTATACTCTGCTTACAGCCAACGTCCACCTGCCATCAGCAGTGAGTCCTTGTTCCACGTCCTCTTCTGAGTCCGGCTTTGCTGTTGTACAACTGCAACCACGTTTTTGTTATCTTCCGTAAAATTATGCTTGCCTGTGGTGTTAATGGTGTCCTTCAATAATTTCCGAATTCTGTCCGATCCCCTTTCTTTGAAATGAGCAGAAATGTGGCTCTTTTCCAGGTGTCTTGCCAGGTAGCAAGCCGTCTTCTGAATGTCTTGACGGACACGGGTGAGCATGGTTTAGTACTGCGTCTCCTTTGTCTTCCAGGGTTGCTGTGGCTGGAATAGCCTCTCCTGACACCCCGCAGCAACATCGGCGACTCTTAGGGACAACTTTCTGTGTGATCCGAGTGTCACAAGTTAAGCACTCCCCCAAGGTGATTATGGGAACACACCAGCAGCTTTGAGAAAGGAGGGGCTTGACGACATGTCATTACCAAACTTAAATCCAAGAAAACCCTCTGCGGCAGTTTTACTTTGTCACCTGGCCTGGTTGTGGATCAGAAACAACACAAAACAACCACAGCAATATTTTAAATTACCTTTTATTAGCTTATTTTCTTTCAATATATTTTTTTTAGGTTTAACTTTTGTTTCCTAGTCCTACCACGACCCAACCCCGTGTCTCACGCCATCCACGTTCCTTTTCCCAGGCTAACAATACATATAGCAAGCAGACAAAGCCACATTTGGGGGGTGTTTTTAATGATCAAATCCAGGAAGATCTAGAACCGCAGCTTCTGGAAGAACACCTTGGTTTTGCCCGTCTTGTACCTCTCCTCATATATGACCTCAGCTTCCCAGCGGGCCCGGCGTTTAAGAGCAGGGTCTCTGAAGACGTCCTTGTTGACGATAGCCTTGTCCAAGGGGATGTCCGCAGAGCACCTTGCAGGTGATTAGAGTTATACATTTTCACCAAAGACTTGATCTTCGACCTCTTGGTAGTTTTCTTTTTGCCCGTGGCAGCGGTCACTTTGCGGGGATAGCGGTTGATTCCAGCCATCAGGGCACGGCTGTAGGGGTGATCTGAGATGCCATCATTGGTGTGCTTCATGATGACAACTCTGTGCCCAGAATAACTTCGGGCCAGGGCCAGCACTACCTTCCCAGGGTTCATGAACGTTCCCCTTTCGGCGGCAAGTTCTTAGGGAGGCCGGCAGCAGAAAGGAGGAAATGGGCACTTCTGCTGACCTTTCATCCCGGGAAGAAATGACCTCAGCTATTTTCTAGTTCACGTTCTCAATTGCTTTCTAATATAAATAGTACACACTTCATGTTAATGTATACCCATATGTGGTCCAGTCAGTTAATATGACCCTTCCACCTACAGTCTTCTGAAGGCCACCAAATGACTGAGTGGGCCCATGCAGGTGTGTTGTTTATGGTACACCACGGAACAGAGATCACTACAATAATGTGACTAAGTGCACGGCATCAATGTGGGCACAGGAGTATGCAAATAAGGTGCATGGGTTCTCACAAAGGGGTTGGTTAGTTTTTGCTGTCCTGCTAAGCTTAACATGAGCCATCCCAGAGATGGGATTGGTAGGTGACTACCAGTAAAGGAGAGCCAGGAGCGGAGATAAACCTCTGGACCTGAGACCCGTGCTCTGAGAATGTCTTGAACACAGGAACAAAGAGAGAGGGAGAGCTGTAATACCTCGCTGAGAAAGTGCGATGGTGAAAAGCAGCAGCAGAGACATGATATCAGCAAAACCAGAAGACCTACCGCAGACGATACAGTGAACTTCAGGGCCCAGGAGCAAGAATGCTGTGAACTTTATGGCAGAATGGAAAGCCTCTTCAGGAACCAAGATCTCAAATGCCCAGAGCTAGAGCTAAGTGCCTTTGGACCAGGGCTCCCTGGCAGAGGAGGAGGGGGTGGGGTACCACTAGGCATTTACTAGCAGAGATAGGAGAGCTTTGTATACTTTCCCAAGCAGGGAAGAGGCCAGGCAAATGGACTGAGATGCTTAGGGACAGAGGAAGACCCGCCCAAAGGCATGGCTGAGAAGAGGCTATTCTGAATCATAAGCTAAGACTTCCCTTAGATCCTCCATAATTGTGAGCCATGTCTGAGTTCTGCATGGCCATTGCAGCGAATCATGGAACCCAAGACTCCTGGGCCAAGAGAGAAGTAGAGAAGGCCGTGGGAGGGGAGGCTGGTCTCAGAATTGGTGTCAAGTTTGGAGAGAATAGGTATGTCCCCTAGGAATCGGTCTTGAACTGTTGGTCCTGGTCATCCTTTGTGAAGTCGGAAAAAGTCAGGTGTCCCTGCGGTGCCATTTTATGTGTCAGGACTCTTTCCCTGGTGTTTTCTTCATTCCAAACGTCCAGTGTCTTCCTCTACCTTCTGAACTATATTTGATCGTGCTTCTTTTTATTTTTGGCATTCCCCTTTCCCAGTCAACTAGGCCGTGGTTGGCTTTTTCCTTTTATAAAAGGATCTGTAATATTTGATGGCTCAGCAAACACTGGATATTTCTTTCCTTGCCCTGGCCGCCCCCCACCCCCACTGCCCATTTCTGGCTTACATGTTTTAAAGTCCCTTTAAGCATTCTCTCAATGTTCTGGATGCGAATGTTGATGTCTATGAACTACAAAAACCCCCACGTACCAGGTGGCCTTTGATTTTGCCGCGTCTATTGAAATACTGCTTTCTTCTTCCAAGACCGATGGGTGTTCCTCTCCGGATGGAAAAGGATCACATAGCACTTGGGAGCAAAGATACAGCCGAGCAGTCCAGCGCCGGAGGCCAAGATGGTGAGGATCTCAACCACCACCATGGCTTTGCCCTGCGTGCTTTGGTAACTGGGGAGGAAAGAGACCCAGACACTGCAGGACACCAGCATGCTGAAGGTGAGGAACTTGGCTTCGTTGAAGGTGTCGGGCAAATTCCTAGCCAGGAAAGCCACACCAAAGGTCCCCAAGATGAGGAACCCCAAGTAGCCCAGGGCACAGTAGAAAGCAACAACAGAGCCTTCATTGCACTGGATAATGAGGTGTCCAGGCAAGGACAGGGAGTCTTTGGTTGGAAAGGGGGGAGAACTACCCAACCAGATCCCACAGATAGCTACTTGGATGAGGGAGCAGAAGAAGACCACAGAATAAGCTGTCTGGGGACCCACCCACCTACGAATCCTGCTCACGGGTCTCGTGGCCTGAAAGGCGACAACCACCGTGATGGTTTTGGCCAAAACAGAGGACACGGCCACAGTGAACGTGGCCAGAAATGTGGTCTGTCGGAGGAGGCACGTGGCTGCGGTGGGACGGCCAATGAAGAGCAAGGGACAGAGGAAGCAAAGCATGAGGGCCACGAGGAGGATGTAGCTCAGCATCTGGTTGTTGGCCTTGACTATGGGGGTGTCTTGATATTTCACAAAGACCCCCAGAACGAGAGCTGTGAGAACAGTGAAAAAGACGGACAGACAGGCCATCGTCAAGCCCCACGCTTCTCCGTAGGACAGGAAAACCTCCGTTTTGGGAAGGCAGCGGTCCTTGTTCCTGTTTGGATACTCCCCTTCAGGGCAGAGTCTACATCGAACCGAATCTGAAAGGAAAACACATGAGCCACGTTGCTCTTTCTCTAAGGTTTAGTTGAGACGTTGTTCTTCTACTTTGAAAGCTGTCATCTCAAAACCACTAGACATTATTTGAGTGGGCTTTTTATTTGTTTGCAGTGGTGGATAGGCCTGGGGCTTCATTTTGCTCTTGGCTTGTTTGCCTAAGGCATGAGAGTCAAGACTCCAACATAAAGACATAGCTCCCAAACCACTCAGAGGGAGAGGAAGATGATGAGGGACAGAACTAAGGACAGCCTTGGGGAAGAGACGAAAGTGAAACTCGTCAGGAATTCAGTAACAATAAGATGGCCCTGGCAAAGATTGTGTGGTCAAATCCACACCATCTGGCTGCTTCCAAAGTATCCAACCCTGGATTGAATTGAAGTGTTCCTGTATTTCTACCACTCACAAAGCAATTGGCAGAAGCAATGTCACATTACAGATGAAGGGACGCTGTCTCATCCAGGCTTTAAAGAGTGGAAAGGTGAATAGTTTGTTCCCACATGAAGAAAAGAGTTTATCAGAATAACAGATCTGTCACTAAACTGAATTACTGAAAAATAAGTATTAAGTAAGCTTGTTTAATAAACTTACGTGAATAAGATTCAGAACCTCCAGAGAGAAGTCGTGGAAATTTTTATCTTTAAAATACCTACACATCGTTTATGAAGAAATAGTGATGGGTAGTGGATATAGAAGAGAGCCGATGTCAAGGGCTTCAGGAAGGAAAAGAATGTTTTGAAACTGATTGAGGTATCAATTGAACAATACTGCTTCATGTGATTGATGTATCGAGTGATATGACACCTGTATTAATTCCCAAGCAAATCATTTTTTGGGGAAAATACCTAAGCATTGTTTATTAAGATATAGGATATTATAAAATGACAAAATAATAGATAAAACTATTTTAATTGAAAATATACTTTATATGACTTTTTTACTCAAATATAAGACAAGTAGATTTCTTTAACATATGAATTAGATGCTCCTGCTGAAAAGTTAAGGATATGAAGACCTACCTGTGAAAATTATTCAGAATGCAGCAAGAAATAAGATACTGAAGATTTAAAATCGACGTTATTCATTCAAAATAAAGTGCAATGAGCTGATAGAATTATTGTCTGAGTTTTAGCAAAAAGTAATAGAGAAATTAGGTGACAAAATGGAGAGACCGTGGAAAAATTCTTCAGAAATATTGTTTTAAAACAGAAGTCCAGTTAGTCTAAAAGGGTCTGCAACAGTTCTAGATTAAACTGTGTATAGACTCATCATGGAAAATTTAAAAAGCAGTCTATAAAAGTATAAAACTAATCATAACTAATTTTGTAATTGTATGCTTGAAGAAAGAAAGAAACGGGGGGCTGGAAATCCAGCATCTACAAGCTCATGTAGTGACTAGGATCCAAGTGAAAGCACTGTAGATGGCATTAATAAAAATACTTCCCCAGGCATGGCCAATGCGTTCATTTCCAACTCATAGGGTTTCCAAGGATGTAGCCTCATGATTCTCCCAATGAGCAGCTGGTGGACTTGAATCATTTGGCCTTGATGTTAGCAGTCCACCTGACAGTGCCACCAGAAATACTACAGAGGGAGTCCATTCACATTAAAGATAGAGAAATAAAGACTAGTAAACACTAATGACATTAGCAATGTGGCTAAGGTTGAGTATCCCAGTCGATAGAAATGCTGATGAGTCTTATAGAGCACGTTGATTGATTGACATTCAAACTTCCACCCCTGCCCTTTCCCCCACCGTGCACAAAGTATTGATTAAAGACATGTACTTATGTTCCCTCTTTGAAATGCATTTTGATCTCACAATTTTGGTGCTTCCCAATTTGCAAACTTTTGAATCTAAATAAAACTTATTTTACAGGGGGAAAAAGACATTATTGATAATGATTCTAATAACAAAGCACAGATTGAAAAGTAGAAACCTGGAGGGAAAAAAAGAGAACACAAAATCCAGGACCTATGAGAAAACATTAAATGGTCTAACATAGGAGTAATTGGATTTCAAGAAGAGAGTTGTAAGAGAGAGAAATCATTTCAAGAAATAGACTGATTTCCCCCCCAAAATCATTTGATGAAAAATATAAATCAAGAAGTCAGCAGATTTCGTTTGGGATAAACACAACAAGAGCAGGATCAAAACACAGAATAATCAAATTGAAGAAAAGCAACAATAAAGAGTGGGGATGGGGGGACATTATGTACAAAGGAACAGAGCAAAAGTGACAGAAGTCTTCTTGTGACATTGAACCTGTACCTCTAAATTCATGAGCAAATTTCATTCTGAGATAGAATGAATGAATGAAAATGAAAGTGTCCCCTCTACCATTTTTAACTTCCTTGACTTCAAGTAAAGAGATTTGGCCAGAAGGTAGTACCCCTTTTATTAATTGCTTTATATGATGGTCAAGAATTGTTCCCACCTTTTCCTTCTGTAAAATGTTCCTCTGGGCATGGATGACAGTCAAAGCAGCATTGGGGCCAGCCTGGACGGAGCACCTGGATGAACCCAGGAGGGCAGCTCTCGCTGCAAACAGAGCGAGGGACCTTCGAGGAGAACACGCAGGTGAGATGGGTGACACATCGGCAGAGATGATCAAGAAGATGCTTGATTTCCTTCCCTTCGTTCACATCTCGAGTAGGGTCTAATGGTATTCTAATAACTATAATGCTGCTGATATAAATTGAGGTGAATTTGTCCAGAAGGGAGACGAAAGCTCACACTCACTACCTTAAACAATGAAAACAGTTCTTCTCCTGTGTATCTAGACCTCTAGGCATGAGGAGGTTTTCAGACATGATTTAATCTAAGGAACCCACCTCCATGTCTCTGAGACACACTAAGAAGACGCCACCTAATGGATTGACTTTATCTTCTCGCTGAGTTATGATATGATATAAAACTTCCAAACTTTATGCCCACTAATAGTTAGGAGGGATCCCCCCGCCCCTCGTAGCGGATTAGAGGAACAAAGATGCTATTTTCCCAGAAGCCCCTAAGAAACGTTTTTTCCAGTCACATAATCCTAAATTGGACTGCATAATTAATTACTTTGAGTAATTATGCAAATAAATATTTTCATGCCTTAAGGTAAGGAAGAGGAGCCTTGGTGCTGTAGTGGCTTCAAGTTGGGCTGTGGTCTGCAAGGTTAATAGTTCAAACCCATCAGCTGCTCCATGGGAGAAAGACGGGGCTTTCTACTCCTGTGAAAAGTTAACAGTCTCGGTAACTCAAAGGAGCAGTTCTACCCTGTCCTGTAGGGTAGAGTCAGCATCGACTTGATGGTACTAAGTGAGTTAAGTCAAGGATGAAAGGGGATTTCTTTTAAAAGACGGGACTGTGTTTGTATACCTATAAGAATCCCAGGTAATTGTTAGATCCCCTTGCCTTAAATCGCATTTGTAGAAGTCACCTCTCTTCGTGTGAATTGCCTGGGAAGTCTCACACAAAATCATATCTGACCTCATCTACAACCATTGGATCCCAAATGCTTCAGAAGTCAGTTCATTCAATGCTCTGAAAGGACAGCTGTCCATCATCAAGCACACAAAGGCTCTAGTTTTACATTTGTCCCAGTCAGGTATGTTGGTCAGTGGGTTCTGCAAACATCCCAGAGTCTTTCAGTATTTCAAGTAAAAAGGACTTGAACAACACTCAATCCTGTTACAATTTTCAATGAGAATGGTCTTAACTAAAAAGTTCCAGCACATTGTTAAGTCTCTTGCGGTTTTTATTCTTTGGTAAGGCAGATAATGAATACATTTGAATATGTTTAACCAAGCTTTCATTACTAAAGTAAGAGGCATTGAGTGATGTCAACTAAGGGAGAGGCAGTTATGGGGCAGTGGGGATTGATGTCAGAAATATTTTACAGAGAGGTGGGACATGATGGGGAAAAGAGGAGGCTTAAATGGCTTTGTGGGTTTAGTAAATCTGAGGGGTTGTTGTTGTTAGTTGTCATCAAGTGAATTACAGTCATGGCAACCAACCCCTTGGGATGGAGTAGAGCTGTGCTCATGGGGTTTTCAAGGCTTTGACCTTTCAGAAGAAAGTCTCCAGTCTCCCTTCCAAGGTGCCTCTGGGTGTGTTTGAGTCCAGCCTTGCAGCTCACAGCCAAGCCCTTAACTGCATGTCCACCCAAAGAATCCAGGAGTTAAGGCAGGCCTCTTTGCACTTACTCTTGAACTTCCATTGGCCTGTTGGACTCCTCCTCTCCACCTGATGGCGCTGTCGTTGAAAATCCCTTCTGCCTTTGACAGAGTGGAGACGGATACCTTGCCAATGGCCATAAACTGAAAAGCGCCTTCGGGTGTGTCTTGTCCATGCAGAATGTCAAACTCGCCCGGAGTGTCTCCATTGGCATCAAAGAACACTTCATTCCCGTTGGGTGCTGTGAAGTGCACATTCCGGAGGTGGGGCAGGAGCTGTGGATGGCAGAGACTGACCCTTCTCTTCTGTTGTCTAATTCATATATATACATACACACACACATATAAAAGGGGACTTCAAAAAATTGGTGGAAATGGAATTAAAAGAAAATGGAATGTTTCAAGAATTTAATGGATATATATGTACATATATATGTATATACACTATATATGCACACACACATATATGTGCATGTGTGTATTTGTATAGGTGGATAAGCACACACATACATGCACAAACACAGGGACTTTAAAAGTCCGTGAAAGAAATTATATATCTTTCTTTCAATTTTTCCATGAACTTTTTGAAGCTCCCTCATACAGATAATAAATTATATATGTGCATACATAATGTATTCTTATATATTAAATTATGCGTACACATACATAATTTATCTTACATACACATATGTTAGGGTGTGTCAAAAGTATTCCTATAAAATCCTAGAAACCATTATTAAACAAAAATATCAAAATGTGAAATTATTGCTTCTTAACATATTCTTCTTAATTCTGTTCACTTCTGAAGATGGTATTTTCCTTTTTCTAACCCTTCCCTGAACAATTCTGTACTCTTATTATTTATGCTACATCAAAACATTCGTTTGGGCCTCTTCTAAGAACCCAAATCATGTTCTTTCAAGTGTTCTTTGAGTTTGGGGCACAAAAAAACCATCCTGGGTCAAGGCTGGGCTTTGGAAAGGGTAGATGGGGTACTTGGTCCCAATGGTTTCCTCGTTGGACAGCCCTGGACACCCTCAAAGAATGCTGGAAGATAATTCCTGGGTGCAAATTTCCCGACCTTTTGCTCGCTGATGCAATTTTGAATTTCCTTTAAACATCTTCTGAAGAAGCCCCTTGGTCTTCTTGTGCCATTCAAGAAATCCTACCAAGATTTTTTTTAAGTCACTAACTTTCTGAGCTGATTTCTCTGCTTTGAATTTCAGGAGGCAAAACGATATCTGGGAAGCCCCTGTTTTGATTGGAACTTATAATACTAATAATAATAAAATAATAAGGCACTCTACCAAGACCAGGGCAATTGTATTACTGAGAGAACTTGTCTACAGCATCCAGTGATCACAGAGACAGGTTGCAACACATTACTTGGAATAAACACTCATGAACTGGATCCCCAGGAGTAATATTTTTAACTCATCTTTACATATTCTGAAAGAAAAAGTATACATATTTTTTACAATAAGAAAAACGAAAAACAAAACTCACTGCCATTGAGTCGATGCTAATGCATAACGACCATTTAGGGCAGAGTAGAACTTCTCGGTGAGTTTCTGAGACTGCAATTGTTTGCAGGAGTAGTTTTCTACTCTGACTGTTTACAAAAGTAACTATAGTTTTTTTCTACTCCTGTAAACAGTTACAGATATATATATGTGTGTATCTACGTATATACAAACAAAATTTAAACATCAGCAAAGTGGAGAAAAGTACTAATTGTCCATTTGTCGACCCACTCAAAAGAAAGTTTCCCGAGGAAGTGAACTCTTGTACCTGTTACCATTATAGAATCTAGAGTCTTCGTTTATAGGCTGAAGGGCACATGAATGCACACCCAAGCACAGTGGTCTTGGATGTGAGCATTTATTCTTAAAGCTCACTCAGACCGCTCACACCGTCAGTCCTCCGCCTCACTCAGTGAGTGCCTCTTTCCTTCTCAGGGGGTTGACATCACGGGCATTCTCTCCTTGTCTGACTCTTGATAATCTCCACAAATGTTGACTGAGTCTTAGAACCTGAGCGGTTCCCTCAGTCAGTCTTTCCTTGGAAAAATGGCATCTTCTAGTTTTAGCCGATCGGAATCCAATTTATTAATCCAGTTTGTATGGCCTGGACCTCTCTAGACTCCATCCTGAAACTCCCTAATGGGGAAGGGCAGTGACCTTGGAAGGTTTGTAACGAATACATGTGGACAATTCTTGATCACATCGATCAGTAGCCTGAAGACATATCTTGATAGTGAAAATCATGATTTTCACTACTTTTGCTTGTCTATTTTCTTTTTTACACCTGGTAAGCAAACTCAGTTATGTTAGGGATCAGGTCCACCTGGACACTCAGGTCCCATAATAGCACCTACGCTTCACTGTTCTGTTAGATGCCATCCTTGTGATTCATAACAAGCCCATGTGCAACGGAAGGAAACACTGCCCAGTCCTGCACCATCCTCAGAGTTGTCCTATTTCACACCATTGTTACAGCCACCATGGTAACGACTCAAAATATAACTGCGAAATCATATGTGTTCCCAAAGCACATGGAACATGCTTCCTATAAAACGCACGTCACCGTGTAGTGTAATCGGTGGTTTTCATGCTGTCTTACTTCCCTTGTGCCTCTATTACAAAAACATCATGAGCAAGTGGATTTAGAAAATGCACATTGGTTTTCTGACACTTCTGGAAGCCAAAAATGTATAAAGGGTATTTTATGTCATTTGAAATCAACTGTGTCGATTTCTGTCTGTGACTTTCTGGATTCCAAATGTCCGATTTCTGCTGGCAATCATGAATGTCTCTGTATCTAACGCTTTAGAACTCAGAAGTGATTGGCTTATGGTCCACTCTACACTGGCATGGCTAATATTAATAGCATATTAATAAAATATTATCATCACAAAAGAAAGTCTAGATTTCCAAGCAAGAGCACATTCCTAGGCACAAAGACCAGTGATTCAACACGTCATTTGGAGAGGAAGGGGTATAACTCAATAAATAACAATTCATAGCTGTAAAGCTAAACTCTGGCATTGACTAACACGTTCTTGTTGACTAAGGAGCCCTAGTGGTGCAGTGGTTAAGCACTCAATACGAACCAACAGGTCAGCGGTTTGAACCCACTGGCTACTTCATGGGTGAACGAGGCGGAAGTCAGCTTTCACAAAGATTTCCAACCTTTGGGAAAAATCTCTGGGGCAGTTCTAATCTGTCCTGTAGCGTCACTACGGGTTGGAATGGGATGGGTTTTGGACATTGTTGGGTTGTGGTTTATTGTTGTACAGAGTCGAGTCAATTCCAACTCATAATGACCCCCCAGTGAACCTGTGGGAGAGAGTCAAACAAGCACAGAGGGTCCCTTAGGTGATCAGCTTTACCAAAGGAGATCACCGGGTCTTTCTTCCCAGGGCTGGTTGGTGGGTTCAACCTATCACCATTTGGGTTAGCAGTCAAGTGCTTCACCACTGTGAAACCAGGACTCCTTTTATTAACACAGGGACCTGGTTTTCAGCATCTTCCCATCACCAGAAGAACTCTGCTCAAGGCCTGGCACTTAGGAAACCTCAGTGAATGGGTCCAATGATTGAGGAGATATAAATGTCCCTTCTCTAATACTTCCCTGTCCGGAGTATGTCAACTCTGTTTTTCGTCTGACTAGGTGTCTAACTTGGATAGATACAAGGTCTTTCCACTGGTGACAGTGTTAACTCTCTCACCTGCCATGGCTGGTAGAAACTCCTGGTCCTGGCCTGTGCTCTGGTTTCAAACCATTGATCCCTCTGCGCATCTTTCCTGAGGGCCTGGAGGGCCTGGGCAATGCTATAAACTGCTAGGTAAGCCAAAGTGGCCGTGCCTCCATGCTTTGCATTCAGGAGAGTAATACTAGGATCCTTCAGATCCTCATCGCCAGTACAGAGGGGAGCTGTTTCGATCCCAGTGTCATTGGTGAGGAAACCGTGGTCCCCAGTGGGCCACTCGCATTTGAACGTATCTCCCCAAAACCTTCTGATGAATGC
The DNA here is from genome assembly GCF_050624435.1 of Tenrec ecaudatus. NCBI lineage: Eukaryota > Metazoa > Chordata > Mammalia > Afrosoricida > Tenrecidae > Tenrec > Tenrec ecaudatus. Next base: position 2,206,065 of record NC_134547.1, on the reverse strand, counting down.
ATCTTCTGGAGTCCTGTTTGGATGGAGATGGCCAAGGAAGGCATCGAGCCCTCTAACCACACTGCGATGGTCCACAGCAGTGAAGGACTCCTGTTGAAATTGTGCAATGCCCGGGAAGTTCACACCACATACTTTGTTGAGACTGAATGTGTTCACTAAGAGCCTTCCTACCACACAGTATCCTGAAAGAACTGGCAGGAACAGGCAGTAGCTCCTGTTGGTTAGAAACAGCAAGATGACCTTGGCTGTGGAAGCCTTGATCACTCTGATGACAGAACCAGCCGCATCTATTGACTCGTAGAGCGGGATGTTCACAGTGAACTCAAGGCAGATCCCAGCCTTCGGTAACACGGTGTGAATCAGGCGACTTCCCTCCCATCCATAATCATCACTTTGTGACACCATCCCTACCCAGACCCAGCCAAAGTGGGTCAGGATTTGAAGGATGCATGGGAAATAGACCTGGTCACTGGAAGCTGTCCTCAGGAAGGAAGGGAACTGGGTCTTGTCACTGAGAGTGACTATGGTGGCCGAGTAACTCACCTACATGGAGACAACATTGTAGCGGGTGAACAGAGAGCTTTCTCAGTGAAAAAGGCAAGGTGAGTGGTGACATTTGCTAGTGCTGCTGCAGCCAAAGTTCCACCTGGGGGCAGTCTTAACAAACAACTGTATTGTCTCCGCTGAACCCAATGCCGGAGCCTCAATTCTGAGTCATAACAACCCTGATGACAATCTAACAGCACTCTTCCTCACGGGGTTTCCATTTGCCTGTCTTCCCTAATCATTCCTGCCTTCTGAAAATGTTCCCTGGCAAATGCTGTCCTTTGACTGAACCTGATGACCACTTTCTCCTGTGAAGCAGCTAGTGGGTTTGAACTGCCAACCTGCTGGTTAGCAGCCAGGCACTTAGCCACTGCACGAGCAGTGCTCCTTCTCACAGTTTAGGAGGCGAAAAGTCTGAATTGAAGGCACTGACTCTAGGGAAAGACTTGGCAAGTCACAGGTACCTTGAATGCAGAAAGGCCATCGTAAGGAATTCCCTGCCATTTCTTTCCTACTCTTTATACAGATGAGGGGAATTTAGGCCCACCACCCACACCCGCCATACCTGAAGGAAGTCACACATTTTATTTCTCTCATCTTTGCTTTGCACTAGACATTTTCTCTTGACCTTGCCTCCATTTTGCCAAATATTCCCAGTGAACAAAGTCTGCTACTAAACTTGTACATAGAACCATTCCTTTGTTTATTTTCAGCTCTGATTTCTATCACTTCATCTGACAAACCAGCTGTGTCACTCCCACTTCCAGTTCTGGACAGAAATGCCCAGGGCTTGAATTCTATCACCCTGAACATAGTACCAATGTGCATTATAATCTGTATGAAAAAGTCAATATGTACATTCCCTGATGGCCCCTCTCCGTTACTTATGGTTCCTGCAAGAAATCGCGTTGTTGTTAGGTTCTGAGGAGTTGGTGGCAGTGACAGTGGCCTTATGTGGAATCGAAGAAAATGCGGCCCCATCCCGCACCATCCCCTGTCTGCTAGGTTGCCTGCTGCTGGGACCACTGTGCCACTCCTTCTCATCACGAAGGCTCCCTTTTTTGAATGTTTTCTTTTTGCCGACCCTTCTACCCACAGCGGTGTCCTTGACTGAAGATCTGCCCCACCTGATCGCACGTCCAAAGTGAGACAGTCTGGCCATCTTGATTCCAAGGAGAATTTTGACTATATTTCTTTTAAGTCAGGTGGTTCTTGCTCATGTAATCTTGTCCCCTGTATGCCTCATAGAAATCGATTATGAGCTAGATTTTTTTTTCTTGGAAAAAGGTGGGAAGGGACAATTTAAGGCCTGAGAAGAAATTTGTTTTCTTTTCCTTTGACTTCTTTCACCATCATCATCATCTTTTTAAACGTATCTTTAGGAGGAGGGATGAACTGCCTTATATAGTGTAACCAAAAAAGACGAAGTTTAGCAATGCACTTCCCACTCCCGCCCCTGCCAATCTGGAAGCTCCAATCACTTCCATGCTTTCACATTTCAGATCAGAGAATCTGTATGTCTATTAGATGTTTACCTAAACACCTAAGTTTAGAATATATTTTCACCATCATTGTTATTCCCTTTGCGACTGTGATCTCATCGTCTTCAAGACATGTAAAATTTGACATTGCTTAACAATTCATAGGTTGCTGCTGTGCTACAGAGAGTCCAAGAGTCACAAGTGATTGGATCTTGGTTGACCATGAATGGCCAGAGATTTCAGAGTTACTCACCTGGGAGAATTTATAAAGTCCTAAATATCTTGCTATTGGCATAGTAATGGTTGACCTTGACTCTCCAACCACAGCAACCAGAGGAGGACTGTCCCTGCAACTGTAATTAGGAATGGGACTCTCCCAGCCTGACAACATGTCCATGGTCTCCAGAAGGCCCCTGGATACAACATCATAGGTATTTCTAATGGAGAACCCTAGGGTGACATTGGGCAAAATGTGACCATTCCTGTTGATCTCCTCAATGGCAAAGACAAATGCTTGGACGACCAGATACATCCAGGTGCTAAATCTGAAAAGAATGCAACAAAAGAAGCCACAGTATATAGAGTCAGTGCTGAGCTCGTGACAACACAAGAATACATGCTCAAGATACAGTTTTTCAGAACCTCATTCTCCTTAATGAGTCAACTGGAGCTAAGTGAATGGTCGCCGTTACAGGATCAGGGCAGACAAATAGAACCAGAACCCCAGCTTTAAACAATGAGCCTGCAAGTCTTGCTAAGAACCAGGGTGAAATCAGATAGTGGTGATGTTGATGTGTGCCGATGACGGGAGCCAAGCGAAGAACCCTTAAAGTTGGAGCCATAAAATCAGCTTATAATGGGTGGTGAGTGCTTCCCAATCTAGTGGGCAGAACATTTGATCTATTGATGTGGAAAGTGGATATGAGCAGGTCAGAGAAACCTTGTTGCTTGAAGAACCATATCTAAACGAGTGAGCTGAGCTCAGAACTTGGTCTCTGGTATTGAGCGAGCGCTAATCACAGAATGGTACTGCAATGATTTGAGTCTAAAATGTGTTATCTCAATTCTACAAGCCACTAGTTCTCAACTGAGGCTGATCCTCCCCACCCCCCACCCCCAGATGTCTCCGTTTACTTGTGCTGTAGAACAGGATTCATACAGCGGGTGGCTCTAGTGAACAGGAATTTTACTCTCACTGTCTAGGAGACTGGAAGTGCAAATTCAGGGCCCTGGATCTGGAGGGAAACCTTTCTCTCTCTGTCAGGTGTAAGGCAAGGTCTTGGCCTCTTCTGAAGTCTGATGCCTGATTCCTGTGCTGTCTTCATTTGACAGGGCATCTATCTTCACCACCACCTGCCCCACTAATGTGTCTTCATTTCTGTGCCTGATCTCCACTTTTTACGTCCCCAAACCTATTGATTTAAGACACACCCTACCCTGATACGGCCTCTTTACCATAGAAACAATACCACTCCTGTATGAGGATTGCACCCAAATGTATAGGATGTAGGATTGACGACACATATTGCAGGGGGTGGGGAACACACAACTGAATCCATAACACCAGGGGATATCTGGCAATGACTAGAGACATTTTAGGTTGTTACAACGGCAGGAGACAGAAGTTGCTACTGGCATCTAGTGGGTAAAGACCAAGGATGGCGGTTACCCTTGTACAATGCGCAGAATCGTCCCACGACAGCTCAAGAGCGCTGCCCTAAGTCCACCTCTCCACGTTTTCCATTCAGCTCTTAACATTTCATCATATCTATTGAATGCCAGTTCTCTACAGTACTCTGAGAGGCACAAGGATGAGAGATGTGCACAGGATAAGAAGTTCACGATCCCTTTTCTCAGTGGAACATGTACACAACAAACGGGACTATAATAAAACAACGGATAGCATTGAAATAGTTCCTGGGTTCATATTTCATACTGTTTCCGATGCTCAACCAGGCACGCTGCCATTCAGGCACCTTCTGTTTGGTAGGATACTTTGATTTGTAAGACGCTCCTTGGGAAAAGCACAACCAAAATGCTCCTTGAGAACAAGGGTGGTGAGATGAGCTCATGTGCTTTAGACATGTCATTGGGAGACGCCAGTCCCTAGACAAGGGTGTCGTGCTTTGCTAAAGGAGGACAATGAAAAAGAGGAAGACTCTTCACGAGATGAGCTGGCACATGGGCTACCACAATGAGCCCAAAACATACCAGCAGTTTTGAGAAAGAAGATGGGGCAGGACCAGGTAGGATCATCTTCCATTGTAAAGAAGGGTTGTAGGTTGTGCACAGTGACGAGACCCCAGTTGACTGCACAAACCACAACCACAGGAAGATAGTCAAGTGTGTCTTCCTTTCTTGCATAAAAAGCACTAGGAATGCACACATCTCTAATTCATTCTCTGGGGGGTTTTAGCACCCCATTAGAAAGCTGTGTGAAGAACACACGAATATTCACCCTCTGGCTCGCTCATCAGCAAGATGAGTCTGCAGCCATGAGTTGGTTTGTACTCTCTTAGAAATGAACACTTTTAACATTTATTTGTATCTATTAAGAGCACTTAATAGTTGTGCTACCGGGACATCGCTCCTATTCTACCAGAAAATCAACAACCAACCAAACCTGTTGTCTTTACTAGTTGCCACTAGTAGCCAACTATAGGACAGACCAAACTCTCCCAGAGAGTTTCTGAAGCTGTAATCATTGTAGAGGCAGACTTTCACATCCTTGACCCTGTCATGACTAGTAGGTTCAAATCTCAAATCACCCACCTTTCGATAAGCAGTTAAGTGGTTAACCACTGGCTGCCTCCATTACCATCCTGAATTCTTTCCTCCTCTTTCCCCCCACCACCCCTCAGCCATACTTACTCAGTGGAGCCGAGATCAACTGGCTGGAAGGTGAAGTTTGCAAGAGAGGAGTCTTTGATTGGAGTCAGGGGAAAGAGGCCACCAATGATCACATCCCCTGGCCTCTCAAAGCGGGAGCCGTGCGCCTCTGGGCCTGCTGGTGTGATGGCAAAGAGAGCGAGCAGGTGGCAGAGCCACAGTGAGCTGAGCAGCATTGCGGGGCGAGGTCCTCCAGCCTGCGGAGGAGGATGCGCTCATTCCTCCCTGAGGAAGCGTGCTTCCCACCTCGGGTCTGAGAGAAGGGCAGGTGAGGGCTCCTTCCTCCCTGTGGCTGTTTTATAACCTGCCTCCTCTGCACTTCTCTCAGCTGTCAGACAGCTGAACTCACAGGAGCTGCTGGGACCAGTTTCAGCTACTTCCCTTGAGGAGAGAGATTTGAGGAACTCAGATGCTGTGGAGTTCTCCCCTGAGGTGGATGCCTGGTGGGGACAGATTAGGAAAGAGCCAATTATACACCATTAGGGGCCTGACCCTGGGGGAGAGACGCTGGGGAGTGGTCTGGGGGTATCTTCCTTCTGCTTCCCCAAGGAGCTCCAGCTAGGAGAATTGAACCAAGGACTTCTCAGCCACCAGGCAGCATAGGCCCCTAAGCACTTACATAATCCCTGTGGATATCATCTCATTTCTGACAATCTACCCAGAAGCTATTATGAGCCAGCAATTTTGACAGGTGGTCTGGTGTTGCTGCTGCACTGTTAGCTACAGAGCTACCGGGACACAGGTGTTCACATAAAATCCAAACCGCAGAATACCGAGTTTCACAGAACCTCTTATGGACATTAAGCGACACAGACCACGACTTGGATTTTAAGAAAGAACACCACTGGGACAGAATATGCATAAACACTGTGTCCTTATCTACTGGGTTCTTTGCCTGCCAGTTGTTCATTATAGATAATAGCTATCCGTGCTTCTCCTAGTTTGTGGAGACTATGAAAGACATAAGATCATAGTGTTGCTTTGTAATTGGACTATCTTTGTACGGGATTCCTTCTCCAAAAGCTGTTTTTAAAGAGCATTTATAAGATGTCTGACCACATGGATTAGGATTGCCTCGGCTTTCCACTCCCTTCCAGAGGTACAGTCTCAGAAACCCAGAGGCTGTTATTCCAGGTCGCTATGGTTGGAATCAACCCGATGGCAGTGAGATTTTGTATGTCTTGTTTAGTTTTCACTCTTGACCACTGCTGAGAAAACAACCACCGGAATTGTGAGAGGTCAGCACGCAGACAGGAGAATGGAATGGCCAAGTTCCCGTTTACACTTGTCACATCATGCCTGTAAAGTGAGCGTTGAAATCCACAGCTCTGTGAACAAGAGCACAGAGACAGCACATGAGGAAGCATGCCTTTTCTCCCTTCCCCATTTACACACACACACACACACACACACACACACTTCCTTTGTTTCCTTTTAGTGTGCTAGAGTCCCGGGGTAGTGCAAACACTTACAATGCTAACTGGAAAAGCTGACAGTCCTTGTCGATCCACCTCCACAGAACACACTTGTACTCTGACCCATACGGGGGCGCCATGAACTGGGATCAACTCAGGGCGACTGGCTTGGTTTTGGTTTCGTTGATGCTTTCTCAACTTTCAGGTATTGGCTGAAGTAACACTTCCCTAGGAGACTCCTCACTGAGCCATTCATACAATATTTCAAACTCTTTCAAAATGCTGTTGCACACTGTAGTGTAAACATAATTTAAAAATCATTTTATTGGGGGCTCTTACAGCTCTTATCACAATCCATATATACATCCATTGTGTCAAGCACATTGGTACATGTTTCCATCATTTTCAAAACATCTCCTTTCTACTTGAGCCCTTGATATCAGCTCATTTCCCCCTCTCCCCCACCATGAACCCTTGATAATTTATCATTTCCACCCCCCATGTCTTACACTAATCGCTTCTCCCTTCACCCACTTTTCTGTTATCCATCCCCCAAGGAAAGGATTATATGTAAATCATTGTGATCGGTTCCCTCTTTCTCCCCCAACCTTCTCCTTACCCTCCTGGTATCTCTATTCTTATTATTTGTCCTAAGGAGTTTTTCTGTCCTGGATTCCTTGTGTTGCGGGTTTTTGTCTGTAGCCTGTACATGTCCTGGTCTAGTCAGATTTGTAGGTAGAATTGAAGTCATGATGGAGGGTACAGGGGAAGAAGCATTAAAGAACTAGAAAAAGATGCATGTTTCATGGAGTAAACATAATTTTTCCAAGCATTGGGAAATCAAAAACATTGTGACTCATCGTATTGCGAAATGTGTTTTATTATGGTGGTCTATAACCAAAGTCGCTGTAACTGCAAAATATGAGTCGATTCCGACTCATAGTCATCCTCCAGAGGGATTGAGAGATTGTGGATAATCTTTACTGAATCAGATAGCTTCATCTTTCTCCCTCAGAGTGACTGGTGGGTTTGAACAGCTGACTCTGTGGTTAGCAACCCTATGCTTACCCAACGGTGCCACCATGGTAACAAAAAAAATCACAGAAACATGGAATGAAAAGAACGGCATTTTCCCATGAACTTTTTGAACCAATGTAACATGATCTATTAACTTATTAGTCACTGAATGATTAATTTTTGTTTTCAATATTTCACGACTATTATTGTACAATAGATATCCTTGTGGACTGGCCTTGAACCTTGGCGTTCCTGTGGTATAAATTTCCAGCAATGGGATTGCTAACTTGTAAAGCTGTATATTTATTTAGTTGTTATATTTAATTTTTACTTCACATATGTTTGGTACTTTTTCCATCCTTTGTTTAACGGGCCATGGAGGGAAGACAAATTTGCATGCTGTTTTAACATCTTAGTTTCCTGTGAATAGTTGGTAAGCAAATTGTCATCCAGAAAGTTAGCAAAAATTCATGCTCCCCACATCAGTGCAAGTGCCTGTTTTCAAATGCAAATTTTTACCAAGCTGTGGTAGTTACATAATCTGGTGTCGATTTGGGACTTGATAAGAGTGAAGGGGTAGAGTGTAGTCTGTCAATCAGATCATAGCCAATGAGGCCTCTGTGTGGGCACGATCTTCTGAAAATTCCTGAATTTCCTTGGAGGCGGGAGACACTCTCTCTCTGCTCATTCCTTTGGAGACTCTACTGACAAAACAGAGGGCACTACACTGATAGACCCCATGCCCTGGAAAACTGGAGAAGCCACGTGGAGACCCCTGCCAGCGCTGAAATGTTTACAATGCCACTGGATCCAAAGACTTTCCACCCACTGGCCTGTGATCATCCTGCATTCAGCATCGTTTCATGTGTTTCGTGAATCTGAAGAGGACTTTATAGATTGCTATCAGACATTAGGGTTCATATCAGACTTACAGGCTTGGACTGGACTAGATTGGGATGCTTTCTTGATGTAAAATTACCCTTGATATAAAACTCTCTCTTATATACATGAGTCTCTCTGGATTTGTTTCTCTAGTCTACCCAAACTAGTACACAACCTGATGTTAAAAATTGAGCATTTCAATAACTTGTTGGGTTGTTTTTTTTTCTGATGCTAGTGAGATTCAATGAAGTTACACCAGTAGTGCTGTAGTGGGTTATGAGTTAAGCTGCTAACTGTAAGGTCATCAGCCCCAAAACACCAGCTGCTTTTTGGGAGAAAGATGGGGCTTTCTATTCTCATAAAGAGTTAGTCTCATAGGGGCCGTTCTAGTTTGTCTTAGAGGGTGGTGATGAATCACAATTGATTCCCTGGCGCTGAGTGGTTTGGGGTCAAGTGAGATGTAGTAGTCAGTACACATTTATGCCATCAGATGTGTGTTTACGTCTTTGCCAGTGGGATTGTGGTCTGATGTCAATTTCTAGGTAATTTGTCCAAGTACTTTTATGTTAGGTACATTAATTACATAGGTCATTTATGTTGCAATATTCCCATTCTTTTAATTTTGCTTATAATGTTTTATGAACTTACAAACGTTTTTAAAGTTTGTATGGGACCAAATCTACGAGTGAGTCTTTTTTCCTTTGTGACATCTGCATCTCATGACGCTTAGAAGTCTGTGACTATGAAAGCATGTTAATGTCTAATATTTTTGTTTCATATTTCATTAAATTACTAAAAAGTAAGTTTCATGTATAAAATGATTGTCTTTGTAAACTCCCCCGAAACTGTTAGGCCCTGATGTGAGATGTCACCTTTATTATGTATTTTCTGTGTATCTAGATGAGAATACATACATGTGTGTACATATACACACATGAACAACTTAAAACATATTCCTTGGGTCTTGGGAAGTACAGGAATTGTAAATTTTAGTCTACTGACATCTTTATGGTGCTAAGTCTTCCTAACGAGTAAAGCATATCTACTTAAACATCTTTTTCATCCTAGAAGAAACTTTCTAAATGTGCATTCAGGTGAATTACTGTATTGACTGCATACTCAAAGCCTTCATGGACCAAGAAAGCAAGTCAGGAATAAAATAAAAACAGGTCAAATGAAAGACAACAAGGGATGTTTGGGACTGCAGCGAGCTGAAAAATATATGGTGTCCTAAGGTAATCATATTCATTTTAAACTTGATGTGGACCAAATCAAGGATGTTTGTCGACTGAGTGCTGAGCACCAACCAATAGTTTGGATTTCTTTTCCTGAGTAGTTTTGGGATTGCTAGCTAGATGCTTAACTCCCCCCCTCCCCCACACACTATTTTAAATGCCATAAGCCTTGTATCATTAGTCCAATTCCATTTGGAATAAAAAGGGAGTTTACTTTCTATTTTTTGTTTGACCCTTTCATTTTTTAAATCGTCTTTTCCTTCTTTTAATGTAAACAATGCATCTCAGTAAATCTTATTTAAAATCTTTTAAAATGACTTCTTAGGACTGTTGGGAACCTACTAGTTTTTTCTTAGCAAACATCATACAGACCACTATATAGCCATGATGAAAAATCACCACCTTACTCTGTACACACATTCCTCACTTACTGACAGGGAGTCAGAGCAGGTCATTATACACATATCAGTCTTATGAAATGATGGATGACATCAGATCACAACATTGTAAATGACTCCATCATTACATACCTGCTAACCACTTAGAAACCTGACTCTACCAAGTTGATACAGTGTTAACTATCCCAGCAGCCAACATTCTCACTTCATTACTGCCACGTGTCCATTGTTAATGTGCAAGATAGTCAAAATTTTGACTATTGTGATAAATGCCAGACAGCATTATCACTGAGAGTAGGTGGAGAATCATGGAAGCTAATGTTAATCCTACAGTATAGGACAGCCTCACCACCTATCTTTAGGACAATGACAAATTCTCCAAATTGAAACAAACAAACAAACAAAAAACCTTTATACTCTCCCAGGCTTGGGATGCTACTGCTTTTTAAATTTCTCAGTTGACTATGGCTGAGATGTTCAGCTCTTCATTGTATGCCACAGTATCTTTTTATTTTATATCAATATTTATTGTTTCACATTAGGCACTCTGAACAATTTACATGCATTCTTTCATTAAATTCTCCCATTAACTTGTGAGGTAGTACAATGAATATCATAGTATAAATAAAAATACTGATAGTTACAAAGGATGACATTCCCCAAAATAAGAGCAAAATTTTACAGTAAGAATTGAAACTCTGGTCTATTTAATGCTGCAGTCTGAGTTCTTAATTCTGGTGAAGTATGCAAGACAACAACCAAAATCTCACTGCCATAAGTCAGTTTCAACTCCAGAGGATAATTATTAACACTATAAGACTTGGGGGGGTGGAGGGGGAAGACTTCAGGAAGTACATTGGAACAAGGCAGGATAGACCTCATGCTATTTTCAGGCTAGTGTGCTTTTAACTTAAGAACTGGAGGATGCCACTGGAGATTTCAATGATGTACAGAAGGCATAGCTAAACTTTTATTTATAGAAACCGTATTTTGGCTGCAATTTGGACAATGGTGGATACAGAGAAAGCAATTAGGAAGCTACTTCCACAGTACACACCAAATAGATTGTATATTAGACAAGGGTGATCAGATGGGAATGTATTAAAGGGATCAAATTCCAGACGCATTTAGGAGATATAACCTATAGGTCTTGGCAACTGATTGGTTGTGGAAGGTGAAGCAAAAGTCAAGAATGACTCCATAGTATGAATTCTCTCATGATGAGCAAGGTGTGCACGCTGCCTGAAGGACTTCCTGCAATCCTTACATTCATAGGGTTTCTCTCCGGTATGGATTCTCTGGTGCAGAGTAAGAGATCCACTATAGCTAAAGGCTTTCCCACAAATGTTACATTCATAAGGCTTCTCTCCAGTGTGAATCCTCTGATGTCGAGCAAGGCCTGCATTCTGGCTAAATGTTTTCCTACATTCCTTACATATGTAGGGTTTTTCTACCGTGTGATTTCTCTGATGTTGTGCAAGTGATGAACTATTGGTAAAGGCTTTTCCACATTCAGTACATTCATAAGGTTTTTCTCCAGTATGGACTCTCTGATGCTGAGCAAGGTGTGCGTATTGGCTGAAGGCTTTTCTACATTCCTTACATTCATAGGGTCTCTCTCCACTATGGATTCTCTGATGTACAATTAAATACCCACGATAGCTAAAGGCTTTCCCGCACACATTGCACACATAAGGTTTCTCTCCTGTGTGGATTCTCTGATGCTGAGCAAGAAAGGAACCATTGCTGAAGGCCTTCCCGCATTCAAAACATTCAAAAGGTCTCTCTCCAGTATGAATTCTCTGGTGTTGAGTCAGGTGTGCAATCTGGCTGAAGGCTTTCCTACATTCTTTACATTGGTAAGGTTTCTCCCCAGTGTGAACTCTCTGGTGTTGAGCAAGGTGTGCATTCTGGCTGAAGGCTTTCCGACATTCCTTACATTCATAAGGTTTCTCCCCAGTGTGTATTCTCTTATGTTGAGCTAGGTTTGCACTTTGACTGAAGGATTTCCCACATTCGACACAAGCATAGGGTTTCTCTCCAGTATGAATTCGCTGATGGAGAGTAAGCGATGAGCTCTGATTAAAGACTTTCTCACATTCAGTACATTTCAAAAGTTTCTTTTCTATATAGGCTTTCTTGTGTTTCATTTCAATGGATCTTTTCCGGTAGTTTTTCTTTTGTGGTTCGTGCTTATGTACTCGTTTGGTTTGGGGGAGACTGTTTTGTTGTGTATCCTGGTGGAAAGTTTGCCAAGATTTATTGTATTTAGTACTTTGTTCTTCAGTATGGATTTCTTTATGAGTAATAACCAGTTGACTTGAATGTGTCTCCTGACCTCCCAACTGGCTCTTAAAATAGCCTTGGTTTTCACATTTGTCTCTCAAACTGAGATGACTTCTTCCTGTTGTCATGACTGTAGATGGTCCTTCATAAGTAGTATGCTTGGATGAACATTCACTGTTCTCAAATGAATATTCCCAATCTAAAAGATATGAAAATAAGCATTTTTTCATATTTATGCCTTAAAAAAGAAACTTTTAAGACAAAATCTGTGAACAAAATACCTGTGAAATTCAAGGACTTAAAAACTTTTAAATACATACAGTCATGACATTTATAAAGTAAAATTTATAAAGCATAAAGAATGAGAACTTAAGAAAGTTGATTAAGGAAATGAAGTAATCATATGTAATCAGTAAAGTAAATATCAGAGAAAATAACAAATTAAAGAAGTCATATGAAATTATGATCATCATTTTAAGCCTAAATAACAGTTTTCAAATACCCTTTCTCTCATCTCTGGCTATCCCAAATAGATCACTTTATTTGTTTGTTTGTATAAATAATTTAGTGTCTAAAATAATTAATCAATCAAAAAGGAAATGGTGACTAGAGAGGAGGAGTGAACATCGTAGTGTCTGAGTTTTTTAATAATGGAATGGAGTAACTTCAGCAAATATACGAGGCAAGGACAAAGAGAAGCTGTAGATTTGGATGCAGAAAACAGGAATATGGGTTATATACAAGGAGAATAAGTTGATGGGGGAGAGGCCCAAACACAAGACACCTGTATGCTTACCTAAGGCCTTAAGCCTTAGGGGAAAACTCCCCAAGAAAGAGCTCTGAAGAATTAGAACCTTTGAGAAGAGCTGAGTTTTTACTGGCAGTGGTTCCTATGTCCCTGGTTCGCTCTCACTCACCAGGGCATGTGACTCTTATATCCTTTTTCTTCACCATCCAGGGCTCTTTTCCTTGTTCCAATAATGAGATCACATCTGGCTTAGAAACAGGAGCACCTGTTTACAAGAATAAAAGAGGAATGTATACAAGAAATAAATTAATTAACCAAAGATCATAATATTAAATATACCATGGCTTGTTGGAAATACAGCCAGCATGTTCCCTACAAATGAAAATGATGAGATTTGTCTCATATACTTTAGAGATGTTATCAGGAGGGACCCACCCCTGAAGAAGGGCAACCTGGCCAATAGGAACATGTGGGATTAATCAGGTAACAGTTTGATAGGAGGGAAGAGAGATCAAGGGCTCTGCAAGTCCTGCCCCACTGCGTCCTGATCTGCTGGATGATGCTGTTGCTTTAGCTAGTTCTCTGCCTCAACCTGTGAGGTACACTACCTGTGGGCAAAGCCAACCCATAGATTATGTCACTAGAGCTAGAGGCTCCTTAGAAATCTGCTTTACCACACTGCTGGTGGGTTCTTAACTTGAGCTTGAGGCTGGTGGATCCTGTTGCCTTGCATTGCTTGCACTTGATAACCCATCAGGATCTGCTTTAATAAGCTACTGAAGGTTGGTGACCCACCCTGCTGTTTGCTGCCTGTGGGCAGACTCTGCTTGCCTTGGTCAAGAGAGGACGCCACTGTCTGCTTCCTTGACCTTGGACCCAGCAGCCCACGTGAGTTGAAGGACTTCCAGGCTATTAACCGTTCCACAGAAGTGAGTTGAACTGAACCCTCTGTCCTGCTGTGTGGACTAATTAGGTGTTATACTCCTTCTCGCTGTATAAACCTATCCTCTTCTACATATTTAATCATAAGTGTCCTGGTTTTGTTTCTCTATAGAACCCTGCCTAACACAGATGGGCTCAAACACAGCAACAATTGTGAGGATGGGAAGGAGCAGACAATCCTTTGTCCTGCAGTACATAAGGTTGCTATGACTAGGAACCAACTTGATGGCACAAAACAACAGCAACAACAACATAGATCAGGACAAGTTCTTTGTCCATTAGGAAGGCAGGAACATTAGAGGAGGGAATAAAGAATAATAAACATATAAATAACATGTGGAGGACAGGGGAAATAAAGTTACAAGAATAGCCTAAATGATAGCTAACAAATGTACAAAAGTACTTTATACAACTGATATATGTATGGACTGTGATAAGAGTTGTATGGGTCCCCAATAAAATGATTTTTTAAAAAGAATAGTCTAATGAAGCTGCCAATTCTACAAATCATTTTGGAGGCCCAAGAAGAAAAACTTACTGAAACACATCAGAGGCTTCCAAACACTCACAATGGAAAGCAGCCCTGAAGTACAGGGAGATCTTACCCAGTGACAACAGGCTCTTATAATTCTCCAGCATCACCTTCCTATACAAATTCCTCTGGGCAGGGTTCAGCCATTCCCATTCCTCTTGAGAGAAATCTACAGCCACATCCCCAAACGTCACCAAATCCTGAAATAAAAGAAACATCCCTGTTCAGTCACTGTTCATTCCTTCTCATAGGTTTAGGCTGCAGGACTAAACTGCCTGTCCTTCTGGGGAGAAATACTGCACATAGAGATATTTTCTGGCAATCTCTTGAGTGCTGAATGACCCATGCCAAGTAACTTGTTGGACAGCTTCTTTGTGTTTAGTTTTGTTAGTCTGTCAGGAAAAAGAAAATGTGCAATTTCAGACACAGTCCCTACCCATGAAGAATTTACAACCCTGTAGAAGAGAAAAGAGAATACACACAATGCTAAGCAACATCCAACGATTTCAATCAAGGGTAACATGATGTTGTTAGTACTAAATACTGGAGAATTTTGCAATCTGGATAAATGAGGATGAACCAGGCTTGCAACAAAAGCTTTCAGAAAAGAGACAAGGGCAGAACTGAGACTTAAAAGAGGGAGTGTGCTCTAAATTAGCACTTTTCAAACTATCCAGTGAAACAATCAATGTTCCGAAGATATTAACATATGATAAATACATTCTACCTTTTCAATGATTTATCTTCTAAAATTAAATATATATGTAATGAAAATAATAAACATGTTCCATAGTGGTTTTGTAAAAATATGACTTAAATACTCAGTGTCACTGAGTCAATGCCGACTCATAGTGACCCTACAGGACAAGGTAGTGTGAGTTTCCAAGACTGGAACCATTTATGAGAGTGGAAAGTCATGTTTTGCCCCATGGAGTGGCTGGGGTTTCGACTGCTGGCCTTGCAGATGGCAGCCCAATGCAGAACCACACCACCCAGGCTGCTAGACAAATGTACTCCATAACAGCACACAGACCACGAGGCAGTTATTCCACCACCACAAAGGGATAGTGAACGGCTCAAGCTCAGAAACATTGCGTGTCAGGGTTGTGTCCATTACTTATTCCATCTGTAGGCCGTCATGCAAGAAGTTGGACTGGATGAAGAACAAGGCATCAAGTCAGAAGAAGGCTCGTTGGCAACCCGTGATAACACAATCTCGCCTGCTGAAAACAAAGAGGACTTGAAGCACGAACTGAGGAAAATCAAAGGCTACAGACCTCAGTGCAAACACCAATCCTCACAACTGGACCAAAAAGCAACATTATGATAGAGAAAAAAGTGAAGTGGCAAAGGATTTCATTTTACTGGGGTCTATACTCAACACCCAAAGACTCGGCAGTCAAGAAGTCAAGCAAGGGATTGCACTGGGTAAACCTGCTGTGAAAGAGCTTAAATTGTTAAAAAGCAAAAATGTCACTAAACGGTGCCTTACTAAGCTGTGGTACTTTCAACGATTCAACAACACTGCATGCGCCACAGAGCACCAGAAGAACAAACACATCTAGTTTAGGAAAAGTTCAGCCACACTGCTCTTGGACAAAAAGATGGCAAGACGTCCTTCATTTCACACAGTTTGGACATGTCATCAGGAGGATCCAATCCTTGTAGAAGAACATCATACAGGCTTCACTTTAGATTCTTATATGACATGGACCAGAACAAATAACGTTAATAATTTTGAGAAATGATTTTGTATTTGTGATTGTGTTAGTCTGGGCTGCTGACTAGAGAAATAAACCCAGAGACACTCGTGTGTGTAAGAGAGAGTTTTACATCCAAGAGAAATTGTACATTAAGAAAACATTCCGGCCCATTTCAGATTAAGTCCATAAGTTTGATATTAGCCTTTATGTCCAATACTAGTCCATAAATACTTCTAGACTCACACAGCACATGAAATGATTCCGAAAGCAGAAAGATCAAAGGCCAGTGGGTGAAAAATCTTGTGGAAGCATCTCAGTGCTGGCATGGTTCTCCATGTGGCTCCTCCAGCACCAGGGCTCTGACTGCCGTCAGCATAGCTCCATGTGGCTTGTCGATGTGAATCAAAGAGAGTATGTCTCACCTCCGGGGAGGAAGAAGTTCCCAGAATCCTCATGTGAAGGTCAGTCCCACAAGGAGAAATCACTAAGGATGTGACCTGATTGACATGCTAGACTCCACCCCTTTATTCTTTTATCAAGTTGGTATAATTTTAAAGTGTGTAACTATCACAGTGATATATCCACTTACCATTGGAAAATAATCCCAATCAGAGCCCATTAGGGTTTCCTAGGCTGAAATCTTTAGAGGGAGGGAACAAATCACCATATCTTTTCTCCCATGATGTGACAGTTACATAATCTCCTGTCAACATGAGTGAAGGGGTGGGGGGCTAGCCTGTCAATCAGGTCGCAGCTTGATGACCTCATCTGGAGGTGCAACGGAGATAAATAGCTCACTGGAGGCCAGATCCAGTATTCTGCTTTCCCTTTTCTGCTGTTGAGACATTCAGAGTGCTGAAGGAGACACGTGGAGACACATGCCAGCATTGAGTTGCTTCCATTGCCACTGGATTCACAAGACTTCTACTCACTGGCCTGTGATCTTCCTGCATGCAGCATCATTGCATGTGCTACTGAGTCTTGAGTTAGTCTGGGTACACGAGAGAAACAAAATTCATAAGCACTAATATTTTATAAGAAAGAGTTTTATATAAAGGGTAATTATACATTAAGTATCACAACCCAGTCCAGTCCAAGCCCATCAGTACGACATTAGCCCTTAAGTTCCACACCAATCCACAAAGTCCTCCTCAAACTCACAAAACACACACAATGACACCAAATGCAGAAGGAAAGCTGAATCAGTGAGCATGTAAGCATCTCAGTGCTGGCAGTGGTCTCCACCCAGCTTCTCCAGCACCTAGGGCTACATCAGGGTAGGTCCATGTGGCTTCTCCTCAGGGATGTCTCTCCCACGAAGTGAGCCTTGCCAGCTGAGGCAGAGAACTAGCTGAGGCAGAGAACTAGCTAAGGCAGCCGCAAATGGTCTGACCATCAGAGAACAAGAGACCAGAGATGGGGGCTATTGTAAGCCCACTTGCCTCAAGTCATTAATTCGATATTTAGATGAGTTTAGGATATACCTGGAAGGAAGGCTTCAAAGAGATTAGCCCTACCCAGTGCTTTGGAGTACTCAGGACATTAGAAGGTGAAGAGACAAGCCTAGGGGCTGTTGACAGATTGAAATTTAAAAAAAAGAACTCTTTGGATTTAAAGTTTGAACTCCAGTGGTCTTTGTCAGAAGCTGGAAAAAATCTGGGACTATGAAGAAAACTCTCATACATGTATGAGTTTCTGTGGATTATTTTTCTCTAGTCTAACTAGACTAACACAAGTCTAAAGAGGAATTTATGGACTAGTACTGGACATCTGGGCTAATATCGGGCTTATGGACTTGATCTGGACTGGGCAGAGATGTTTTCTCAATATACAAGTGCTCTTTTGCATAAAGCTCTTTCTTATACCCATGAGTGTCTATGAATTTGTTTCTCTAGTCAACAGGGACTAACACACACGGAGCAGTGGTTAGGTTCAGAGCATCAACCTTTTGGTTAGTGATGAAGCATTTACCCAGTGCACCAACAGGTCCCCTTGATCTCCTAAAGTCAAATGGAAACTAACTACTACAGCAGTGGTTCTCAACCTGTGGACCACGACCCCTTTCTTTGGGGGTCGAATGACCCTTTCACAGGGGTCACCTGATTCATAACAGTAGCAAAATTAGTTATGAAGTAGCAATGGAAATAATTGTATGGTTGGGGGGGGGGGTCACCACAACATGAGGAACTGTATTAAAGGGTCGTGGCATTAGGACGGTTGAGAGCCCCTGCACCAGAGAGCTGTTTCCGACACCCCTGGCCCTTTGCTGCTGCTGACTCGGGTGCTTGGGTAGGAAGTCAGTGTTGGTGATCACTTAGGTGACTGTGCACTGTGTCCCCTTCTCAGTAAGTCATTGCTTCTTGGGAGCAAACACCAGAAATCAAAACCCCATAGCTAATAAAAGGCAAAAATACTTATTTGCTTGTGTACAAGTTCCCATCTATTCTTAACGTTACCCTGGAGGATAAGGGTTTCTAAGTGGGGGTGACACGATGGAGGAGGGTGAAAAGAAGGCAGTACCTCACATCTGAATTCTCTTTTCATCACCCCCAATTCTCGCTTGGTTCAAATATTATCATTTACATTTTTTAAATTATTTTTTTATATTTTACTCCAAGATGAAGTAGGTTTGGGAAGCTCTGGTCTCAGTGGAAAGGAGGCCTGGTGGTGCAATAGTTAAGCACGCAGCTGCTCACCGAAAGGTTGGAGGTTCGAATCCACCCAGCTGTTTTCCAGAACAGCCCTGGTGGTGTGTTCCAATGCAGATCACAGCTTGAGAAATCCTACGGGGCAGTTCTCTTGGTCCTATAGTGTCCCTTCTCTGTTGAGATCCACTAGATGCCACTACCACCACAGTCTCAATGGAAACAAAACTTTCTAGGACTGCTCTTAGCAGCATTGTGGCGAAAATTAAGATTCACCTAACTGGAAAAAATCGACTCATTAGTTAAGCAAGCCTCATAGCACTGAGCCAACGAGAATGGTGTTCTAGGTAAATAGCTATCAAACCTGAAAATATGTTCAGGCTAAATTATCTTTTGAAAAATCCTCCCCCTTTTCCCAGAAGACTGCCTGGCTCTTCTCATCATCCCTGAAAAACGCTTTTCCCTTCGAGACTCCACTCCACATCGACACCTTCTTCAGTCACTCTTCCTTCTCCCACCAGACTCTTGGAATCCTGCTTCCTCTAGATGCCCTCAGCCCCATGCCTCATCATGCCTTGGACTTTCCTGCCTGTTTGTCTCTGTCAGCAGGTAGTGAGGTTCAAATAGTCTGAAAAAACAACAACAACCTGGTAGTCAACCTGGTTCACATAGCCTGAAAAAACCTGGCAGTTGTGGTTAGGGACTGTCAGGTTGCTTTAGACTCACTGTTACCACCTGTGTGACCCAGGTGGACAGCCTAACAGGGTCTTCAGTGGCCATGGCCTTTCAGAAGCAGGTCACCCAACTTCTGAGCCAGATTCACACTGCAAAACTTTCCAACCTCCTGCTGAATGCTTAACCAAAAACTCTGAGATATGAGGAGGTTTGGGAAAGTTCACGGAAAAATGGAATTAAAAGATAATGGAATTTTTCACAGGTTGTTGTCCCCTGAGGTAGTTACATAATTTCGTGTCAACTTGAAGTGTAGGGGTGAAGGATAGCCCGATTGCTCACAACCTGATGGGGCCTCCTAGTGGGCATGGCCTCCCCCAAAAGGAGGGTCCTGGGAACCTCCCTTTCTCTTTCTGCTTCACCTTCCTGTTGATGATTAACTCAGAGAGCTGCCAGAGACACTGCCACTGGATCCACACAACCCTGTACCCCGTGACCTGTCTGCTTTCTGCATCATTGCATGTGGCTGCTGGAGTCTGAAGAGGGATTTAGGGCCTAGCGTAGGATTTATGGACTTGTTCTGGACTGGGTTGGAATGTCTGCTTGATATAAAATTACCTCTTTTTTAAAAACTCGTTTTATCGGGGGCTCGTACAACTCTTAGCACACTCCATCCATCCATCCATCCATCCATCCATCCATCCATCCATCCATCCATCCATCATCCATCCATCATGTCAAGCACATTTGTGCATGTGTTGCCATCACCCTATAAGGACCTCTTGATATAAAGCTCTCGCTTACACAGACCTGGATTTGTTTCTCTAACCAACCCAGCCTAACACTCTCTCTCATGGACAAATATTCTTGCTGCTATGGACCACTAGTCAATTCCTAGTCACAGCAACCCCACGTGACTGTGTAGAGCTGCCCCACAAAGCTTCCTAGGCTGGAATCTTTCCCAAAGCCAGATCACTAAGTCTTTCTGCCACAGAGCTGTTGGGTGAGTTAGAACAACTGAGCTTTCAATTGGCCGCCAAGAGCGTCCCCATTGCACCACCAGGGCTCCTTAAGCCCAGCAGAACAGGTTTGAAATCCATCTTTCTATGTCGACATGTCGTAAATTTTTGTTGTGAGTCGCTGTTGTGGCATGCCATCTCGCTGATGTAGGGAGGCTCACAGCAGCCTCACAGGCAAAGCAGAACTGCCCCACAGGGAGTGCAAGGCTGTAATCTTTATGGACGCCAACTGTTACGTTTCCCCCAGGGAACAGCTGGTGGGTTTGGACCACTGATCTCCTTCAGGTTAGCAGCCTCGCTCTGGCCCACTGCACCAGTAGGGTATGATTGTGAGTAATAATAATACTGCTTTTTTTTTGGGGGGGGGGCTTTCACAAACCACTCTTTCTTCTCTCCTTTTTGCAAACCAATTGTCCCTCCCAGCTCTGATAGCGTAGACTCTATTGGGAAAGTCTTCCTGCTAAAAACAGTGATACCGTATATACTTGCATATAAGCCAACCCGAATATCCCCCGAGGCACCTAACTTTACCACAAAAACTGCATAAATATGTGCTGAAAAACTCGGCTTATACTCGAGAATATATACGATATTTTAATATAAATTGACTTCCTGAGAGCACAGCGGAGCAATCAATAGAGACAAGGCTTAAGCAGAGCTCCTCAGGGCTGGGAGAGAAAAACACTACTTTTCCCTAAAGCAAGACAAAGAAGCAATCAGAGAGAGGCTCATCAGAGCCAAACTGTGTACAACCAAAGACAAACGGAAACGTCTTAAAAGTGGCCTGAGACTAAAGTTCCGGATGCGTCCTTTCATACCTGAGATCCAGCAGGTTACGATCAGCAAGAGACCTTGCCATTTACCGTGGTTAAGACCACCAAGACCACCTCTCAGCTTGCTTTCCTTCCTCTCCGACTCAAGTGTGTGGAAAAGCTCAAAGCTCGCGGTCTCATCAGACACCTCCACCTCAGTGGGTCAAGTACTGTCCAGTGAAGGTGTTCATTTCTTAAGGCGCCTATTTCTGCCTCGTGATGACCCCTGACTCACCAGTGAGCCTCTAAGGGACACTGAGTCATTTCCTCCATGAAGATGAAATGCAGGCTAGGGGGAGAGAGGGGGAGAGGAAGCCCGCTGGGCCGCTGGGCCTTCTATTTATAGGAATTAAGGGAAGGCATGAGGATCAGATTAAGAAATGAATGGCATGCTGTCAGGCGGAGAAATCTGAGAGAGGAAATTGTTAGAGAAAAGAATGCTCTCTTACCTCAGGCATGGCTTTAAGGATGTAAGAATTTATGACAGCTCTTCTGTCCTCCCCCTTCAGGCTTCTCCCTGGGAGAAGGGCACTATCCTGGGAAGATGGCGCTGCAGAGGGTGAAAACGAAAGCCATAAAGCGCCAGCTCTGCCCAGCAGCTCAGAAGCCCCCGTTTGCTTCTCCCGGAGTCAGTCAGAACATCAGAGGCGTCACTGCCATCGTGGAGTAGGCCTCAAAGATACAATGGATATTTGCTGCGCACAAGTCACTTTGTGTATAATGGTTCCCGACAACCCCGTCCACACTTCAGAATGGCTCTGCCCAGTAGGGATGACCCCCCCCCCCACCCTCCTTTCACACCTGAAGGCTCTTCCTAGGTGAACTAACCCAAGGTTCCACAGGAGTAAGTAAATGAGCCAAAGTGGAAGCCAGGTCAGACTTCTTGGCCTTTCTACCAGATGGTGATGTCGAAGGGATGTATGTCCCCGCCCTTTCTACGAGGACGCATACATTCAAGGAATCTTTAGACAGAGGAGCTGTTAGAAGGACCAAGTGACCTACAGTACACTGAACCAAACAAGAGTCAGGAGACATGCTCCTGGTCCTGGTTTATGATGAAATGCAGCCAAAAACCAGTCACATGAGTTTTTAATTTTTTAATCATTTTATTGGGAGCTCTTACAGGTGCCATAACATTCTATAGTTCAATCACATCAAGCAGTATTGTACAATGGCTACCACAATCAGTTTCAAAACATTTTCGTTCTTCTTGAACTCCTTGATGCCAGCTCCCCTTTAACCCTTCCCTCCCCCAGCATACTTGCCAGGAACCCGTATTTTTTTCTATTAATAGTTTTTCTCTTTTTTACCATACCTTACACAATCCAATATATCCATTCATATGCAATTTGGTTTTTCGATCCACCCAGTGGGGTTATACAGTCATCAGTGCTAACAGCTGCTCCCCATTCTACCCCTTCCTTTCCCCCTCTCTTCCCATACCCCCCAGGAACCACTACTCCTGTTACTGTTTCTGAAGGGTTATCTAACTTGACTTTCAAGTACCAAACCATCTTAAATGTACAACTAAACATACGGAAATCTAACATCACATGACCTTTTAAAGTAATTTCCTAAGAGAGAAAGAAAAAGAGAGACAGTATGGTATCCCCTGAACCCCTTTACCATGAGTTCTTTTGCAGTCCACCCTTCTGCCTTGAGGAGTAAAGTGACTCCTTCAGAAGCAAGATAGCTCAGTGGTAAAGCCACTAGGCTCAGAGATCAGAACACCTGTACCTAAAACACTAAATCCTCCATTTCCTTATCAATAAAATGGATTCTACTCCCACGATCTTTGGGAGGGTGATGAGATAATCCACATAAAACAGCAAGGGTGGGTTTTTTTTTTTTTTACACATTCTTTGTATTTACAAAACACCAATAATTTGTTTCCAGAGTTATTTCTCCCAAAGATGATGGTGCTGTGTGGTAGATCATTACAGACCTGGATTCAAAGCTCAGCATGGCTACAGGAAAGGTAAGGCTCATGAAGTGTAAGACGTCTTCTCTGCCTTCTCCTCGTCAATTCCTCACACCCCTCAGACGAAATGCGAAATGCGGGGTAGAAAGACAGTTTTCCTGTGCCAGAGGGCTGAGGCCCAGCAGCCTGGTCTACTGCTCTCCAGGCCTAGGCTAGATCCCTCCCCCGATCTCTTGGGTGCTGGCTATCCTTACATCTTTCTCTCTCTCTCTCTCTCTCTCTCTCTCTCTCTCTCTCTCTCTCTCTCTCTCTCTCTCTCTCTCTCTCCCTCTCTACCCTTTCAATATGCTGTCCTCACTTCTATCTCTGTCCTTCAGAGCTCAGTCTCTTTCCCCAACACACACATTCCCAAACCCTGGAGCACCTGGCCTCCCAGGGTACCCCCACAACCTCCCACCCATCACATAAACCACAGACACACAGGGCATGCAACCCCACAGGCTGACAGCTCCCCTGACAGATTGTGGACACACCTCCATGCTGAAGCCTCCCCTTCTCCACATACTGAGTCACAGATGACCACAATGCCAACACTGACTGTCACCGTGACACATGATCTAGTCTCACATGGTCTCACACGGTGATACACTGTCAGAGGTTCACATGGTCACAGACATGGTGTCACACTATCCCAGTAGTGCACTGTCACCTATAATAAGACCATGACATCCAATCTTAAAGAGAGTCACACACAATCTCAAACGATCGCATAGGCTCTCACACGATCAATGGTCACAGTCTCAAACGCAGCTACACTCACTATTACACACTGTCACACACTCAAATCACTGTCACAGTTTCATATGACTACTCTCTCACAGCCACGCACACTGGTCACACATAGTCCCACTCACCATCACCCTCAGCTCCGCACAAACACAAATCGTGTCAGGTTCACATGTGGTCTCACGGAATAAACAGTTTGACATAGTAAAGAAACAGAAAAATCTCTCAAACAGCTACCTACAGGCCACACCCTGTTGACAAGATCCCACACACCCAGTCCCACTCACAATCACACACTTCTACACACACTCTCAAACTCTGTTACAGTCTCACACATCTACCTAACAGGCAGGACGATTAGGGGAAAAGTTGTCTCCCCCCTCCCCCACCAAAGCCTATGCTAAACAAAAATTAGCCATGGCACAAATAAGGGGGGGGGGAGACCCAAAGCCAGGCATGCGCATATTAAAACCATTAGAAAGCAGTAACACTATGCCACAGGCACCTACCTGCAGCCACTAAAAATGGCCAATAATCTCAACCACGCCCCCCCACCAGGGGGTAAAAATGGATAAGAAGCAGGTACAGAGGACGGGATCTCTCTCTGCTCAAGGCCCCTTTTCCATCCTTGGTCTGGGACTCACAAGACTCCCTGGCAACCTGGCACGTGTTTCAGAGATACGGAGCCCTGAGACTGTGTGACCCCAAGCTTCGTTTCCCCTCCTAAAAGTCAGACTTCCAAAAGTGCTTCTGCCATGTGGATTCTTCTAGCAAACCCCGGGGTGGGGGTGGGGGTACCATCCCCCCACACCTAACAGGGACACTATTCACACATGATCCCACCCTGCAGTGTTTCTCACCGTCTACACACACACACACATACACACACACACGGTCGCACTTGAGCTGTTCAGCCTGACACTTCACACGTGGCCCGGAACGGTCAGGAGTCCTCAAACTTTTTAAACAGGGGGCCAGTGCACTGTCCCTCAGACCCGTTGGAGGGCTGGACTATAGTTTGTTTGTTTCTTTAAACTATGAACGAATTCCTATGCACACTGCACAGATCTTATTTTGAAGTAAAAGACAAAACGGGGCAAAAACACCCGGCGGGCCGAATAAATGTCCTCGGCGGGCCGCATGTGGCCCGCGGCCGCAGTTTGAGGACGCCTGGCCGGCACACCTTGCACACCCAGCCAATCGCTCACAGCCAACAGCGCGCTCCTCAGTCACACGACAGATGGGATCGGTAATCACAGTCGTGTCACTCGATCCCTCAGGGCCACACCGTCACTGTGCTCGCACGCGGTCCCTCGTGGTCGTGCCGTCGTGCGCGTGGACACGGGGTCACAGGTCCCCTCACACATTGGGGCGCGGCTGCTCCCGAAGCGTCTAGGAGCGCGGGCTCCCGCCCCCTCACCGCCGCCTCCCTCCGAGTCTGCTCCGGTTCCCGGCGATCTGGGGCTGCCCGGCGCCGAGCGCCCTCCAGACTGGCTGGGGCCGGGATTCGATCACGCAGAGCAGCAGACGGACTCACAAAGCGGCCGCGGCGCTCGGGTGGCGGTGGGGTCGGGCCGCGGAGGCCGCTGGGAAATGTAGTCCTGTGCCGGGCTCGTCGCGGCACAGGGCCTGCTGGGACTGCCCGCCCAGGACGCGCCTTCGGGTCCGAGCTGCCGCCGCCGCCTTCCGAAGCTGGGTCTTCCGGACACCCAGGGCCGGGCTGGGTCCTCTCGGCCCGTCGCCGCTGGGTCTCCATCGAGTCCCTGAGGCCGAGGCGGTCGGCTTGTACTGCGCAGGCGCATCTTGCTTTTGCCCCGGCGCATGCGTGGGGCGCGCTGTCTGAATGGAGCTGCGCATGCGTGTTGTGCAGCGGCTCCTGTGCTTAGGGCAACGTTGCTGCAAGGACTTGCTGCGCGGTTTCGGACCGTGAGACCTTCCCTACAGGGCATCAGCGGACCTAAGGGAGACCTAGAGAGGACCTCGGAGGTTGTGCACGTGACCGAGCGTCCTTTCTTTCCTTTGGCTTTCTGTGTCTATCCTCCCCACGCTGATTATTGAGTGCCCGTGGAGTCAGGCACTGTTGCAGGCGTTGGCAATACAGCTGGGAACACCCAGACTGTCGGGCTCTGTTTCCTTTATCTTTTTATTAGCATTTTCTTTTTTGTTTACATTGCACTGTTTTAAAAACTGAGATTGTATGATAAACCTGGTCAACGGTTTCCAGATACCAAAATTTTGTAGATGTCAAATAAAAAGGTCTTATGTACTCCCTTCCCGCCCCAACACACACACACACACACACACACACACACACGAGTCTGCCCTCATGGAGCTGACATGGTCGTACAAGAACTCACTAGGAAAGTAGGAAATAATACTAAAACACTTTCAAGGGAACCCTGGTAGCACAGTGAGTTGTGCTGCTGACGGCAGGGTCAGCAATTTGAGACCACCAGCCGCTTGCTCCACAGAGGGGAAAGGATAAGGCTTTCAACTCCGTAAAAAGTTAGTCTCAGAAACCCACAGGGGCAGTTCCACTTTGTCCCATAGGGTCGCTATGAATCAGCATTGACTGGACCACAGTGAGAGAGCTATTTTGGAGTCCAATTCTTGGAGCTTCTAAATCCGCCTAGAAGCTCTTTGGAAGAAAGGCCTAGTAGTTCAGAAAAACCAGCCATGGAAAAGTCTATGGAACACAATTCTCTGACACAACAATAATGAAGGTTGGGATCTGGAAAAATCACAGTATTAAGAGTGTATGTGTTTGTGTATACATGTGCTATAAAGATAGAGATTGGGGGCTATTTTATAGAAAGATCAGGACGGTATATCAAATCTATAACAAATCATATGAGTGTGAGTACAATTGCTTGAAAGGATTTCTGAGACTGTAACATCTAGTTTGGATGGCTAATGAACATCAATCTTGGATTATGCTCTATATCTTAACCTGGGTGGTATTTACATGGGTATTTGCTTTATTAAATTGCTTGTTAAATTGGTTCATGTGGTGTTCTGTGTCCAACTGCATTTAACAAACAAAATGTTTAAAGGAATGGAGGTGAGGAAACACCCTACAAATACTAGCCAAAAGAAATCTAGTGATTCAATACTGAAATCAGGCGACTAGAATTTAAGGGAAAAGGATATTAATATCAAAAGAACATAATAATGAAAGAAATATTCAACAAGAAAAAGATAGTGACCATGAATATTTTTATTTACAAATTAATCATTTGTTTTCATGTTTATTAATTTATTCCTGATATTTTATATTTATATATTTAAATACATTTTAATTTATTCTTCTTCAAATATTCTTATTTAGACATAAAAATTGTGTTAGCCTAGGTAGACTAGAGAAACAAATCCATGGACACACATATGTGTATAAGAAAGATTTAGATACAAGAGCAATTTAACATTGAGAAAACATCCCAGCCCAGCCCAGAAGACCACAGGCCAGTGGGTAGAAAGTCTTTGGATCCAGTGTCATTGGAAACATCTCAGCGCTGGCAGGGGTCTCTCTGTGGCTTCTCTGGCTTCCAAGGTCTGCTTGTGTCCATGTGGCTTGTCTTCTGCAATGTCTCCCAGGGAGTGGCAGAGAGAGAGAGGTATCTTCTGCCTCCAAGGAGGAAGTACCAGATTTCCCAGAATTCTCAGGAGAAGGACATGCCCACACAGAAGTCTCCTTGACTATCTCCAGATTGACAGCCTAAACTCCACCCCTACACTCTTAATCCTTAAATTGACACCAGATTAGGTGATCAAGTACTTTTATTGATGGCTCTTACATCTCTTACCACATCCATACATTCATTCAGTGTGTCAAGCACATTTGCACATATGCTGCCATCATCATTTTCAAAGCAGTCTCTTCCCACTTGAGCCCCTGATATCAGCTCCCTATTTTGTCCCCAACCCTCCCTTATGAACCCTTGATAAGTTATAGATTATTATTTCCATATCTTACATCGTCCTCTGTTGCCCCCTCACCCACTTTTCCATTATTCGTCCCCCTGGGAGGTGGTTATAAATATAGATTGATCCTTGTGACTGATTCCCCCTTTCTCCCCCCACCCTCCCCTAATCCTCCTGGTGACTATGAATTTTTAATGAGTCATTTAACTGTACAAAAACTTGTACCTATTATTCATAATGACCAAAAGGTGAAGCAACTCACATGAATGGATAATTACAAATGTGGCATATCCATTCATATGAACTATATCCCAATAAAGCTGTTAAAAAACAAGCAAAAATCTAAGCAGCCATCAGTAAATGCCAACCCTGAGATGATCCACATGTAATTATCAGATGAAGACTTTAAATAAGCGAGTTTTACCATTATAATTAAGTTCTATTGAGAAACGGTAAACACTCGTGATACAAATGGAAAAATGCTTTCGGAGAAACAAACTACAGAAACACACGCGTTCGGTGTAATGACACGTCTGAAATGAAATAACAAGAATTATTTTATCGCTTGGTTTAAGTGAGGTACTTGAATTTTGCTGGAAATGAAGTGAATGAAAATTATTCCCTCTAAAATATACAGTGACGACCTTAGAGAGCCAAAAAGCTATGGAAGGCGGAAAACTGTCAGAAAAGGAAATTCAAAATATCGTCCACAAAACAAGCGATCCCGAAGTGGTAACACTGCACCCCATCAAAAGTGGAAAACACATGTCTAGCTATCATGGGCTTCCAACTCTCAAAAGGTTCAGGCTATGATTCTGAAACGTTCCCACCGTCACACGAGATCGCACTCTCGCGAGATCCGGCTTCACACACTGAGGCTGCCTGAGACTCCATTTCCCAGAAGGCCTTGCGAAGCTGGTCCCCGACGCAGTGGTAATGCTTTCTATGTCGGCGCCCTGGGACTCCATTTCCCAGAAGGCCTTGCGAAGCTGCCGCCCCCCCCCCCCCGACGTAGCAGTCATGCTTTGTACGTCTGCGCCATCTTCCGGCTCCAGGCGGCAAATCCGCCAGTTCCAAGGAGGGGGTCCGCTCTGGGTTACCGGGGCGCAACCACTCCTGAACTTGGACCCAAGAAGGTGGCAGGTGAGAGGCTCCGGAGCCTGTGAGGGGCTCTGGAGTCGGTGCGGGGTCAGACGTGGCGGCTGGGCCTGGGAAGAACTGGGACATCCGGCCTCAGCGTCGGTAGGCAACGTTTCTGGAGCCGGACTACATTTCCCGTCGGCCCCGCGGGCCCTGCCCCTCCGCGCCCCTTTTCAGCGTCCAAGCTCCACCTGAGCCCCTGGACCCTTTAGGTGAGTATGAGGGTCCCCTCCCTGGTCTTCTGAAAATGTGTTTGGAAGTTTTGCATTGGTTCGCTTGCGCCCTTTTTACTACCGAGGCTTAAAGTTGTTCAATGAAATTCTTTAAGAGGTAATTGCAGAACTTGATTCAGAGC
The DNA here is from genome assembly GCF_050624435.1 of Tenrec ecaudatus. Lineage (NCBI taxonomy): Eukaryota > Metazoa > Chordata > Mammalia > Afrosoricida > Tenrecidae > Tenrec > Tenrec ecaudatus. The sequence continues at coordinate 2,176,720 of NC_134547.1, read as the reverse complement.
CAAGTTAGGTTAACCGCTGCCCGTGGAAAAATTGGTAGTTCAAATCCACCCCGCTAATCTGCAAGAGACCGACCAGACATTCTACTTTGGTAACAAATACAGCCCAGAAAACTCTTAACGGGGGGCAGTGATTAATCACTATAGACTAGACATCCCTTGGGTGGAACCGATGATTAATAACCAAATGTTGGTTTGAATCCCCCAGCTGCATTGCAAAGAAAGGCCTGAGATTTGCTATCATCAAGATCTTGACAGTGCCCCCCGCCCACCGTACCCCCACCCCCACCCCAAGAGACCCCTATGGGGCGTTTCTACTTAGTAACAGAGATTTTCACCTGGCAACATGGTCGATAACCTTGCTCAAATTCCAGACCCAATAATAGGGAGATCGTTGAGTAGCTGTGATGGCCTCATACAGCTGTTAGGAGTAATGCTTTTCTCAGGGTTCAGCTGAAGGAAGAATGCTGGTACCGTGTCAAACCAAATTCATAATTACCTCATTTACACAGGATTTAGAATGATGATTTCGAATGCCAAGCACTGTCTGAAGCCCTTTTACAAAATGCCAAACCAACTGCCCGCCAACAAGTGGACCCTGTGTGCTTCACAGTAGGGTGGAGTGCCATGGGGTTTCCAATGGCTGGCTTTGCAGAAGAGCATTGTCAGGCCTTCCTTCTTAGAAAATACTAGGTACTCATTTCACGATGAGCTCCACAAGCAGCTACAAGGCATCACTCATGATGCATGGGTGTGTTCCATGCCTGTTTTTTTTTCTTTTCAGCCTGTGTGTCCGTGGGTGGGCAGGTTTCATACCTCTCTAGTTGATGTTCTCATGATGGACAAGGGTCCAGCCCTGAGTGAATTTCTTGGTCAATTAGTGTTGCCTGCCAGCATTTTTTTCATAGGTGCTTGCCATTCCATGAGATACCCTGTGACACCTGTGGGCAGCTGTGTACTAAATTTTGGTTCTACGGTCAATGTCTGTGTAGTGTAGTGTCATAATTGTGTATGTAGCTGAACACGATGCTTATTAAAAAAGAAACAGAAACTGTTGTGGAGTCAATTCTACCCCCTAGCGACCCTGTATGACAAAGTAGAACAGTACCCCAGGGGGGTCCCAGGCTGTAATCTTTTTTTTTTAATTATTAAATCTTTATTGAGTACCTGCTATATAAAACAGGCAGAAGGAACAGAAACAAGATGCCTGTCTAGAGTTACTTTAACTCTTCAGCAATACCTAAGTCTTCATCATAAAAAAAAAAATCCATTCCAAGTTTAGCAGCCATTCATTTGTTAATCTTCGTGTACAGTCTCTTCCCTATTCCTCATACTACCAAATACTTCATAGTGCTGCCGGCCATTCATTATTCCAATGAGCATTTGCAGGGCCAGAGGAATTGCCATTGCTTTCACCTCCCTTTGATACAGCAGAAACCAGTGGAGTAAAACCCTTCCTTTTGGTGGCAATGGGACCATATGATACTTGACTGCCAGGCGTCCATTTTTAGAAAAAGCCAAAGCACTGGGATATAGAACACCGCACAATAAGCCAACCAGTGAACTTCTCACAACACAATTCTCCTGGCTGATAAATTACTTTTCTAAGATATTCAGTTTTTTTCCTATAATTTCCATCACCATTGGTCTTCTGAATTTTGCATCTTCTGGAGAAGAACTGGGCTGACCATGAGTATATGTTGCCAACTCGATGTCATCCCCCAGCTCAGGTCCAGCTCCACGACCGAGCGCTGCCATGTTGGCAGGTCACATCCCCTGGCTGTAATCTTTAGGTATGCAGACCGCTTCACTTTCCTTTGAGGGCTGGCTGTTGTGTTGAAACCATTAACCTTTCAGTTAGCAGCCCAGGGCTTGCATGGGTGGCACAGGTGTATAAGGAACCACCCTTGCCCTCCTACCTTATTTGTAGACTCAAGGCAGTTTCTACAAAGTACAGTCCACAAAACCTTAGGTGGGCAGTGGGACCCTTTGTGGATATGGAATTTAGGGAAAGAGCCAGGGAGAACACTGGAGTTCCTACATTTGAGGAATGAATGAGTTTAAAAGAGAAGACTTTCTTCTGGACCAGACCTATGCAGACAGGAGAGACCCCCTGCACTCCTGGATTTGGGGGGACAGCATCTTGGAGGCATTCTGTAGTTTCACACTGGTGGCTAACCCCAGGGACAGGGTTTCAAACCCACCAGCCACTCTTGGGGAGAAATAGGAGGCTGTCTGCCCCATTCAGATTTATGGTCTCGGGAACACTCAATGGATGTGCTGTGAGCTGGAATCAACTCAATGGCAAAGGGCTTGGGTGTAGTGATTGAGATCTCAGGTGCTAATCAGAGAGAGGGCTGGTGGTTCAAAGCCATCAGCCCCTCCTCGGGCGAAAGATGAGACTGCTTCTGGAAACCCCACAGGGCAGCCGTACTTGGCCGTAATTGTCATTGACTCGGCCGCACAGGGCAGTGTCATTTCGTGAGGCCGACTAGGAGTTGGCGTCGCCCTGAAGGTGCCTGGCAACAACAGCAACATGGGAACTCAGTCCCTGGTCCAGCTCTGCGCGCCACCCCTGCTTGAGATCTCTGCCAGCAACAGGCAGCACTTCTGGTTGCTTAGGAGAAGTGGGACGCCTGTGTCCTTCTGTCCTTACAGGAGCTGAGCTTCCTGGAGTTTGGTGAGGCCCTAATTCCCTCTAATGTTCTGGTGGTGGGAGCTGTACCCTTGGCCCTCAGGGAGCTGGTCTCTTACCCTCGCTCTTTCCTCCCTTAGCTCTGCCACCTCAGGACTCCACCCTTCTCCCAGAGAGGCCCTGGAAGAAGATTCAGCTAAAAGCCATGTCCCTCGTGAGTTTTCAAGCCATGTAAATATTTGCTTTGCTTCACCTGAAACTTCCCACTGGGCTTCTACCCAGGAATGTGGCTTCTGAATGTTCTCTTTGCAGGGAGTGAATGGACCAGCACCTGGCGCCCTCTCCAGTGGCCCCTTTATCTCTGACCAGTGCCCACGAGTTTCTTTTGGACGTGTGCAGCATTTAGGAGCTGTGGTGGCACTGTGAGTTAGGAGTTGGGCAGCTAGCTACAAGGTCAGGGGTTCAAACCCACCTGCTGCTCTGAGGGACAAAGATGAGGCGGTCTGCTCCTGTAACGACTGACCGTCTCAGAAACCCTCTACAGGGGTGCTGTGTGTCAGAATTAACTCGATGACAGTTGAGGCTTTTGTTTCGGGTGTAGCATTCAACATCCGTCTTCTGCCAGGAGGTCGTAGGGAGCAGAAGTGCATGCCCTTGCAGGGAAGTGAGAGCCCGGGTGGTGTGGCAGTTAAGCCTTCTGCTGCCCCTGACGCGGTGGAAGAAGCATGTGCGGGGAGAACACAGCCCTTGAAACTATAAGTTGCTGCTGTGGGTCGAGACGAGGTGAAACCAACCCACTGGCCACGGCTGGTAGGCAAAGGAGAGCTCCACTGGCAGGACCCAAACTTGATGGACTGGAGAGAAACACTTCGGAGAGATCACAGGTGGACAAGAAGCAGAGGCTGCATTGGCTAATCTCAGCCTCAGTGCATGGCAAAGTCTGCCTGGCAGGGTGTTAAGATTGGGTGTGTGATTGGGGCTTCTCTGGGAGAGAGCAAAAATAGGGTCTGAGTTGAAGATAAACGGAGTGTGTGAATCTGCAGCTTGGGAGTAACAGAAATGCAGAGATGGGGGTGGCGGAGGGAAGCGAGTGAGGCGACCGGCCAGAGGGGCAGAGTGTTCCGTCTAGATGGGCTGCATGTGGAAGGGGTTATGAGGGTGGTCTGATCCCCCATCTGCCTCCAGGATCCAAAGAAAGCTTGGGTCATGCTTCCCACAGGATGGAAAGTTTCAAAGCGGCCCTCGTTGAGGATGACAAGGGAAGGCCTGCGGTGTGTTCTGACCTGGCGGTCATCTCCATGAAGCTTCCACTGTAGGCAGCCCATGGGGTGGCCCCTCCCTGTGGCACCTAACAACAGCTGTAAGGCATTCTCAGCTGATAGGAAAAGCGCATTTTCTACGATAGATGGCTCGTAGTGTCTCCGGGAGAAAGGCTACGTGGTTTTGTGTTTTTGGTACCTCCTAAAGGTAGAAGCGCCGGGCCCTGTGTTGAAGGAGAAGGTATTATGCACCAGGCACACAACGGGCAGTGTGCCTTATTACACTGTTGGGTAGGGGTTGGGAAAACATCACTTTGCTGGATTTTTATTTTCACTCCAGATTTGTGTACAAGAGCTTTGGGTTTGCACTGAAACGGACCATTCAAGAACTTTTGGACACTGCATACAAGAGGCGCCCTGGTGCCCAGTGATTAAGGATGCAGCTCTAAGCGAGGGTTGGTGGTTCGAACCTGTCACCCGAGCTGCGGGAGATAGATGTGACAGTCTGATCCCGTAAAGACTGCAGCCTCAGAAAACCTGTGGGCAGCCAATCTCTGTCCCCCAGGGGCTCCACGAGTCAGAATTGACCTGATGGCAGCGTTGTTTGTTTGGGGTTCGTTTTGCACGGGGATTCAAGAGTTTGTAAAGAAAATGGCATTGAAAGGCAATGGAATTTTTCCCTGAACTTTTTAAAGAGAGGCACCAGGAGGAGGAGGCATCAGCCTTCGAAATCCCCGGAGTCTTGCCTCTCATGAGTTTTCATTTTATTTCTGTTGCTCATATTCATAATAGGGCCTTCACGCTCCTCAGAACGGCATCTTCCTACAGAGACTTCCGTCTCTCCTCATCCCATTGGGAAACATGTCCTTGAATTAGACATATGTCATCCGTGCGTCTTATTCCAGGGGACCTTCCTGTTCAGGGACGTGGCCATAGCCTTCTCCCAAGACGAGTGGGAGCAGCTGGCACCAGCTCAGAGGGACTTGTACAGAGACGTGATGTTGGAGACGTACAGCAACCTGGTCTCGCTGGGTAAGATGCTGGCTGGTATTTGAGATGATTCTGTTGGAGGCAACTCTACTTGTTCCCCGCCCATGTCTGGGTGCCTTCTCGTTTCTCAACTGGTTGGTCGCATGTGAGTGGTAAGAGGGCAGCCTCGTCCTGAGCATGGTGCGCCTTTTGAAACTCATCTCTAAGACCAAAGCAAAGCAAGACCAGCTGCCATTCAGTCACTTCTGACTCATGTGAGACCAGAGTGTCAGCCACAGCGTTAACAAAGATGAGACGGTGAAGGGGCAGGGAACCTGCATGAGTAGCAACGGGACAAGCCGAATGGAAGCCGTGAGAGCATTCACACACGGTGCAGACTGTACCCAGTGTCACTCACTCCCCGTTTAGAGGTGGCCGAATGGGAACCGCAGCTGCTGTGTAAAGCCTGCTGTGAAATGTTACTAATCAGACAGGATGTTACACGAGGGGGTCTTCAGAAAGTTTGTGGAAAATTTCCATTCTCTTTCCATTTCCCATGAGCTTTTTGAAGCTTTCTCATATTTTATTATGTGATAATAACAAACATACACAAATATATATGACCGCACCCCCCTCCGTCAGCTGAGGCTCGCCCTTCCACAGCCCTCAGATGGTCTCCACATCTCCCGCTTCCTGCAGCTCCCTGTTCTTTGTGGAGGGCAGGCAGGCCCTGCGTCTGAATTCTGGGGGCCCCTGCGCCGTAAGTGGTGACACATTTTCTTTTCATTCCCAGGTCTTAGCGTTTCCAAACCCCATGTGATCGCCTCCCTGGAGCAAGGAAAAGAGCCCTGGGCGGTGGGGCCGGTGGCCCCTGGAGGCCTGGACCCAGGTGAGGCAGGCATCGGGGGAGTGGCCCCTGTCACAGGTGAGGTGGTTGCTGAGGACACAGGACCTTGCGGCAGGAAACGTTCCCTCAAAGCCATCAGGTTTGGAGGTCAAGTCTCAGTCATCTTCCTTCCACTCCTCAGAAGCATTTGACAGGGGGGGATCACTCCATCCTTTCTGTCCACTGACGTCTTCCAGGCCATTTCGGATCTCCGCCCACTTTGTGACATGTCCCTCAGCCTTCTTGGGGTGGATCTCCTTCATCGCCAACTGTTAGAGCACCCCAGGGCTCAGACTGGGGCCTCTCCTCTGTTTGTAGCCATTCCTTGAGGGGTCCTCTCCATTGTGGCTGGTGGTGACTTCCAGAGTGATCTCAATGCCCGGAGACCCCTGTGTGCAGATAAAGCTGCTCCATAAGAGCTTCCGGGTCCGTAACTTCGGAAGTGGATCAGACTCTCTGTACCGCTCAGTGGGCTTGAACTGTCAACCTTTTGGCTAGCACTCAGTGCTCGATCGTGTGTGGCCCGCAGGGATTCCTCCTCATTGACGCATTGCTGTCAGGCTGATTTTGACTTGTGGTCCTGTGGAACAGAGTAGGATTCTCATCTTTCTCCTGCAGAGGCTGGTGGGTGCAATCCACCAACCTTGTGGCTGCAGCCTCTGCTTAGCCACTGCCTCCAGGACTGCTGAACGCAGCTGTTGTCGCCGCCAAGGCCGTCCCCACTCGGGACCCTGCCTGCAGGAAGCATGCCTCTGCCTTGTCCGGTGCAGTCCTCAGTCACTCTGTGAGTCCAGTTCATTGCCGTGAGGGTCATCCTTGTCTCTGACCCTCTGCAGGGACAGGTCCCTCCTGTGAGTCTCTGTCGAGACCAACAACACATCGACAGCAGGCACTGCCCAAAGGCCCCCACGTCACCTCGGTGGCTCAAACTCCTGTCCTTTCCCTCGGAAAGGTTTTCTCTTTCTTTAATAACAAACCTTTTAGCCAGACTGTATCCAGTGCTCCGTAGTAGCCCTGGCTGCTACCTAATAGTCGGCCTTGGACCAGTTTCCCATCCACCAAAAATCGCATGGTATCTAAATATGACTCCTAGTTCTTTCCAAAGGCGCCCTGGTGGCGCAGTGGTTAGACACCCAGCTGCTAACTGCCAGGCTGGCAGTTCGGACGCACGAAGCTACTTCACAGGATCAGGATGCGGGTGGCAGCCTTCTTCCTAAAGATCCCAGCTTGGAAACCCCAGGGGGCAGTTCGCTTCTGTCACATGGCGCCGCTGGGAGTTGACATCGACTCAGCCGCACCACTGTTGTCCACCACCTGGTCCTTTCTCTGACTGGCTTCACCTGAACCCTGTGGTTGGTTCCTTTCACCTCTGTCCATCAGTTTTCCATGTGGATGGTGGCGTGCCACCAGATGCAGCGTCTGCATGGTTGTTAGTTGCCATCTGGTTGGCGCCTACTCATGGGACCGTAATATATAATAGGAGGAAGGGTTGCCCATTTTCTCCCATGCCATCTTCATGGTGATGGGTAACCTTATCTTCCTTCACGTGCAAGGTTTCCCAGCTTTGGCGTGATTGGTATTCTTGGCTGAGGGAGTCTTTGTTTTGGAAGGCTGCCCTTGTGCACTCTTTAGAGGTATCTCTGGCTGCTAGCCCATTCTATGCCAGTAGCACTAGCCCTCTCGCTCCCTGTGTAAAATAAAAGTCACAGACATGGCCAAATGCCTCGTGGGGAAGAGTAATCTTCTCGGTTTCCACCCACTAGTAAGATGTGAAGTGAGACCAAGAGTATACCATGGAGACTTGAGGATAAGCTGACCTGAGATTTTAATTTGAGGACAGTTTATTCTCGAGTCTATATGGTACTTAAATGTATAGGTTTCTACCAAGCACAGTATGCCAGGAGTTCTGAAAGAGGAGCTAAGGACGAAGCCTTCCAGGTAGAGTCGATGCATTCACACCAAAGTGCTAGCTGGATCCGTGGGAGTCGATGAAGGAGTGGAGTGGAAGGGGTGTGGCATGCGAGGGGATTTGTGTCTGCGTGGAGGAGTAAAGAACGAAGAGGCGAGGCAGGCGGTTTTAAATTACGTAAAGGGCTGTGATGAAAATTCCACGGGGGGACTGAGCATAGGACTGTATTTCCTCACTTGGCTGTCAGGTGCCACCGGGTGGTTCCGACACAGCAACCCTGGGTCTGACACGGAAACACTGCCCGGTCCTGCACCGGCCTCGCACTAGTTGACGTATCTGAGCCCCCGGTTACAGCCGCTGTGTCCGTGTGCAAATTGTAGGGGTGGGGGCTGGGGGTCTTCACCTCTGCCACTGACCCTTCATTTAGCAAACATGCTGTCCTTCTCTCCTGATGTCCAAAGTATGTGAGGTGGGCTCTCACCATCTTTGCATCTGAGCAGAGTACTGTACTTCTTCCAAGACAATGCTATTGTGCATTCAGTGTTCTGCCAACACCATATCCAGATGCCTAAGTCATCTTATTGATGTCTCAGCGTGCACCTCCATAAAAGGCAGATAAGGCAACTGAAAGCCTGGGTCAGGTGCAACAGCCTTCAGAGCGACGTCGTGGCATTTAACACTGGGCCAGTCTTTTCCAGCAGCTTTGCCCAAGGCAGTGCATCGTTTGGCTTTTTGACTTCATGAGTTGCTTTCGTGAGTGTTGATTGTGGCGTCAGGTAAAATGAAATCCTTCACAACCTGTTTTCTCTGAACAGCTTGCTGTAACTTGTTAGTCCAGTTGAGTTAGGCTGGGTTCACTAGAAAAACAAATCCAGGGATACTAATACATGTGTCAGAAAGAGCTTTATACCAAGAAAACATCCCAGTCCAGATCAAGTCCATGAGTCCAGCACCAGTCCATAGTTTGAAACTAGTCCATAAATCTATCTTCAGAGTCACACAGCCACAGGCAGTGATGCAGAATACAGAGAGATCGCAGGCCAGGGGGAGCAGCGTTGGGTGGGTCTAATGGCGGTGTCTCTGGAAGCTCTCCCAAGTGAGTCGACAGCAGAGAGAGGGGAGGTTCCCAGGACCCTTCTTAGGTGGAGGTCACACTCACAAGGAGGCACCATCAGGCTGTGACCTGATTGGCAGGCTAGACAAACTTACACCATACATAGTGAGAATTTTCCTTTTCTTTCCATTGAAGAATACTCAAAGGCTGCATGCAGACTTTGCTTTCCATCAGGAAGTGCTCCTCGCTGTGAGGTGGCAAGGTTGTACATTGCTTATTGTCGTCTGCAGATTGCAGGCGGTTGAGCCATTCTTCTTCCTGTCTGTATTCCAGCTTCTTGAACTCCTTGCTCCCTGTACAGACTGGGTAAGCGTGGTGAGAGGCTGCAACCCTAGCGCTCACCTTTTCTGATGTGAAGCCATGAAGAGTTCCTTTGCTCTGTTCAGATGACTCCCGCTGGGTTTTGGTTGAGTAAATCACGTGTTGTGGAATCCCCATTCTTGGAGATGCTATGCATCCTTTCATGTGGACCCCACAATCAAAGACCTTGGCATAGTCAGTAAAATTCAGATACACCTGTTTCTGGTATTCCCCATTTTGAGCCAAGACCTGACGGCAGCGAGACCCCTCATTCCACACCCTCTTCATTCACCCTCTGCCAATTTGAGTTTCTGGCAGACCCGTTTCAGTGTACTGCTTTAGTCACGGTAACATTATTTCCCGCAAAGGGTTGCTTTTGTGATATGGATGGTACTGAGTTTCTGTATGCTGTTGTAATGGTAGCCAAATACGTATCTCTTCCTTGCTTGGCCAGTAGCTCTCTTGCAAGTTTCTTGGCACCCATGAGTGAATGTTTCCAGTGTCGCGTCTGTTTGCTGAAATAGCTCAGGTGTTACTCTGTCAGTTCCTGGAGCCTTGCTTCTCACCAGTGCCCTGAGTGCAGCCTGGCTGAAGTGCTTGGGTGCTGACCAATCTGTGGTTCAGGGACTCCCATCTTCTTTCGATGTGTTCCGAGTCATTCGGTATTCTGCCCACAGCACCCTTCAGGATTGGAGCCCTGGTGATGTAGTGGATTGCCCAGGAGGCTGCTAACTGGAAGGTCGTGGTTGAAAACCACCACGGAGAAAGATGAGGTTTCCCACTCTCATGAAGCTACAGTCTTGGAAACCTGCAGGAGCAGTTGTGCCTGTGTGTAGGATCGCTGGGTCAGAATGACTCGATGGCAGCACGTTGTACCCCTTAGTGTTCGGACGTGGGGCTTGAGGTATCCCTTCAGTTCCTGTAGCTTGAGGATTTCTGAGTGTGCTCTTCCCTTGGGGTTTTCTAACTCCAGCTCCTTGCAGCGCTTTCCTTTGGACTCTTGAGCTGCCTTTTGACACCTTTCCTTCAGTAATTTCACTTCATCATTTCTTCCCTTCACTTTAGATGTGCTGTGCACAAGAGCGATTTTCAGAGTCTCTTTTGACACTCATTCTGGTCTCTTCTGTCTTTCCGATCTTTGGAAGGGCCTTTACTTCCATCATCATGTCTGATGTCCTTGCTGTCATCACATCGTCTTGTGGATTCCAGTCATCAGTGGTCAGTGCATTTAGTCGACTTCTGACATGGTCTCTAACCTCAGGGGAATATACTCCAAGTTGTATTTGGGTTCTCATAGACTGGTTTTCATTTTATTCAGCTTCAACTCAAACTTGTGCATTAGCAATCAATGATTTATTTTGCAGTTGATCCCTGACCTTAGTCTGCACGGTGGTATTGAGCTTCTCGGTGTCTCCTTCCACAGATGGAATTGATTTCATCTTTACGTAGTCCACCCACTGACGTCCGTGAGTTTCCATTTATGTTATTAAGAAAAGCTATTTCTGATCATTAAGTTTTTGGTCTTGCAAAACTTAATCATGCGATTCCAGGTGAAGTATCTATCTCCATGGCTGTATGTAACAGTCTTTCTTTGTTTCCAACTTTCTTGTTCAAATTACCAGTAAATAGTAATGCATCTTAATTGTATGTTGGATCAGTTTCAGGTTTCAGAAGTTGTTAATCTTTTTTTAGTTTCTTCACACTTGGCATATTCTGTGAGCATATGTGGATGTGAGTAGTGGCTGGATTAGCTGGTCCTCAGATGGGCATTATCCTGTCACAGTATGTACCTCAGCACATGTCTCGATACGTTCTTTCTGACTGTAAGAGCGATACTGTGGTGTTGACAGCTATGTACCCACGTACAACCACCCTTCCAGTCAAGATAGGAAACATTTCCATCTTCTTGAATGTTGCCTTTGTGTTCCTTCCCACGTCACCCCTCAGACCACCAGCCCCAGGCCACCCATGAGTGCTTTCCATCACTGTCTTTTCTAGAGCTTCACAGAACACTGAGGGGGGGGGGAATGGGATGCAGGGCAGGTCCTCACTGACAGTTCAGAACGACTCTTAGCAATCAGGAGCCCTGGTGATGCAGTAGCTAAACCCCATGCCTGCTAGCCTGCAGGCACAGTGGTTAAAGCACTCAGCTGTTAATGGAACGGTGGGCAGTTTGAACCCATAGCTACTCCTTGGGAGAAATAGGGCGCCTGCTTCCCCAGTGCTTCACAGTATTGGAAACTCCATGGGGGCAGTTCTGTGCTGTCTCGATCCCAGAGGGTCACTATGAGTGTGACCAACTCGACAGCAGCTAACACTACCACAGCGTCATGGTAATAATAGGAACCTGATAGGCTCAGTAATCGTCAGTTTGGAGGTGGGTGGATTAAGAAGGCAAGGGTTCATGAGGGAGGGAAAGTGGGAGGGAGGCGAAAAATGAGCTGATACCAAGGGTTTAAGTAGAAAGGCAATGCTTTGAAAACGATGAGGGCAACTACTGTACAGATGTGCTAGGCACAATGTATGTGTGTATGGATTGTGATAAGAGTTGTACGAGCCCCAATAAAATCATTTAAAAGGAAAATAAGAAGGCAAGGTGATTTCTCTGCAATAGTAAAGACCAATCTGTATGACAAAAAAGACCGTGGATCTTCTCTCATAGGTTTTATATATATTTGTTTGTTTTCTTTAATTGCCTGGGGGGAGGGGTAGCTGGCTCAGGCCCTGCGTGAGCACATGGAGGGCATGCAGGGAAAGAGAGGGAGCCAGAAGCGACACTGGTACATCAGTCTGGTTTTCACGCATCCTTCCAGGGTCTCTGATTTTCCTCCCTTGTCTTGTTCATATTTCCTCCATTTGTTCTCTTAGCCCAGCTTTCTGATTGCTTAGCCATAACTGAGGTCTTACAGGTATTATCTTGAGGCTCAGCCTTCCATTTTGACTGCAGATGTGGCCTTTTTCCGAAACAGAAACCAACTGTGCACGTGCTCTTTTTGTTCTCTTCCAGAAGTGGAGTCTGGGCCTGGTACTGAGCTAGTGCCAGGAGAGCAGCAAGTTTGTGAAGAAAAGTCACCCCAGTGGGAGGACATGGAACCCCTTACACGCTGTGTGTTTGAGTGTTCCCAGGATAGCTGGGAGCACAGAGGCCAGCTTGACAGACAGCAGGGAACTCCAGACGGACATTTCAGCCCAGTGACGACCAGTCGAGAAGAAATGCCCCCTTTCCGCCAGCAGCCGTCCATTACATTTTACCAGAAAATCCATGCTGCCAAAAAACCCTTTGGCTATAATGAGTGTGGCAGAATGTTCTGTCCAGAGGAATTCCGTATTAACCCTGAAGGGATTCATACTGATGAGAAACTGTATAAGTGTAAGGACTGTGGGAAGGCCTTTAAACATGGCTCACGGCTAAGTCAACATGAGGACACTCACTCTGGCAGGAAACCCTATGGATGTACGGAATGCGGGAAGGCCTTCAGTTCTTGTTCAAATCTCGTTCAGCATCAGAGGCTTCACACGGGCGAGAAGCCCTATCAGTGTAAGGCTTGCACAAAGGCCTTTAGTCGAAGCTCACAGCTGATGGAGCACCAGCGCATTCACACGGGCGAGAAGCCCTATCAGTGTACGGACTGTGGCAAGGCCTTCAGTCGGACCTCCCATCTTAAAGTGCATCACAGAATCCATACTGGTGAGAAACCATATGCATGCAAGGATTGCGGGAAGACTTTCAGCCATCGGTGTCAGCTGACTCAACATCAGACAAGTCACACTGGCCGGAAACTCCACGACTGTACGGAGTGTGGCAAGGCCTTCAACCAGGGCTCAGCCCTCCTCCGGCATCAGAGGATCCACACGGGTGAGAAGCCCTATGAATGTAAGGCTTGCGGGAAGGCCTTCAGGGTGAGCTCACAACTGAAGCAACATGAAAGGATCCACACCGGGGAGAAACCTTACCAATGTAAGGTGTGCAGTAGGGCCTTCAAACGGGTGGCGCATCTGACTGTACATTATAGAATCCATACGGGTGAGAACCCGTGTGAACGTAGGGAGTGTGGGAAGGCCTTCAGTCACTGCTCACGGCTGATTCAGCATCAGCTCGTTCATCCTGTGGGAAAGCCCTTCACAGAACGTGGGAGGCCCTTACGTCCTGCGGCAGCAGCCATTCAGCGTCAGAGGACATGTAGTGGAGAAGCACGTGTGAATATCACAAATGTGGAAACGCCCTCCATCGGCCCTTATCCTGTACTGATCATCAGAGAGCTTGTGTTAGCAAGTACCCATACGGCTGGCAGTACAGAGAACCTGTGTTAACAAGCAGCCATATGAATCGAAGTAACGGGGAGAGCTCATGACCCTTAACTCTGCATCTCGAGGAACGACAAAGTCATGCAGGTGAGAAGATCTTTGCTCAAAGGTCATCCTTTATCCAGAGATGGAAAACACATTGTTTAAAAAAAAGATAAATTGTTTTTGAGTATGGTGTCAAGGAAGTGGGGAAGGGTTGGAAAATGTTTTTGTTTGTGACAAACCCCAGGATCGTGTGTGTGTGTGTGTGTGTAATATTAATGGAATTTTCCCAGAACTTTGTGAAGCCCCCTGTCCGTGGGAGGTGAAAGCTTACACTGTAGGTCTGAGGTTTCTCTCCTTAGAAAGGCTGGGTTATAATTGGCCCTTGACTGGAATTATCGTCAGCCCTATCGGACAGAGCAGAAACGCCCTGCTGTAATCAAGGCTGTAATCTGTACAGAAAGACTGCCTCGTCCTTCTGCTCCGCACAGGCTGCTGGGTTCCGACTTGAGCCTTTTGGGTAGCAGCTGAGGGCTTAGGCTGCTTCCATAGAGATAGCGGCCGTGTGGGCAGATCTGCTCTGCCCCAGTAGGGTCTCCGTGAGTCAGTCAGCAGCACGCAGCCATCAGCTGTTGTAAGGGCTGGTGGGAAGGGTAACCCCTGACTCGTCTTATGGAAGCCTGTATCTTCAGAGTGATCTTTGTTGTTGGACGGGAGAGAACAGAGGGAGGGACAAACAGACTCCACCCTGAATTTGGACATCTAGTTGCCTAAACTGTGAGAAAATAAATTTCTATAAGGCCACTTGTTTTATTAGCTGTAGACAATTAAGGTAATTGGCATGTAGGAATTTGGCTTTCAGGAGGGTTTCCATCCAAGAACTGATACCATTGACTCACTGTCTTGTTTATGGTCTGGCTTATGCCAATCACCTGACTTCCACCTGGGAGTCTGGAGTTTCAGTGCATGCTAAGTAGAGGCTACATTGCTGGCCAGACCCCAGTAACTCTCTAGGCCCTTGTGGCATAATGAATTTAATATGCTCCTCCAAGCCGTAGTTCAAGGCGCCCTGGTGGTATAGTGGTTACGAGTTGAGCTGCAAACTGCAAGGTCCAGAGAAAGAAAAAATCATTCATGCTAACAGGGCAGGGTTGGAGTGGGATGTATTTTGAGATGAAGCCTCACTAGAGGGCTATTCAAGTCACTACCCTGTTTCCTTAGTATGCAGAAGTCTCGCCCTTGATCTGGATCCTGTATCTGGCCTGTCTTCATCTGACCTTTGGTTCTGAGGACCTGACTTGCAGGCTACCAGTCTAGTGAGCCTAGAACCCCTTCTCTGACCTGTTAATTTGGGTTCAACCTGGACCATGTGGGTCAGGAGAGGCCTCCAGACTGACACAGATAGGGTGGTCACTATGAGTCGCAATCCGCTTGATGGTAGTGAGGTTGGCTTGGTAATTTTGGAGTTTCCACCACTGTGACCCATTGTCTTGGCGACTCCTAAAGTCTGACAGATGTTAGAGCAAATGACAAACATGGAAAGATGGGAGGGCAGTACTGAGGGGAGGAGGAGTTAAAGTCAGAGATAACGATGGTGTTGTACAGCAGTTTGGAAAAATGGGAACATCTTTCATCTCCTCCTCACAGGAATCACCTTTGTGCTGCTGTCTAAGATTGTTCATGCAGCACTGGCTCTCCAGTGAGCATCCCTGGCAGACATCTCTCATACAGCGTCACAATATGGGTTCGAGGACTAGGCACATCCTGTGTGCTGGACTCTTGGAAGTTTGGACCCGGTTTCCTCAAAAATCGTCAAATGTGGTGGCTTGTAATGTGTGTCAGTGAGTGTATTGGACAGGGTTCTCTAGAGAGACAAACCAGATTGCTAGTAATTATATATAAATATATTTATAAAGATAGATACATAATTCAAGAAATAAACCGTTAAATTATATACAGATAGACAATACAAGAAATTAACAGTTAAATTATAAAGCAGTGAGACACTAGCAGTCCTTCAAGTTTTGAGAGCTGCCAGGTGCCAGTCCCCTTCTGTAGAGAGAGCTGGGCTATATATACCCAGGCAGCAAACAGCAAGGCAGGTCCCCAACTGTCATCAACTGTCAGTCCCCAGCTCCAGAGATGAACATTCCAATCGTGTGGGCTTAAAGGGACCTCAACTTACAGCGACAGTCCACAGGCTAGGCATCCCACAGGTAGTGTACCCCTTTAAACTGAGGCACAACAACCACGGTGAGGCTCACCGAGCCATTTATCCCTCTGCCCTTCAGTTAATCCTACTTGTGTTTATCGGCCAGGCTGGCACAATAAACTATAGCAATCTACCCCTTGCCAGCCTGGCACCTGTACACAATTCTTTACCCATACATACCTATATAATTTCCAGATATTAATGAAATCACACTTATACTTATCATCAATCATCTATCATACATATAAATGAAAACACACTGAGTCAAATTATATCTGATATAACATACTTGAACAAAGGAAATATGCGCAATAATCACATACAAAGAAAATACATTGACAATTACAAGCCTCGCTTTTGCAATTGATCACGTGGTTGTAATTGATAGGTAGAACTACCTTCTACTGCTACTCATTCTGTATTACCTTTGCCCTCAGCAAGCACCTCAGCTGGCTGTGGTTTTTGGCCTGGCGGGGTGACCCAGACCTTCATTCCTGAGGGGTCTGGGTCATTATAAGTCCTGTTAGGATTGGGTTGCTGCAACTTACCATTTACTTTAATAGCAGGGCATGGTAACACTAAGAGTCAGCCTATGGGATCTCCTGGATTCCAGACATATTCTACTTTACCTCCATTATGTAGTACCAGCCCAATTTCTCCTTGGTAATCAGGATCAATCACTCCACTTAGTACGGTGACACTCTTCCTGACCTGTTGATCCAAAGGCATGAGACGTCCAAAGTGCCCAGCGGGCGTTCTCAGCTGCCAGTTCAGTGGAATCCGTGCTGTGTCTCCAGGTGGGAGAGTTCCTTTCTTCGGGACCAGGACCTCCAGGCCTGAGGAACAGAGGGTTGCTGGGACAGGAAGCAAAAACGCTGCAAGGGGATCACTAGGAGTAATAGTGGTGCCACTCAAGCTTCCACCCCTTGGTTCCTGGACCCATGAATTCTGGCTATTGGAGACACAGCACCATATATTGGCCGCTGGTTTAGAGCGTATACAGCTTCCTGGAGAACATTGCCCCAGCCACGCAAGTTGTTGCCACCTAGTTGGCGCCGTAATTGTGTCTTTAGGAGCCCATTCCATCGTTCTATCAAGCCAGCAGCTTCAGGATGATGAGGAACATGATACAACCAGTGGATTCCATGGGAATGGGCCCATTGCCGCACTGTATTTGCTGTAAAGTGAGTTCCCTGATCTGAAGCAATGCTATGTGGGATGCCATGCCGGTGGATGAGGCATTCTGTAAGTCCACAAATAGTAGTTTTGGCAGAAGCATCACGTGCAGGGAAGGCAAATCCATATCCAGAGTAGGTGTCTATTCCAGTAAGAACAAAACGCTGTCCCCTCCATGATGGAAGTGGTCCTATGTAATCAACCTGCCAACAAGTTGCTGGTTGATCTCCCCGAGGAATTGTCCCATATCTTGGACTTAAAATGTTGGTTTCTGTTGCTGGCAAATGGGACACTCAGCAGTGGCAGTGGCCAAGTCAGCCTTGGTGAGTGGAAGTCCATGTTGCTGTACCCATGCATAAACTCCATCCCTGCTGCCATGTCCACTTTGTTCATGTGCCCATTGGGCGATAACAGGGGTGGCAGAGGAAAGAGGAGGACCAGTCTCCACAGCGCGTGTCATCTTATCCACTTGATTATTAAAGTCCTCCTCTTCAGAGGTGATCCTTTGGTGAGCATTCACGTGAGATACAATTACCTTTACTTTCTTGGCCCATTCAGAGAGGTCTATCCACATACCTCGTCCCCACACCTCCTTGTCACCAATTTTCCAATCATGGTCCTTCCAATTCCCTGACCATCCAGCCAAGCCATTAGCCACAGCCCATGAATCAGTATATAATCTCACATCTGGCCATTTTTCCTTATATGCAAACTGAACGACCAGGTGCACTGCTCGAAGTTCTGCCCATTGGGAAGATTTCCCTTCACCACTGTCCTTTAGGGAGATCCCAGAAAGGGGCTGTAGTGCTGCTGCTGTCCACTTACGAGTGGCACCTGCATATCGTGCAGAGCCATCCGTAAACCAAGCATGACTTTTTTGGTCTTCACTTAAAGTATGGTAAGAACCTCCCCAGAGGCCATAGGTGCAGACTGGGAGAAAGGAGGCAATGTGACAGGAGTGGAGACTGTTGGCATTTGGGCCACTTCTTCATGCAGCTTACTTGTTCATTCAGGTCCTGCTTTGGCCCGATCTCGTATATACCACTTCTGTTTAACAATGGAGTGTTGCTGCGCACGTCCAACTTTATGATTACGTGGGTCAGACAATACTCAGTTCAGGATAGGTAATTCAGGCCTCATGGTGACTTGGTGGCCCATGGTGAGGGGCGTTCAGTCTCCACCAAGGCCCAGTAACAGGCCAACAGCAGTTTTTCAAAGAGGGAGTAGTTGTTTGCAGAGGGTGGCAGGACTTTACTCCAAAATCCCAATGGTCTACGCTGTGATTCACCAATAGGGGTCTGCCAAAGACTCCACACTGCATCTTTATCTACAACTGACACCCCTAGCACCATCGGGTCAGCTGGATCATATGGTCCCAGTGGCAAAGCAGCTTGCATGGCAGCCTGAACTTGTTGAAGAGCCTCTTCTTGTTCTGAGCCCCACTCAAAAATGGAGGCTTTTTGTGTCACTTGATAAATAGGTCGAAGTAGAACACCCAAGTGAGGAATATGTTGCCTCTAAAATCCGAAGAGGCCCACTAGGCATTGTGCCTCTTTTTTAGTCGTTGGGAGCGCTAAATGCAATAGCTTATCCTTCACTTTAGTAGGAATATCTCGACATGCCCCACACCACTGGACCCCTAGATATTTTACTGATGTGGAGGGTACCTGAATCTTTGTTGGGTTAATTTCCCAACCCCTTGTACGTAGATATTGTACCAATGAATCTAGAGTCTTTGATACATCCTCCTTAGTGGGTCCAATCAGCATAATGTCATCAATATAATGGACCAGTGTGACATTTTGTGGAATAGACAGGTGGTCAAGGTCCCTTCGGACTAACTTATGGCACAGGGCAGAAGAGTTGATGTACCCCTGGGGGAGAGTTGTGGAAGTATATTGTTGCCACTGCCAGGTGAAGGCAAACTGCTTCTGGTGGTCCTTTGAGACTGATATTGAGAAGAAGGCATTAGCCAGACCAATAGCTGCATTCCATATACCAGGCGAAGTATTAATTTTCTCAAGCAATGTAATCACATCTGGGACATCAGCTGCAATTGGAGTCACCACCTGGTTACGTTTATGATAATCCACTGTCATTCTCCAGGATCCATCTGTCTTCTTTACAGGCCAAATTGGTGAATTAAATGGGGATGTAGTAGGAATGAATCACCACCCCTGCATCTTTCAAGTCTTTGATGGTGGCACTGATCTCTGCTATCCCTCCAGGAATGCGGTACTGCTTTTGGTTTACTATTTTCCTAGGTAATGGCCATTCTAATGGTGTCCACTTGGCCTTTCCTACCATGATAGCTCTTATTCCACATTTTAGGGATCCGATATGGGGGTTCTGCCAGTTACTAAGTATGTCTATTCCAATGATGCATTCCAATGATGCATTCTGGAACTGGGGAAATAACCACAGGATGGGTCCGGGGGCCCACTGGACCCACAGTGAGGCGTACTTGAGCTAAAACTCCATTGATAACTTGACCTCCATAAGCCCCCACTCTAATTGGTGGGCCTTCGAAACATTTTGGGTCTCCTGGAATTAGTGCCAGTTCTGAGCCGGTGTCTAGTAATCCTCGAAAAGTTTGATTATTTCCTTTCCCCCAATGAACAGTCACTCTTGTGAAAGGCCGCAGGTCCCTTTGGGGAAGGCTAGAAGAAAGATTAACAGTGTAAACCTTCAGTGATATAGCAGGATCCTCCTTACAAGGGACCCGGCCTCCCCTTCATTCAAGGGGTTGTGGGTCTGTAAACTGGCTCAGGTCTGGGAATTGATTGAGCGATCGTGACAGTCTATTCTGCTGTACACCTGATCTACCATTCTTTTGCCTGTACAGATCACGTAAATATTTAGTAGGCTTCCCATCTATTTCATTCCTAGGGACACCGTGGCTAAGTAGCCAATGCCATAATTCCACACGAGACAGGTTGCTTTGATTATTATTGAAAACTTGTTGTCTATTATAACCATGCCCACCCTTTCTCTGTTGACTCAGTGCTGACACCTGCCCTCTACCATCACGGGGACCAATCAGCCCCATTGTGGGCAAATGTCGGAGTTCGCTTAGGGAAGTGCCCACTGTTAATCCTGGTGCACATAGAATAGCAATTACAGGAGTCTTAAGAGATGCTGGGGCCCACTTCACAAACTTGTTCCTTATGGTTGTAGTAAAGGGTATGTCTTCAGGACACCCTCTTTTTGGATCTATGGGAATATCTTGATAGATCCATTCTAACATACCAATTTCTCTAAACTTTTGGATGCCTTCCTTTACAGTGTACCAAGGTAGGTCAGGTACTTCAAGTTGGTCTAATCTAGGCCATTTGGCAGTCCATGCTTCATTGAACCAGCCAAATAAAGACTCAGATCCCTTTTTAGCCTGTCTCGCAGAGACATTGAAAGAAGAGTCTGTTCTTAGGGGTCCCATATCCAGAAACTCAGACCGGTCTAATATTACAGTTCGTGCACCAGTATCCCACATTCTTAGTAACCATTCCCAGGGATATTCTCCAGGATTTTGCTTGTACGTATTTGAGAACTCGAGCTGGTCTTTGTGTGTAGCGCACTTCTTGGATAATCATCTCAACCTCACCTTTCGGAGGTTTCTGAGACTTCATTTTAGTGACAGGTCTAGCGGAAATAATGGGTGGTGAGGGTGTTTCCTGGGTGCGCTCAGCAATATCTTGCGAGGCATCTTCCTCAGGTAATGCTACTGATGCAGCCCCACCTGGCATATCAACTTGAATAGTTTGGCTAATCTTCTCAGGTGTTTCTAAGGGCTCAATATCCTCTTCTTCTGCTTCATCAGCCCATATGTTACCATCCCATGTTTCAGGGTCCCAACTTTTCCCAATTAATGCCCTTACTTTGGTTTCAGACACTACTCTAGATCTGCAATTCAGCTGCCGTTGTAATTCAGCCACTCGTATAATGAGACTCTGGACCTGGTTCTCAGCAATGTCAGCTCTTTTACTAGAGGAGAGAAGGCTCTCCTTTGTAGCACAGATGGAAGTTTTCAAATCTGTTAGTCTGCACGTGAGGTGTGCTTTTGAGGCTCTGAGATCATCCCTCTCCTTAATAACACTTTCCATTGTACGAAGGACTAGCCAACCAGCTTCCCTATACTTGTCATTATCACAAAACTCCTGGAAAATATCAAATATACGATTGCCTAGAGCATCTTTATCCAGCACGTCATCTACTTTAGGTGCTACTTTAGGTATTATCTTTGCTATTTCACACCATGGATTAGTAAGGGTAGCAGATTTATCCACGTCAAGACTAAATAGGTTGGAAAACCAATTTGAGAAACTCATATTTATGGTTTATTTCTCTAGAAGCACTCCTGGTACCAAAATGTGTTGGACAGGGTTCTCTAGAGAGACCAACCAGATTGCTAGTAATTATATATAAATGTATTTATAAAGATAGATATAATACAAGAAATGAACTGTTAAATTATATACAGAGAGATGATACAAGAAATTAGTTTAATTATAAAGCAGTGAGACACTAGCAGTCGTCCTTTAAGGGTTCAGAGCTGCCAGTTGCCAGTCCCCTTCTGTAGAGAGAGCTGGGCTATATATACCCAGGCAGCAAACAGCAAGGCAGGTCACCAACTGTCACCAGCTGTCAGTCCCCAGCTCCAGAGATGAACATTCCAATCCTGTGGGATTGGAGGGACCTCAACTTACAGCGACACAGTCCACAGGCTAGGCATCCCGCAGGTAGTGTATCCCTTTAAATTGAGGCACAGAACAAGCAAGGCGAGGCTCACCGAGCCATTTATCCCTCCGCCCTTCAATTAATCCTACTTGTGTTTATCGGCCAGGCTGGCACAATAAACTATCGCATACACCAACCACTCTTGCTAGTTCCACGGATTCCACAGATGAACCCCGACTCCTGTCCGAGCCATCCAGTCTCGAGCTGGAGCGCTCTTCCATTCCGGAATCCCCATTTCTATCTTTCACTGATAGCCTGCTCCCTGCTTTTGTTGTTGTTGGCATGTAACGTGCCCACAATACCTAATGTACACAAGCAACGTGCACAGCACTCACAGGGAACTAATACATGAGGAAGTGTCTGAAAATATCATAAATTCCCTGACCCCGCTCACCTGAACTTCTGACACCAGTCACAATCCTGTTTTCAACACTGTCCAAAAACAGAGTGATGAATAGGGCTGAGGGAAACCAGGGCCATTTTCTATCTGCTTCACCTTGGTCCCAAGGTTGTGAAGAAGTTCACAAATAACAGAGAAGTCATCACTTCAAAACAATGCTGAAAAGCGTGTCTTTGATGCCCAAAAGTGCTAACATGGAACACAGCAAGGCTTCCGAGTAATTGAATGAATGAACCAATGAGCACAGGAGACATCTACTGAGGGGAGGGGCTGGGCTGTCTGGACCTGGATCTTGTCCACGTCTTCTCTACCACCAAACATGGTCCACCGTATCAGCGAGGACGCTGCCAGGATTGAGAAATAAGATGCTGCCGCAGGACACAAAGATAAGAAAACTACTTGTACCATGCCTAATTCCCACTTTGCTGGGGTCCACTCTCAAGCAAGAATTAAGTCCTCAGAATGCAGAGCTGAGGAGAAGGAAGCAAATTAATAAGACCAGGTTCCTGAGCCTACCGTTACCCCACCTCATACAAATACCAAGTGAGAAAGCATCCCCTTTCAATGATAACACTGGTTACTATGCCACGTCTGGTCCTGAATCACACTGCTGCTGTTCTCGGCTGCTGGCTTGGTACCCCGTGTGTTGCAGGTGGAACTGTGCCCCAATGCGTTTCCTGGGCAACAGTAACAGACTGCCAGCTTTTATCTTCCAGGCCCTGCTGGATGGGTTCAACGGGCCAACCTTTGGCTAAGGATTAAAGTGATTAACCATATCTGCCAAACTGCTACTTTCCAGAATATACCATAGGGCCTTTGGTAAAAACCCAATTCCCTATTCCAAGATAGTCATTAGAATATTTTTAAATGCCATTTTACATACGTATATGTACATGTACACACACGGAGCCCTAACGGCCTCATGGTTAAGCGCTCCGCTGCCAACTGAAAGGCCAGCGGTTGGAACCCATTAGTGAGCCACGGAAGAAAGGCCTGGCAGTCCGCTCACAGAATGATGGTTGTTCTTGTTGCCAGGTGCTGTGGAGCTGGGTCTGACTCCTAGAGATCCCACGTACAACTTAATGAAACACTGCGTCGGTGCGGCCACAGGGGCTTCACCTGAGGTTCCAGGATCCCGCGCTAACCTGTGGGACGCGGCTTTGCTAACGAGGCGTGGGTCACCTTCCGCCCTGAAGGACCTGGGTCTTCTGGGGCTCAAGCCTCAAATTCATTGTGTGTGTGTGTGTGTGTTGGGGGTGACGCTCAAAACTCAAACTCACTGCCGATTCCGACTCATAAAATGCTATCCACTAGGTCAGCAGTTCGAAACCACTAGTTCTCTACCCCCCTCCCCCCCCCCCCCCCCCCCCCCCCCGTAAAGCGTTGAGGTTTGGGAAACCCACAGGAGCAGTTCTGCCTTGGCGGACAGGTCGCGGTGCTGATTGCGGGGGAGTGGAGGAAAACGTGGACTATAAGAGCCTAAACGAGAGAAAGGGGAGGCTCTCTACATAAGAGTTACAATTTCGGAAACCCTGGGGCCGGTTCTGCCCTGCTCTGTAGAGTCACCATGGATCGGAACCAACTGGAGGGCAGTGGGTTGGGTTGGGTTTGGGCTTTCAGAGGCTGGGGAAGCGTTAGGTTACTAACTGCTAGGTGAAGGTTCAACCCTGCCAGCTGATCCAATGGAACTTCCGAAGATGGGGTCATCTGCTCCCATGTTTACCACCTCAGAATAGGGTCCTTCGGAATCAGGATCACTCGGGAGCAGTGATTTGGTTTTAAGAGATTTGGTAAGCATCAGATGGCTAGCTGTAAGGTGAGCAGTTCAAACCTAGCTACTGCTCCGAGGGAGACACAAACCCATTTTAGTATAACTGAGTCAAATTATGGCTGGGAAGCTCTCTGTGTGTGTGTGTGTGTGTGTGTGTGTGTGTGTGTGTGTGTGTGTGTGTCCGCGCGCGCTCAATAGTTAAGCACTCCATAAGATAAGTGGTTCAAATCCAGCAGCTGCTTCTTGGGAGAAAGATGAGTAGTTTGTTTGCATAAACATGAAAGCCTTGGAAACTCTAGGTGCAATTCTGCCACCTGGGGCTCTGTGAGTCAGAAGTGACTGGACAGCACACAGCTGTCAACAATTTTAGCATCTACCCATGGTTGGTTTGTACAAACACATTGCTGTGCTGTTTACCTAAGGCTGAATTTCTTCTTCCCTGACTACTACTACATTTATTAGTTGGCATTGTGCTGTTAAAATAAAATCTGTTCTCTCGTTACTTATATCACAGTGGATTCTTGGGTATTAACTCAAGTCTACGGGTTATAAAAGGATTTTATAATGGTTGGTTTTGCTCAAGTTGTCCCAGCCATAACCCTTGGAGACTCTGTCAAGTTGGGTCCCTGGTGACTTTTACATGCTCCATTACCCCCAACCCCAACCCCACCCCAGTTCTTATTTCATTTTTTTAAATCATTTGGGGGGGGAGCTCTTGGAGATAACATAACATTCCACAGTTCAGTCACATTAAGCAGTATCATACAATTGCTACCACCATCAGTTTCAAAACATTTTCTTTCTTGAACTCCTTGATATTAGCTCCCCTTTATCCCCTCCTCCTCCCTATCCCCAATGACCCTTATTTTAATTTATTGATTGATTTTGCCATGTCTTCCACCATCCAATATATCCATTCACATGCAATTCTGTTGTTTGCTCCCCTTGAGTGGGGTTACACCATCATCAGCTCCCCCTTCCATGCCTTCCAGTACCCTCAGGGAACCATTACTCATGTTACTGTTTCTGAAGGTTATCTATCTTGGCTTTCATGTACTGAACAATCTTAATTATATAAATGAACATATGGAAGTCTAACATGATTAATGAGGTAACACTAAAACATAAGGGGAGGAAATATTAAAGAACGAGAGGATAGTTATGTGTTTCATTGGTGCTATGTCACACCCTGGATTTTTCGTTCGTAGCATGTGACCCTTCTAAGAGGGACTGTCCAAATATCTTACAGGTGGGTTTGGGGTCTCTACTACATCCATGCCCCTTCACATCGAGTTGGTTGCTTGTTTTTGAATTTCTGATACCTTTTCCCATCACCACCTCATGATCACACATGCCAGTATGCTTCCATGTGGGCTTTGTTGCTTCTCTGCTAGATGGTTGCTTGTTTAACTTCAAGCCTTTAAGACCCCTATTTTTAAATAGCTGCATGTCCCATTGTTTTTTGGGTACTTCCTTACTTTCTCCCACCACAGACATTTGAACTACATATTTTCATTTCCCTGATCCAGCCTTGACAACAGTTTCTTCAAAAATCCATGGCTTTTGTTTTCTTCCTGAGAATGGTACTTAGGAACCATGATCAGAGAGATGTGTGTGCTTGTTTCTATTTGGATGTCATTGTTGATAGACCTTGTTGTTGTTATGTGCCATTGTGTTGGTCCTGACTTCCAGCAACCCTGTGTATCGCAAAGCAAAACAAAAACACACTGTGCAGTCCTGCTTCATCCTCATAGTTGCTGTGTTTGAGTCCATTGTTGTGGCCACTGTGTCAGTCCATCTCATGGATGGTGGTCTTTTTCAGTGACTCTCAATCAACCTATTGTCCTTCTTCAGGAAGGACATGGTCCCTCTTGATAACATATCCAAAGCATGTGAGGTGAAATATGGCCATCCTTACTTCTAAGGAGCATTCTGACTATATGTCTGTCTTCCAAGCGATTTGTTCATTCCTTGGACAGCACCATGTTATGGTCAGCATTCATTGTCAAAACACAATTCAAAGACATTACTTCTTCAGTCTTCCCTATTCATTCTGGGTCCTATCAGGAAAGCAAGTAGGATAGATTCAAATATATACACATACATTTATTTGTCTGTATGCATATACATATATATACACATCTACACCTCTGCTGGAGGAGGAGAGGGCAGCCTTATAATGATAGTTCATTTGTTTGAATTTTTGGCCCCCCTCCCAGGGTATCCAGATTATGTACAGTATCAAATGTACCATGAGCTAATTTTCACCACCCTCTTTCAGTGTAGTTGTGTTTTCCTTGGAAATCGCATCTGGTCCATGTGTTTGTGGTTGCATCGCCTTTAACGTCACTCTTCCACGCATACTGATTTGGTTTGAGCATGTGAAACAGAAAGCAGGACTGGGCTAAAAGTTGTACGAGGAGTTTTCTCTCAGCTCATAGAAAAAATAGGGCCCAAAGGTAATGGCATTTTTCTGTGGACTTTTTGAAGCCCCCTCCTCTCTGTGGTTGGTAGATCCCATAGAGTTGGTTCTGACCTTTAGCAACCCCATGCACAACAGAACGAAGCACTGCGTGGTCCTGTGCCAAGCTCACAGTGTTTCTGTGCTTGAACCCATTGTGAAGCCATTGGGTCAGTATTGTGTCAGCCCTACCCTGTTAAGGGCCTTACTTGACCAAGAATGATGTCTTTCTCCAGGGACTGGTCTTTCCTGACAATATGCCCAAAGTAGGTAAGTCGAAATTTAGCCATCCTTGCCTTTGGGGAGCACTCTGGCCATACTTCTTAGGTCTTCCTTACTCAATATCCAATTTTCACATGCATGTGCAACAATTGAAAGTACCATGGCTTGGCTCAGGCACAGTGTAGTTCACAGAGTAACATCCTTGATGTGGAATACTGTAAAAGAGATCTTGTGCGGCACATTGACCCAATATAATGTGTGTCCTTTGCTCTCTTAACTGCTACTACCGTGAGCATCGATTATGAATCCAGATAAGCAAGACGACATCCTTGACAGCGTCTATCTTCATGTATGATGATGTTATCTTTGGGTCCAGTTGTGAGAATTGGGTCTTCACATTGAGTTATAATTCATACTGAAAGCTGCCACCTGTGATCTTCAAGTGCTTTAGATCCTCACTTCCAGCCAGCAAAGTTGTACCATCTGCAGATCACAAGTTGTTAATAAGTCTTCCTCCAGACCTGGTGTCGCAGTCTTCGTATAATCCAGCTTTTCCCATTAGTTGCTCAGCAAACAGATTGAATAAGAGGATACTCCCTGACCCTCAACTTCCCTGATCTTAAACCACGCAGTATTCCCATGCTCCGTTCACACAGCTGCCTCTTGATCCAGGTCTGCATTCTGAATGAGCACAATGAAGCGTTTGGAATTCCCGTTCTTCTCAAGGCTGTCCATAGTTTGTTATGATCCACAAAGTCAACTGCCTTGGCATAGTCAATCAAACACAAGTAAGTATCTTTCTGGTATTCTCTGCTTTCAGCCAAGATTCATCGGACATCAGCAGTGATAGCCCTCGTTCCATGTCCTCTCCTGAATCTGGCCTCAACTGCTGCCAGCTCCCGGTCAGGGGACTGCGGCTACCATTATTGGATGATCTTTAGCAAAATGTCGTGTGTCTCTATCATATTGTTCTGTAATTTGAGCCTTGAGTCACCTCTCTTTGGACGGGTTCAAATAGGGTTCTCTTCTAGTCGGCCAAGTAGCTGTCTTCTAGTTTTCCTGGCACAGAAGCAGTAAATGCTTCCATGCCTCCTTACCCTGTCGACAGCTGGTATGCTAGCAATTCCTGGAACTTTGTTTTTAGGTAATGCTTCCAGTACAGCTTGAACTTTTCCCTTCAGTACCATATGTTACCTCTTGAAACAGTTGAGTGTCTATTTTTTTTTTTTTTAGTTCTCTCAGTTTCACATATGCTGAGTGTGTTCTTCCTCTTTGGTTTTTTAACTAGCTCATTGCACATTTCAGTATAATATGTGACTTTGTCTTCACAAGCTACTGTTTGAAATTTTCTATACAGCTTTTTGACTTCATTTCAGAGTCCCTTCTGGCCTGCTTTGATCTTTTGTCTCTTCTAATTTTCTTCCACTTTAGCCTGAATTTACATATGAAAAATTGGCAGTCTGTTCTATCATCAGTTTCCGGTCTACTGTTAGCTGTTGATATTGAGCTTCTCCATTGTCTCTTCCTGCAGATGCAGTTGATTAGATTTCTGTGCATTCCACCTGGGAAGTCCATTGTATAGTTGCTGTTTCTTTTGTTGGAAAAAAGTATTTCACAATCCCAGGGACAAGGGAACAACAAGTGATCCAAATCGGTGGTGAGGAGGGTGTAGGAAGCCTGGTAGGTCTTGATCAAGGGTAATGTAACTGAGAGGAATTACTGAAACCCAAATGAAAGCTGAGCATGATAGTGGGACAAGTAACAGGAACTAGAAGAAAGAACTAGGAGGCAAAAGGCATTTATAAAGGTACAAATGAAGGCATATACATATGTAAATATATTTATATATGATGAGGCAGAAATAGATCTATATGCATATGTTTGTGTGTTTAGTATTAAGGTAGCAGATGGACATTTGGCCTCCACTCAAGTACTCCCTCAATGTAAGAATACTTTGTTCTATTAAACTGGCATTCCTTGATGCTCACCTTCCTGACACGATCACTGAAGACAAAGCGGGTGCATAAGCAGATGTGAAGAAAGCTGATGGAGTCCAGCTATCAAAAGATACAGCGTCTGGGGTCTTAAAGGCTTGAAGGTAAACAAGTGGCTATCTAGCTCCAAAGCAACAAAGCCCACATGGAAGAAGCACACCAGTCTGAGTGATCACGAGGTGTTGAAGGAATCAGGTTATCATACATACATCAAAGAACAAAAATTAAATCATTGTGAATGAGGGTGACTGCAGATTGGGGACCCAAGACCCATCTGTAGGCAACTGGACATCCCCTTACAGAAGGGTTGTAGGGAGGAGATGAGCCAGTCAGGGTACAGTGTAGCAATGATGAAACATACAACTTTCCTCTAGTTCCTAAATGCTTCCCCTCCCCCCTCCACTATCATGATCCCAATTCTACCTTATAAATCTGGCTAGACCAGAGCATGTACACTGGTACAGATAGGAACTGGAAACACAGGGAATCCAGGATGGATGATCCCTTCAGGACCAGTGGTGAGCGTGGTGATACCGGGAGGGTGGAGGGCGGGTGGGGTGGAAAGGGGGAACCAATTACAGGGATCTACATATAATCTCCTCCCTGGTCGATGGACAACAGTAAAGTGGGTGAAGGGTGACGTTGGACAATGTAATATAGAACAAAATAATAATTTATAAATTATCAAGGGTTCATGAGGGAGGGGACAGAGGAAGGGAGGAAGGATGGAAATGAGGAGCTGATGCCAGGGGCTTACATGAAGAGCGAGTGTTTTGAGAATGATGAGGGTAACCAATGTACAAATGTGTTTTATACAATCGATATATGTATGGATTGTGATAAGTGTATGAACCCCCAATGAAATGATTTTTTTAAAAAAAAATCAAGATTGTGACCTAAGAGTATTGTATCTATCCCCTGCCAATCCCACCTCATTAACATAATAAACAAACATGTAACCACTGTCACACCAGAACGCCTTGTTAGGTACTGCCAAGTCAGCTCCCAACTTGACCCTCTTGGAGCAGCACGAGGCACTGCCTGGTCCGGTGCCACCCTCACGATTGTCATATTTCAGCTCGTTGTGGCAGCCAGGGTGCCAGCCATCTCATGGAGGGTTTTCCTCGCTTTCTTCGATGGCCTTCTTTACCAAGCATAATGTTCTTCTCTCAGTAAGCAAGGTTGTGCCACCTGCATATTGCAGATTATTAATGAGCCTGCCTTCCATCCTGATGTGGAGATCTGCATCTAGTCCAACTTCTCAGATTGTTTGCTCAATACACAGATTGAATCAGTACGGTGAAAGGAAATGTGTTAGTCTGGGTAGTCTAGACAAACAAAACTCATAGACACTCATATTTGTATAGGAAAGAGCTTTTATATAAAAAGTGATTGTATATTGAGGAAACATCTCAGTCCAGATCAAGTCCATAAGTCCGATATTAGCCAATATGTCCAGTACCAATCTCTAAATTCTTCTTCAGACTTATGCAACTCATGCAATGATGCTGAACGCAGGAAGCTCACAGGTCAGTGGGCGGAATGTCTTGTGGCTCCAGTGGCAGTGGAAGCATCTCAGGTCTGGCAGGGGTCTTCCTCCACGTGGCTCCTCCAGCTCCAGGGCTCTAGAACAGCTCCATGTGTCTTGTAAACAGGACTGTCTCACAGAGAGTGAGTGTGTCCCGCCTCCAGTGAGCTATTTATCTCCATTGTGCCTCCAAATGAGGTCATCAAGCTGCAACCTGATTGACAGGCCAGACTCCACCCCTTCCTCAATTTTTCAGATTACTTAACCGCCACAGGATGCAACTCTGATGCACACGTTTTTTGAGTTGAAACCATGCAGCATTCTTTTGTTCAGTTGCTCTCTCTACGGATTTCCCACGAGCACAATTAAATGGTGTGGAAGTTCCATTCCTGAGAATGCTGTCTAGTCTATTTCCAAGATGTGACCTTTGAGAAGCAGATCGCCAGGGTGTGTGCATAGAAGTCAAGATTACAGCACACCAGAAAAGTGAGGATGGTTACATCAGATCACAAAATGGAGGACAGCCATCTACTACTGGGAATCATGACCTAGCAGAGTGAAGATATACTTGGGGGCAATGCCGTTCCATCAATGGCTCACGTTCTGAGTCAGAATTGACTGGATGACAATCATCAGGTTTATCCTGAACTGACTTTCATGAGCCATTTCCCTAAGGAGCAGCTCTTCATGCGTCTTGCTGTTCGTCTTCATTTGTGAAATGTATTCAAATCAGTCCATGTTGGTCATTTCTGTTGTGCTTTGAGATTCTAAAACTGCTGTTTTAATGTGATATAAGTGAAAGCGTGCAGGAATTTGGGAGGGGGGAGGGTTAGAGAAACAAGCATCTTCAATGTGTATGAGGGGGTACCCCCCAAAAATTGAATTTTTTTTTCTTCCAAAGCTATTTATTTATTTTTACAAAACTTTATCACCTTCAAACTACTCTCCATTACACTCAGTACACTTGTCATATCTGTGATTCCATTCTTAGAAGCATTTTTCAAACTCATCTGTTTGGATGGCTGACAGCACCTCCCTCGTTTCTTCTCCTCAACTCTTGTGTCATCAAATCAATATCCTTTCATGCCCCTCTGCATTCGCAGAAACAACAAGAAGTCACATGGATCGAGGTCAGGTGAGTAAGATGCTGGTTGTTGCCAAAACCTGGCGCACTGAGATGGCTGTGTGAGCCGGGGCATTGTCATGGGGGCAAAACCAGTCCCCCGTGTGCCACAAATCAGGCCTTTTTTGTTGCCCACTCTTATGCAATCTTTTCAGAACCTCTCGATAGAAAGCTTGATGGAACAAACTCCAAATGCACTATCCCCCTCAATAAAAAAAAAGCCTCATGTTTTTGGAGGGTAACCCCTCGTATAAACCCAAATGGAGCGTATGCTGAGAAATGGTAGCTTCACGTATTGGTTTTTTTGTTTCATAAAAGTCGCTATGATTTCTTTAGCAATAGTTTTTGGCTCACATATAACGTGATTGGCACAAGAGGGGGTGCCATGGAGTGGCACGCCACGTGGAGCTATTTCCTGGGGTGGCTCAGAGAACGCTAGTCAGGGCAGGCTTGAGAATCGTGGCTACATGGGGCTTCGCTGACCTGGAAGAAAATATGGGCAAGGGGACCCAAAGGGTGGGTTTTAGGCTGGGCCCAGTACCACAGGAGGTTCCAGGGGCTCCCTTTAGTTGTTCTTGGACACCTTGTAGAGTATGTCCTTTGGATATGCTTTAGTCTGGGTTCTCTGGAGAAGTCAGAGCAGCAAGCTTTGCTCTTTATACTTGCTAAGGATAAAGAGATTTATTTACTCCTAGGGAGTGACTCAATAAGTCCATGGGTCCTGCTGGCTGATGGGATTATGAGGGCTGATGAATCGAAAATCTTCAGGCCAGGCAGCAGGCCACAGTCTCAGAAGGTCAAGCAACAAGAGGGCAGATGCTGAAGGCAAGCCACACCCCCAGGGAAACGCCCCCTTCGGTGGACCAGCTGTTCACATCATGACGCAGCAGAATGATCTCATTATGGAAGAGCACCGGAGGCAGTCTCTGCCTCACCCCTGAGACTCACATGAGTCGTGTCTCACTTGAACTGCTTAAAAATTAAAAAGTCCAGCATTTTGCAGGTGAGGGGAGAAGGTGGTATGTGTGGGGGAAGGCAGGGGATGTTGGTCTAAAGAAGGGGGTGGTAGGGTGGTGAGACCCAAACTCCTCCAGCTCTTGTGGAGCAAGTGTCTTGCTAGTCAGCAGAAGAAATGTCCAGTGAACTTCTGTACAAATGCCATCCAAATAGAGTTCGTTTCTGTCGTCCACCAGCCAGAGTCTACTCCGTGGCATGCAGGGAGACCTCTGTGAATTGAACACTTTATGGATCTAGTGGCTTGCTAGGAGGCCAGTGGAGTAAGATAAAATTTCCTCTGAAGGAGCAGTTAGCGACTGTTGTTAGTAAAACAGATGTCAGGGGGGCAGCCAGATAGGTCCCTGATCCTTCTATTTTTGCTTTCATCAGTTAAGTTTCTTGGGTCTCTTGCTTGTTCATCAAGAAGTCCAAGTATATTGGCCCCGTGTCAGGCCCGTGAATAACCAGGCCTATATGGGGGGATGTGCTCAGGGACAGTGGACCAATTGCCCTGTAACCAGCCCCCTTTGTAGAAGAGTTGATGTTGTTGGTGGCATTGGCCAGCCGGTGGCGGTGTTGTACCACAAAATGACCTCCGTCTTCTAGCAAACGGATTTTTGTGTTTTCTGCTTCCTCTTATCCCAGGAGGTGGCGTTTTGGAATGTATTTGTTTTCATTTAGATAATTTCAACAGGAGGCCATCCCCATAAGGAACCTCCCTGCTCCGGGCATCAATGACCAGTGTCATCCTACCTTCCTTACCCTTTCTTTCCACATCATCGCAAGCACCGCTGGAGCCGTTGCCTTTGGATCCTAGCTCTTTGCTGGCTACAGAGCACAAACCGTGGAGTTTCATGGAAACGCAGCTGCCTCCGTCACCCAAACTCAACCTGGGGAGGTTGAATAAATGTCATCAGGTTATTCTGGGTGGTAGGGGCAGCCATTACGGTTTTTTTCCTTCTTCTTCCTTTCTCTCCCCTCTCCTCCTCTCCCCCTCTCCTCCCCTCTTCCTTCTCCTTCCCTTTCCCCTCTCTCCTCTCTTCTCCTCCCCTCTCCCCTCTCCTCCTCCTCCTCCTCCTCCTTCTTTCTCTCTCTGTCTCTCTCTCTCTCTCTCCTGCACTTACTGCACCCAGCGCTCCCTCCAGCTGTAGGATCTCAAAGGATTGTGGCCCAGAGTGCCCCCTCTGCCCCCTAAGCATTATGGAGGGACGCTGTGCATCGGATGGCTGTGCTCGGGACTGGCTTGGTGACAGTGGGGTTTTGAGGGTGTTCATAAGAAGAGCTGAGTGCAAAGAGCTGGAAAAGATTGGGTCTCCACCACCCCTACCTCACTCCACCCCGGAGCTCCCACATCACCTAATCCTCTGCTCCCCCAAATACTGGACTTAGCACCAGCAACAACAAAGCAGTTAGAATGAGACTCGGAGGGTTACTGTTGCTTCCTCGGCATCTGTTATCACGTTAACTACGTGCAGCTGCCTCCGCAGGCTTGTGCCAGAGTGAGAGCACACACATTCTGTAAAAGCACAAGTCAGAGATGGAGTGAGAGATCACAGACATAAAGGCTCAAAGTGAAACAAGCAGCCATCTAGCAGAGGAGCAGCAAGCCCACATGGAAGAAGTGGGACCAGTTAGTGGGACCATGCGGTATCCACGGGAGCAGATAACAGGCATCAGAAGTCCCCAGACAGACAGACAAAGCCATATTGTTGAGAACCAGTGGGATCAGAGCAGAGACCAAAAACCCATCTGTAGACAGTGCAACATCCCCACAAAGAAGGGTCACAAGGTAGGGGTGAGTCAATCAGGGCACAGTATAGCACCGATGAAACAAAATATTCCTCTGTTTCCCCGAGTCTTCCTCACCCGGCACTCTGACCCCAGCCCTGCCTTTCAGTTCAGGCTAGATGGGAACATATGCACGGGTACAGACAAAGCTCAGGACACACGGAATCCAGGTCAGATAAACCCCTCAGGAACAGAAATGGGAGTTGAGATACCAGGAGGGTAGAGGGACTGGGGGAAGACACATCAGGGGAAGGCAGACAGCAGTTAGTATATGTGTTAGTCTGGGTCGGCTAGAGAAACAAACTCATAGACACTCATCTGTGTATAAGAAAGAGGTTCATATACAAGAGCAGTTGAATATTGAGAAAACGTCCCAGCCCAGTCCAGGTCAAGTTCATAAGTCCGATATTAGCCCATATGTCCAATACCAATCTATAAATTCCTCTTCAGACTCGTGCAACACATGAATCTCAGCACATCTCAGTGCTGGCAGGGGTTTCCAAGCTGGACCCTCTAGCTCCAAAACTCTGGCTCTATCAGTGTGTCTCCATGTAACTTGTCAGTAATGTCTCACAGGGTGTGATCATGTCATGTGTCCCACCTCCAGCAAGCTGCTTATCTCTTTAGGGCCTCCACATGAGGTCATCATGCTGTGATCTGATTGACAGGCTAAACACCCCTTCACTCATAAATCTCAAATCGATGGCAGATTATGTAACTACTATAGTGTAAGATATGAAAATTATAAATTGCCAAGGGGTCACTGGCAGGGGGAGGGAGGGTTAAAAGAGGAACTGATGCCAAGGGTTCATATAGAATGTCGATTTTTAGAAAATAATGTTGGCAGCATATGTACAAATATGCTTGATATAATTGACGTGTGGATTGTTATAAGAACTGTAAGAGCCCACCCCCTGGAAAAAAAAGATTTAAAAAAAAATTCCGAGACAGTCTGAACCAGACAGACCTCACAATTCAGGGTGGACATGGCCACTCCACCAAACAGCAAACAGGACGAAGACCGTCGTGTCCAGCTGGAGCAGGGATTAGAAGCGACAAGATTGACAGCTGACTGAAGACACCCAGAGGAGTCAGAGACCAGATTCTCTGTCAAGGCAAGAACTTAGCAGGAGTAGATGGACAGCACCCAAGTGGGGTCCACATTGTTGGTCATGGGTGTGTGTGGGGTGGTCACAGGACAACGGGTCCCACAATGGGGGGACAAGTTATTCTGGGAACTGGATATAAAAATGGTTTCCTCAATGATGCTTCCTTGTGGTGGAATGTCCCTGTAAACATTTATGGATAATGCTGTGCACCAGGGCCCTGTGGTACCAGCCAGCACATGGTGCATCTGTTTGACCAGAGAGAGAAGACCTTCGGGAAATCGTCTGTGATGTCCTGCGCCGACCAGACCTCAGGGGAGCGGACGGTTAGTGATGAGCTGAGCACCGTGGCTGTGTGGAACGGTAACTTGAGGAAATTCAACATGGAGTGTAAATCCACGTCCAAGATTATTTAAAAAGAAGTTAAGGCTCCACTTTGGGGCCGTTTTTCTTTCCCTCCACCAAGTATGATCTTAGACTCTCCTAAAGGCTCAGTGGACAAACTCAGAGCTCTGGATGCCTGTGGTTGGCACCATCGACTTCAACTTTGGAGACCCTTTGACTTAGCAGCCACTCTGCTTTTTCCAAGAAAGCCCTGGTGGTTACACGCCGGGCTGTGATCTGCATGGTTGGCAGTTCAAAACCACCAGCAGCTGCGTGGGAGAAAGACTGGGTTGTCTATTCCCATAAACAATACCATCTTGGAAACCCACAGCTATGTGTCCGCATTGACTGGCTGGCAGTGAGTTCTTGAGTTTGGGGTGCTTCTCCATAGGGTCTGCCACCCTACTGGCATGATGACATGTCTTCCTCCCACTTCCTGGCCTGAGGAGAGAGGAACAACCCAATCACCATTCAGCTGGGGATGCTATAGGTGCACCTCATTGTGTGGTGATGGTTATTTTGTAAATTGAAGGTTGGTGAAATCCCCGTGTCAGGTAAGTCTACCTGCTTCCCTCTCCCCTGCCCCCCCCACCCCCGGCATGTGTTTGTTCTTCTCTCTGGGTCATATTTTGATTTGGGCACATTTCACTCTTCTTCATGGTGCTTCAGTAAAGAGAAAACAAACTCACTGCCAGCAAGTCAGTGCCAACTCACAGAGATCAAGACTGTGAGTCCCCAAAACTGTAACTCTTTACATGAGTAGAAAGTCCCCGCCTTTCGCCCGAAGAGCCAGCTGGTGGTGTCAAACTGCTGGCCTTGTGGATCATAGCTGAATGCATAAGCCACCACACCACCAGGGCTGCTCCTATAATGCTTAATAGACTGTGCCCCTGTGTTAGTCTGGGTGGACTAGAGAAACCAATCCAGAGACACTCATATGTGTATAAGAAAGAGCTTTATATCCAAGAGCAATTGTACATTAATAAAACATCCCAGTCCAGATCAAGTCCATAAGTCCAATATTAGCCCATATGTCCAATCTGAATATATAATATCCTCTTCAGACTCATGCACCACATGCAAAGACACTGAATGCAGGAAGATGACAGGCCAGTGGGTGGGAAGTCTTGTGGATCCAATGGCAGTGGAAGCATCTCAGCACTGATGTGGGACTCCACGTGACTCCTCCACCCCCAGGGCTCTGGTTCCATCAGCGTAACTCCATGTGTCTTGTCAACAGGAAGATGAGGCAGAAAGTGCGGGTCTGGCCTCCAGCCAGCGATTTATCTCTAGATGAGGTCACCTGCAGATGAGGTCACCTCCAGATGAGGTCATCCAGCTGCAACCTGATCGACAGGCTAAACCCCACCCCATTCACTTTTAATCCTCTCAAATTGACAACAGATTGTGTAACTACCACACACCCCCAAAAGCAAAACAACCTACGGCCATGGATCTGGTTCCAACTTGTGTTGTTACGGTGTTAGATGCCGTCGAGTCAGTTCTGATCCACACCGCCCGATGCACAACAGATGGACACACTGCCAGCCCTGCGCCATCCCCACAACTGCATAGTGACTTTACACAGGGTCTCTGAGACTGTCCGTCATGGGAGCAACAGATTCCTTTTTCTGGGAGCAGCTGGTGGATTTGAACTCTCAACCATGCATTAGCAGCCCGATGGCTCACCCACAGTGTCACTAGTGCTCTATAAATGGAATAGATGTGGTGGTGGTGGTGAGGCAGAGTAGCAAAAGAAACTCCATTTTTGTGAGCTGGTAAGTGACTTGCCCTTCCCTCCCTCCCATCTCGAAAAGCTGACTGCTAGTTGACCTTCCCCTTCTCCCTCCCTTATGGGAAAGTCTCTGCTGGTGATTAATTTTAGCATGTACTCCCATGTTCCCAGGCGCAGGACCCTGCAATTAGTTTAGACTATTCTTCAATCTATTGTGGGTTTAATATTTTCAATACTGTTCCTTTTGCTGTTGTCATCTGAATGGTATTGTTAATCTTGTCATGGCAACCAGGAAGTTAAAATCAATTTTAGTGTTGTTTCTTTATGATCTTGTTATGGAACCAGGATGTCATAATCAATTTTGGCATTGTTTCTTTTATGATAATGAATGTACCTTGTCGTGCGTGCTTGCTCTCCTTGAAGTGACAATTTACCATTAATTTTGCTCTCTGCTTCAGCTCACGCCTGCTGGAGCCCTGGACAGGTGATAAATGAGTTTTTGTCCTTTAAAGGACTGAAATGTCCCCTTGGGACTGCAGTCAAAGAGTCGCTTTGAGACTCTAGCAGCCCAGTTATAACCGAGTGAAGACTCTTCTAAATTATCATGACATTATAGTGGCTGTCATATATAGTGGCTGACATCAGGTGCCGCTGAGTTGGTTTCAGCACATAGCAACCCTATGCACAACAAAGCGAAACACTGACCGGTCCTGTGCATCCCGACCATGGCCGATAATTTGCGTTCATTGTTGCAGGCGCCGTGTCGATCCATCTTGATGAGCATCTTCTCTTTTTCACCGCTCTTCCACTTTACCATGGATGAAGCGCTTGTCCAGGACTCGTCTCTCCTGATCACGCCTTCAAAGCACATGGGATGAAGTCTCACCGTCCTCCCCTCTAGGGACCAATCTGGCTGTTTCTTCCCAAGCCAGGTCTGTTCTGAACTTTTGGCTGTCCACGGGACTTTCTTTCTTATTTTTAAAAAAAGTCATTTTATTGGAAGCTCTTACAACTCTTATAACAATCTATGCATCCATTGTGTCAAGCACATTTGTACACATGTTGCCATCATCCTTTTCAAAACATTTTCTTTCGACTTGAGCCCTTGGTATCAGCTCCTCGTTTTTTCTCCTCCCTCCATCATGGACCCTTGATAATTTATAAATTATTACTTTCATATCTTACACTGACTGCTGTCTCCCTTCACCCATGTTTCTGTTGTTCTTCCATCTTGGGGGTGGGCAATTATACATCGATCATTGTGATTGGTTTTCCCTTTATTCCCCCACCCTCCCCTGACCCTCATGATATCACTACTCCCATTATTGGTCCTGAGGGGTTTATCTGTCCTAGAGTCTGTGTGCCAAGAGCTCTTATCTGTACTTGGGTACATGCTCTGGTCTAGCCACATTTATAAAGTAGAATTGGGGTCATGATGGTGGGAGGAAGCATTAAAGAACTAGAGGGAAGTTGCCTGTTTCATTGGTGCTATGCTTCACCCTGGCTGGCTCATCCATTCCCTGTGACCTTTCTGTGAGGGGGTATCTAGTTGTCTACAGATGGGCCTTGGTCTCCACTCCACCCTGTTCTACTCCACTCCACCTCATTCACATTGATATGATTATTTGTTCTGGGTCTTCTGATGCCTGATACCTGATCCCGACACCTCATGATCACACAGGTTAGTGAGCTTCTTCCATGTGGACTTTGTTGCTTCCCAGCTAGATGGCTGCCTGTTTCTCTTCAAGCCTTTAAGACCCCAGACGCTGTTTCTTTTGATAGCTGGGCTCCATCAGCTTTCTTTACCACATTTGCTTATACACCCATTTTGTCTTCAGCAATTGTGTTGGGAAGGTGAGCATCACAGAATGCCAGGTTATTAGAACAAAGTGTTCTTGTGTTGAGGGAGGACTTGAGTAGAGGCCCAATGTCCATCTGCTAACTTAATATCTAACATATAATGTATATACATCGATCTATGTCCCTATAGTTATATATTCTTCACTCTCTCCATAATTCAGATGCAGTGATTCTTCTGACTTCCTTATTCAATGTCCAACATAGGAAGCGACTGAAAATACCATGACTTGGGTCAAGCCCTTGACAACTTTAATCTTTTCCCGTTTGTCATGATGTAATTTATCCACTGGCCCAATGGAGAGGATTTTTTTTCATTCACATTAAATTGTAATCCACACTGAAGGCTGTGATTCTTGATGCTCATCAGCAAGTGCTTGGAGTCCTCCTCACTTTGAGCAAGCGAGGTTGTGTCATCTGCATGTCCCACGTTGAGAATGAGCGTTCCTCCCACCCTGAAGCCATGTTATTCATAAAGCAACGGTTCTCAACCTGCGACCCCTTTGGGGGTCGAACGACCCTTTCACAGGGGTCGCCCGGTTCATAACAGTAGCAAAATGACAGTGAAGAAGTAGCAATGAGAATAATTTTATGGTTGGGGGTGACCACCACATGAGGACCTGTATTAAAGGGTTGCAGCGTTAGGAAGATTGAGAACCACTGTCAGATTCTTTGCTCAGCCTTCAGATTGAGTAAATATAGATTCAACTCTGGCACACACCTTTCCTGATTTTAAACCAAGCAGTATTCCCTTCTCCTGTTCTGACAGCTGCCTTTTGGTCTGGAGTGGCACAACGGGAACCTGATTCGCTGATAACATTTCGTTTGTGATCTTTCACATCCAGTAGAGTGATCAGTCCTCTCTCTCTTCTTGCCGGCCTCACAATGGCTTGATTAAAGGAATTGAGAAATGTTTTCCTTTTCTTTTCTCCTCTTCTGCTTTCTGGAAAACTCTTTAAAATTGACGTCCCTTCTGCCTTAAGCATTTACTGTAACTCACTCGGAAGATGAGCCCGTCATTGAATTTTTTTTTCTGTTTCAAAAACAAAACAAAATCATTCCATTTCCAATATAGAGACCTGGTCACCTGCGTCTGAAAAGATTGCAGCCCGGAAACCCCTCGAGGACGGTTGTCCTCGGCCACATGGGATGGCCATGGGTTGGAACTACTGACTGGGGGGTGCTCAACAACAATTGCCGCTTGGCAGAGTAGAGGGCAGAGGGGAGGAGGAGGGCTCCCGTGGAGGTGGGTTGACACAGTGGCTGCAGCAATGGGCTCGGACAGAAGAACAATGTTGAGGAAGGCCCGGGACTCGGCCGGATGCTGTCCTGTTGGAAACAGGGCGGAAACAACTTGCGGGCACATCATCATAATCTCACCAAGGAGCCCTGGTGGTGGAGGGGGTTACTCCTTGGACAGCTAACCACAAGGCCATCAGTTTGACACCAGTAGCCCACTGTAGAACGAAAAAGGAAGCTTTCTACTCCAAGCTTTTTACAGTCTTGGAAACCCACCGAGGCAGTGATTCTCTGTCATATAGGGCTGCTAGGGTCGGACTCAACTCGATGCCAGTGAGTTTGTGCTTTTGGTTTATCGTTCAAAAGAGACTGATAAGCTTGGCACCCTAATTCTGTGGATTGCAGCCTGCCTCCTTGTACTTAAGTGCCTCTAACTTGGCCTCATGAACATCATAGACGTAAGATAATTACCCATAGGATAATCATCTCAGATCCCAAAATGAACGATAATGAGATCGTACATGATTTCCAACTTACATCACTACACAGCTGCCTCACCCCTGAGAGGCATAGTCAGCCAAGTCGACACATATGTTTGGGGACACAATTCAAACCCTGACAACCTCTACCCTTTCCCCCTCTGTAACCAGTGCTTGTATTTCATTAGTCAGACTGGGTGGGAAGCTAACACTGAGGGAAATGTGATGAGGGCTATATTCCCGGATTCCAGAGGGAATCTGAAAAGCTGGTATTCCTCAGTAGGAAGCCTTCACTTTGGTAAGTTAGAGGTCAAGTCCAAGTATATGATCCTGCTTTAAATATCATTCCCGCAGATTCTCCCCTAACAGCTGTGCTGCCTTAAACTGAGCACATGGTGGATTCTGTCTCCCTATAGAAGCAGACATCCTTTTCTCTCTTCCCAACCCCCCTCATACCTTCCCCAGATGTAGCAGGCATTAGGTTTCCTCACCTGCGAGCTCAGAGACCTTAATGTAGATACCACCTGCCTTGTGATGCATGTAACCACTGAGGATGCATGTCTTATGACTAACTGCAAATATCCCAAGACAGTAAAGGGGCTCTCTCTTCTCCCACTTCCACGTGGTCCATCAAGAGGGGCTGAGGTGAGCATTCCACCATCAAATGTGTCTGACCCCTTTATTGTATTCTCTCTCCTACCTTTCTGATCCTCTATGACTTTACTAAAATCTTTATCACTGTACATTGGCACCTTCCGGACCTTCGGTTGTTGGAGGCTGGTTTCCTCTGACAAGACTGGTCACCGGTGACTTGTTTGCTTTAAAAGAGTGTGGGTTGTATTGTTAGCCGGTGCTGTTGTGGGGGAAGTAGGGAAAAGTAGATCTTGGAGAGGCCACTGGCAGTGAGTGCCCAGCTCATAGGTGGTTCAGTCAATCAGACTCTAAAAGGAACCTTTTCTGCCAGACTTTGGTGCATCATGGAAATGCTGAAGTACTTTCTAAAAGCATGTGGCTTCCCTAGAGAGAAATGATCTTAATTCCATCGTGGAGCCCAGAAGGTCTCAAGAAAGTGGGATCTATCATCAGTATGTCAAGAAACCTGGCTTCTGGCTATGATTTTGTCGTCCCACGTGATGGGTGTGTAGAGGTCAGTGTCGTTGGGATGCTGAATGTAATCACGCTGTTGTCAATTTGAGACTTATTAAGAGGGAAGGGGTGGAGTTTAGCCTGTCAATCAAGTTGCAGCTTGATGACCTCATTTGGAGGATCTAAGGAGATAAATAGCTTGCTGGAGGTGGGACACATGATCACTCCCTGGGAGACATTACTGACACCAAGCCACATAGAGACACACTGATGGAGCCAGAGCCTTGGAGGGTTCAGCATGGAGACCCACACCAGTGCTGTGATGCTTCCACTGCCACTGGATCCACAAGACTTTCCACCCACTGGCCTGTCTGACGAGGACATTATAGGTTGGTATTGGACATATGAACTAGTATCAGACTTATGGACTTGATCTGGAATGGGCTGGGATGTGTTCTCAATATTCAATTGCTCTTGTATATAAAGCTCTTTCTTATACACATACGAGTGTCTCTGGATTTGTTTCTCTGGTCCACGCGGACCAGAGAGCCTGGTTATCAAAGCTCTGTACAGCTTAGGCACCACCCTTAACTGTGTGGAGCTAACGTTCCTACTGACTTTGACCAACCCTAAACATCAATGAACAAAACCAAGCTCGTTCAGATCATAAATGAGAAATATTTTCACTCGTTTATTTCTTTTGTTATCATTGATAACATATCAAAGTAGAACACACACCAATTCAACAATTCTGCACAGATAATTTGGTATTTTCAGTACATTTGGTACCATTTCCACCCTCCTTTCCTGAGTCATCTCCCATTAATACAGCGATTCTCAACCTGGGGGTCATGACCCCTTGGGGGGGTGTCAAACGACCCTTTCATAGGGGTCGCCCGATTCATATCAGCCAAATGACGGTTATGAAGTAGCAATGAAAATAATTTTATGGGGGAGGGGTCGCCACAACATAAGGAACTGTATGAAAGGGTTGCAGCAGTAGGAAGGTTGAGAACCACTGCCTTAACGGGAACTCCCTGTCCACTAAGTTTCCTATCTTCATGTTTGTCTCTCTTCCAGTTTTAGGTTGTTTTTTTCTTCTTCCTGCTATTACTTTCCAGCTTCGGTCTGTCATGGTTTGGTGCTGTCAAGTCAGCTGCAACTCAGCTGTCAGAGTAACCAGCCTCTGACAATATCACGGGTCCGTAGGTGCAACTATATGGTTATAACATATAAAGCTCATAGTAAAGTCATGAAAGATAGGAGAGAGGGTAAAATAAAGGAGTCAGACGCATTTCACGGTAGCATGCTCACCTCTGGAAAGGCCATGACCTCAGCAGCCAGGTCCACATGGAGGGTGGCATCTTTATTTCTGACCAAGGCCTACATGTACTTAGGGGCATATAAGCCCCCCTGATTACAGGTGAACACGTATGTCACAGGAAGGGGTTGTGCTATAGACAATACAAGCCATGGGAGGGGGACAACTTAGGGGGTGTACATGCAATAGTAGCGGGAGGGATTAGGGGCACATGTGTGACAAGATGGGTGGACTCTAGGTTCAAGATGGCAGCCTAACCTTGGTTGTCCTTGAGCTGGCTTGACTTATTCTGAGTTCTCCTTCAGGAAAGCAATCCATTATCCTTATCAGCAGGGAGTGAGCCCCACTATGGTGGGATAGAGTCTATCCAGTAGACAATAGAGCAACGGCTCTCAACCTGTGGGTTGCAACCACTTCGGGGGCCGAACGACCCTTTCACAGGGGTCACCTAAGACCATTGGAAAACATTATTTCTGATGGTCTTAGGAACCGAGATACCGCTCCTCTATCTGTCTCCAGGCAGGTCTGCCCACATGCAGACATACTCACGAACGAGTACCCGGCGTGAAGACTGTTACCCACACTACACTGTGCTTCAAGACAAAATTTCATTGATTTGTCATTAGAAATAAGTATTTCACCATATATAATGACATACTGTTTTGTGATTCATCATTATGCTTTGTGTTCAATTTGTGACCACGAAAATCCATCCTGCAAATCAGATATTTACATGATGATTCATAACAGTAGCAAAATGACAGTGATGAAGTAGCAACGAAAATAACTTGATGGTTGGGGGTCACCACAACATGAGCTGTGTGAAAGGGCCACGGCTTTCAGAAGGCGAAGAACCACTGCAATCGCGTCTGATTGTTCTGTATGGCTGAATGCCTTCAGCAAGAACACTTCTAAGCAGCTGAACTCCCAACATGCGCTAGCAAGCAGCATCTTAGGTTTGGCAAATATCTGGGGGAGACAACCTGGGGGAAAACCCTTCTGCATCCCACATTCAGCCACCTCCTCTACAACAGAACAGAGCAATAGCCGGCCCAGTACCATCTTCACAATCTGTGCTGTGCCTGAGCTCGTGGTAGCAGCTCTTGTGTCAGTCCATCTCCTTGAAGGTCATCCTCTTTTTCCCTGAGCTGCCTTCCCGGGAATGATGTGTTTTTCCAGGGACTGCTCTCTCCTGAGAACATGTCCAACGTCGGTGAGGCAACCTCCCCATCCCTCTTGCTGGCTGCACTTCGTCAGAGACAGGTCTGTGTGTTCTTTTGGTGTGTGGAGGCACTGTCGATATGCTTTGCCAATGCCATGATTCAAATGCGTCGATTCTTTGCGGTCTTCCTTATTAATTGCCCGGCTTTCGCATGCAGATGATGTGATTAAAGAAAAACGACTACGCCTTCCATCAGGCACATCTTGGTCTTCAAAGTGCCATCCTTGCCCTTCACCACTTTAAAGAGGTCTTATACAGCGATTCACCCAATGCAATATGTCACTT
This sequence comes from Tenrec ecaudatus, assembly GCF_050624435.1. NCBI lineage: Eukaryota > Metazoa > Chordata > Mammalia > Afrosoricida > Tenrecidae > Tenrec > Tenrec ecaudatus. The sequence goes on along the minus strand of NC_134547.1, from coordinate 2,132,245 downwards.
GATAGCTTGACTGCCATTGTATGAGCATTGGTCATGGATCTAAGAAAATTAAATCCCTGATGACTTCAGTCTTTTCTCCATTTATGATCCTATCGGTCCAACTCTGAGCACTTGGCTTCTTTGCACTTTGAGTCATCCTCCAGACGATCTTTGATCTTCATCAGCAAGTGTTGCAAGTCCTCCTGACTTTCAACAAGCAAGGTTGTGTCGCCTGTCTGTGGCAGGCCGTGCTTAAGCCTTCATGCAAACCTAATGCTGTGTTCTTCCAACAGTCTAGCTTCTCAGATAATTTGCTCTGTATTCAGATTGAATCAGTAAGGTGAAAGGATACACAGGCACACACCTTTCCTGATTTTAATTCAAGCACTATGCCCTTATTCTGGTGTGGGGACATACTTTGTATAGTTTCAATCTTTTAAAATCGATCAAGACTTGCTTTTGCACATGGGGAGCTGATATCAGGGGCTCAAGTGGGAAGAGAATGCTTTGGAAATGATGATGGCGCATACGTGCAAATGTGCTTGACACACTGGATGAATGTATGGATTGTGATAAGAGATGTAAGAGTCCCCAATAAATATTTTTTTAAAACTTGCTTTTGCTTTGTTCCCTGATCTTTGAGGATTTTTGTTTTAGCGTCTAGGAGTGTTGGCATATTCTTATTAGGAAGTAAGGCATTCCTCTCTGAAGAGATGACAGGCCAGAGGAAAGCTTTGGGGAAAGAGTGCTTCAGACACGAAACAGTCAAGTACAAAGGCTGGTGCAAAATCAGGACTGTAGCATCGTGGTCGATGAGGGAGGGGCAGAGGAAGTCCGTGCAACCAAGGAGAGGCAGTGAAACCAACACCCAAATACTACCTGGCCCAGTGAGAGCAATGCCCCAAGCCACCCCCATCACTCTATCCAAGGTCAAACATGTGAGGCACAGAAGAGATTAGCGCCCTACCCTTCAGGCCTAGAACTGAACTCACTTCATGCCTCAACTTCCAGCCAAACAACAGGCAGGTGTGTAAGGTGAACAATTAGCATCAGGGAGGCCTGTACTCTTAGGACAATCAGCCTTAAGTCACAAAAGCGCCCTGAAGCAGGAAGGGATTGGAACGGGGGTGTAAAGGGTAGCCAGGGAAGGAGGCGTGCGAACAGTACGATTCCACCTGTTCCATTCTGGGGATGGCAACCAATGTCACAAAACCAAATGTGTCCGAAGTGAATGGAAAACCAATTTGCTCTGAGAAGTCACCCACACCAGTGAGTATTAAATGGTATTAAATTTAATAAAAAATATAATCTGTAAAAAACAACAATAAAAGACCAGCTTGGAAGGGAGGAAAAGAGTGTGACTCAGCTCAAGATACATTCTCATAAGAGGACCCAGTGTTGCCTCCTCCCGCCAGCTCTTGGGCTTGTGGGTCTCCCTCAGTTGGTGCGCCCGTAATCCAAGCACCTGTCCATCACAAACGCCAACTTCAGCCCCGCCCCCACTGTAGGCCCCGCCCCCTCGCTTTAAGCACGCCTGCGCCCTCCAAGGTGGGTGTCGATTCCCAAAAGCCTCTGGGGCGCGGCCCGCTATGTTGGAAAGGCCTCTGCTAACAGCTAGGTCCCCCTGGTCATCGAGAGCAGGACGGGAGGCCGTGATCCTTTCAGACCGAGGGCGACTGCTTGGGGCGGAGAGGACCTGTCTAGCCCCGCGCGCCTCTGTTTGGAACTACGTTTCCCAGAGGCCATTGCGGCGGACGGAGCACGCCCACTTCCGGCGGACGTTCGGCGTCCCGGATTGGTTCCGAGACGGGGCGGGGGCGGGGCCCGGTGGAGGGACGGACACTTAGAAGAGGGCGGCCGCGGGGCGAGCCCGGGGCGTGACTGGGCGCCCGGGAGGGCGTGACCGCGAAAGCGTCCCTGCGACCCGGGCGAGCGAGAGTGGCATGGGGACCGTGAGAGCGGGCGCGCGCGCCCATGAGCACGACCCCCTCCCGGGCCGCCGCTGCCAGCCGAGGGTCGGCCGAGGGCCCTCCGCCGGGAGGACGCCAGCGACCTCTGCCAGCCGTGCTCGGGGAAGGCCGAGCCGCGGGAACGGCCTCGCAGCCCAGGGCCAGCGAGGGGCAGTGACCTCGGGGCCCGGGAGGAGAGGTGAGGGGGACGGGAGGGCGGGGCCGAGTGAGCAGGGAACAATTCGGGTCGGGGCGGAGGGGAGGGACGGTGGGGGCTTGGGTGGCCTCTGAGAGCCCAAGTGATGGGCAGCGGTGTCTCTGGTCCTCAAGGTTGGTGGCAGAGGGCGTCTACACGTTTGGAAGCTCCGCCTTCCCGTTCTTGGGTCGGCCAGGGGAGCGGAGCGGGCAGCCCCAACGTTGGGAGGCTCAGAGGTGCCCGCAGAGGGACCGGGACTTTCTCGGGGTGTCGAGGCTGGCGGATCCGGACACCCAAACGTTTGGAAGCACAGGCTTGAGCCAAGCCCCCAGCAGCGGTGTTGGGGAGCAGCGTGACTTTCTCAGGTCTTCAAGGCTTGTGGAACTCGAGAATCCAAACCGTGGGCAGCAGCTCGGCCTTGACGTTCTCCAATGGCGTGGAAAGGCTGCTGGATGGAGAGTTCAAATGGTGTGAAGAGCCGCAAAGGTGCCGGGATGCCCTTGACTTACCCAGGGCCACCCTAACCAGAAATACATACATAAATAAATAAAAACAACCTAGCCTGTGGGCGACACCTTGTGTTAACTGAGAACTGCTTCGAAGGGTCCTCCTGGCCATCCGCACCCACCCATTCCTCCGCAGGAGAAAAGGCCGCTTGGTTTGCTTCTGTCTGAAGACTATAGCGTCGGAAACCGCACAGGACTGGTCTGCACCTTCGTAGAGAATTGATATGACTCAGAACCTACTTCAGGGATCAGGGCATTCTGTTTGGAAGCAGATGGACAAGCTTTTCTTCCGCAGTGCCTCCGAGTGAGGCCAAATCGTCAACGTTGGATTGCTTGTTGGTTTGAGGCACCATCTAGTTGATATAGAGCACCCGGCAACTCGACACCGTCTAGTTGATTTAGCACACAACGTTCTGAGTCGTCCTGAAACACAAAAGTTTCCACCGCCCAGGGACCTGTCCCCCTTCTTCCAAGTTCTGCAAGGAATGAAAAGCACTCCCCCACCCCCCGTGCTCCGTCTCTAGGTAAAAGAAAGAAAACCCCACTGCCATGAAGTTGATTCTGATCCCCCTCTAGGGCAGTGGTTCTCAACCATCCAAATGCCTCGGCCCCTTAATGCAGTTCCTCTTGTTGTGGTGAGCCTCCCAACCATAGTTATTTTCGTTGCTGCGACATAACTCTCATTCTGCTACTGCCATGAATTGGGTGACCCCTGTGAAAGGGTCGTTCGACCCCAAAGCAGGTTAGAACTGCTGCTCTGGGAGGAAGGCTTAACCATATCCCAGCTGTCCTGCCTTTCTGCGGGTGCCTGAGCATCTGACCGCCTGCCTGTGGGAGCCCTTTCTGATGCGTGGCTGTGGTTTAAGAATAAGCAGGCAGGGAGCCTGTTGAAAGCCTGCTTTCTCGCTACTCCTTTCTCCTCCCTCAGCTCCTCTTTCCTGGGACACTGTCCGTCCACAAAGGAGGAGCTGCAAGCAGGAGGCAGCTGGGGTGGGAAATGAGCTTCCTAAAGCCATGTCCCAGGTGAGTTGGTCTTTTCTCTCTCTCTCTTTCCGCATGCTTTTGCTTTTCTAGAATTTATCATAAATTTATTTATTTTCCAGTTTAAAAGGCCTGACCCCAAACTTGGGGTCCTTTACAGTCTGGCTTCCCTGCTGCCTCTTCACCCAATTCAGTGTTCATTCTTCATTGAAATGATCAAGCCCCTCCCAGTGTCACTTTTCTCAGAGGGGTCCTGATGAAACGGAAATGTACTCATTGGGGGAGTCATGGCAGCTCCTTCACACTGTCCCTGGCTCGGTGCCCTCTCCCTACCAAGCAACAGCAACATAAAGAACAAACCAAACCCAGTCCTGCCCGCTGATCTCAACCGCTGGGGCTCCCTCTGTTGCGCAGTAGAACCGCGCCCCGTTGGGCTTTCCTGGCTGTGATCTTCACGGTAGCACCTTCCAAGGCCTTTCTCCTAGGGTGGCCCTGGCAGGTTCTCAACCAGCAGCCCTTGGGTTAGTGAAGCACAAACCACTTGTGCCACTGAAGACTTTACCGCATGCCAGTCCCTGGGGCAAAAAAAGAAGAAGGGGGGGGGGGAGTTGGGGACTGAGCCTCATTCCCTGGTCCCAGGACCATCACAGTCTCCTGGTAGGAAGTCAGAGGGGAGAAGCGCTTTCTGGGAGGAGAGAAGGGAGGAGTCTGAACAAGTATTGTGAGATTGGCATCACGGAGCCCTGACCTGCAGCTGCCTCGAGGCAGAGGCCTGGAGAAGGCGCGCTTCACGGGAGAGGGGCTTTGGTACAGTGTCTTGAAAGCAGTGGGGATGTTTCAACTTTTTATTGTGATGTGGGTGGGAATTTACAGAGGATGTTGGTTTTCCATTAACCAATCCAGACCCATTTTGCTCCAGGACGTTGGTTGCAATCCTCACGATGTAATAACAGCTCTCTTCCCCCTTCCTCTCTCTGTTTTCTGCTTCCATTTGTTCCTCTTTCCCTGTCCTTCTGGCTCTCTGAGCTTTGCCTCTGAGCAGATGCTGCACTTTGAACTCTTAGCTGCTTGTTTTAGGGGAGGGTGCTCCCCTGATGTTACTATTCACCATATACCCAAACCAAACTCACTGCCATTGAGTCCATTCTAACTCATGGAGACCCTGTAGGACAGGGTAGAACTGCCCTTGTGGGTCACTGAGACTTAACTCCTCCTGGGAACAGAAAGCCTCGTCTTTCTTCCACGGAGTGGCTGGTAGTTTCAAACTGCTAACCTCGTGGTTCACAGAACTGTGTAACCCACCCACGCCACCAGGACTCCTTGGGCTGAAAGTTGAGCTCAGTCCCAGACTTGAAGGATGACTAAGGGCCGTAGTCTTGGGAGCGCCAGTCTCTGGTACTTGCACCAGTCTCTGTCAGACCAATAAGGTTGGTCTTTTAAAATTATTATTATTATTAGTTTTATTCCACAATTTTCTCTGTTTATCCAAGGCTTCCTCCTGTGATCCCTCTCAGAGGGATCAGGGCTATAGCTCATTCTTCTGGTCACAGGATCACGGTGGCTGGCCTTTGTGTGGTAAAGGCTTTCTTCTTTTTCTGCTTGCTTGTGTGGTTTTTATAAAATACAATAGGCAGCGTTGTTTGTTTCTGTGAGCTGTATGTCATAACCATGATTGTTGTCTTGTGCTGCTGGCCAGTCAATTCCGACTAAGTTACCTTGTATGTATGACAGAGCTGAACTGCCCTGTAGGGTTTCCACGTCTGTAACCTTTACAGACGCAGACTGGTACCTCTTCCTCCTATGGAGTAGCCGGTGGGCTGGAACCACGGACCTGTACGTTTGCAGCCAGGCAGTTAACCCAGTGCACTGCCAGAGCTCCTTAAGTATCTGATAACCAACTCGTAACCTAACAGACCACTCTCCATTGGCTCTGCCCACAGAGCTTTTTTGTTTGTTTTTGTTGTTTTTTTCCTTTTTTTACATTTTATTAGGGACTCATACAACTCTTATCACCATCCATACATATACATACATCAATTGTATAAAGCACATCCATACATTCCCTGCCCCAATCATTCTCAAGGCATTTGCTTTCCACTTAAGCCCCTTGCATCAGGTCCTCTTTTTTTTTCCCCCTCCCTCCCCTTTCCCCCCTCCCTCATGTGCCCTTGGTAATTTATACCTCATTATTTTGTCATATCTTGCCCTATCCGGAGTCTCCCTTCCCCCCTTCTCTGCTATCCCTCTCCCAGGGAAGAGGTCACATGTGGATCCTTGTAATCAGCTCCCCCTTTCCAACCCACTCACCCTCCACTCTCCCAGCATCGTCCCTCACACCCTTGGTCCTGAAGGTATCATCCACCCTGGATTCCCTGTACCTCCAGCCCTCATATGTACCAGTGTACAGCCTCTGTCCTATCCAGGCCTGCAAGGTAGAATTCGGATCATGGTAGTTGGGGGGAGGAAGCATCCAGGATCTGGGGGAAAGCTGTGTTCTTCATCGGTACTACCTCGCACCCTAATTAACCCATCTCCTCTCCTAAACGCCTCTATGAGGGGATCTCCAGTGGCCGACACTTGGGCCTTGGGTCTCCACTCTGCACTTCCCCCTTCATTTAATATGGTATATATATATACATATATACATATACATATATACATATACACATATATACACATACATACACATACTTATATCGTTGGTTTTTTTTTGCATGATGCCTTATACCTGGTCCCTTGGCACCTCGTGATCGCACTGGCCGGTGTGCTTCTTCCATGTGGGCTTTTTTGCTTCTGAGCTTGATGGCCGCTTGTTCACCTTGCCCACAGAGCTTTTTAGAAGGTTCCTAATGAGCGCCACATTGACCACAGTGAAAGTCATGTTGGCAAATGTTTCGCAGTGTATAGTGTTACCAATATGAAAAGAAATGTTTTGTTTACTTTAAGTGTAAGCGTCCTATCAAGAGGCCCATTGGCACAATGGTGAAACACTTGTCTGCTAACCATAAAAGGTTAGTGGTTGAAACCCACTGATTCTTGCCTTCTTTCCCCAAAATCGTTCCAGGTTTGTTAATAAAAACTCACGGCCCTCAAAGCAAGAACTGCCCCTTTCCCCTTCCCGCTCATCCATGAAGAACCCAATCAAACCCCTTGTCCGTGGAATTCATTACACTTGGTAGCAATCCTGTACATACAGGCTCAGTCTACCTCACAGGGTTTCCTCGGCTGTAATCTTTACAGTAGATGGCCAGTTGTTTTCTCAAGGTGCCTCTGGTGGACTTGATCCCCCGGCCTTTTGGTGAATAGCCAGTCAGGTTAACTGTGCCACTCATCCACTTCATAGCAAGACCAGCTGCCCAATAATTAGCCGACTCTCCGAATCACATATTGCTATCCTTTCATGTATTGTTTCTTATCCAGTGTGAAGAAAAGGTCATCCTGAGACCCTAACCAAGGTGGGCGGCGCATGTCTTAGTTGAGTGAGAATGGGTCTCTGTCATTTCAGGGCTTGGTGACGTTGGACGATGTGATGATGGTTTTCTCCCAAGAGGAGTGGGAATGGCTGACGCTTGCTCAGAGGAGCCTGTATCAGAAGGTTACACTGGAGAACTACAGGAACCTGGTCTCCCTGGGTAAGATCCCCGGACACCACTCGGGAGCACTTCCCTCCTTCTCCCCGCACTGCCCCTCTGCCCTGCGACAGAGGGAGTGGCATCTTCAGTCAGGACAAACTGACCACAGCAGTTTGCTGGCATATAGTCTGATGGTGAATGTTAGTGACACAAGGCAGACTTGTGTCATTTTTATTGTGCTTGGCCTTCTCACGCTTTGCAAGTATTGTGTGTTTTACAGAATGACGTTTTGTAGCACCCCCAAGTCAAGTAAATCAGTTGGCACTGTTTCCCCAACAGGGTGAGCACACTTTGTCTCTGGGTCACAGCTTGGTTATTCTCACAATACCTCAAACTTTTCATAATCCTATTGCACACTGAATCGGCTGCAGTCTCGTGTAAGCATAACGTTTATAAGTACTGGTAGACGAAAACATTCTTGTGACTCCAATTGTGATATTTGCTTTATTATGGCCGGCTGCAATCACACCCGTAAGATCTCCAAGCTATACCTATAATTAAAACTCAGTGAGATTTGAACATAAGATTTATTCTGAGCAATTGTTCCATATGTACATATAGACGGTGAAGGAGCCTTGTGGGTGGCTTCGTGGGTTAGGCATTGACCTGCTAACCGCAAGCTTGGCGGTTCAAACCCACCAGCCACTCCATGGGAGAAAGACGAGGCTGTTCATTCCTTTAAAGATTTCCAGTCTCAGCAGCGTCAGCAGCCCTGTACCAGGTTGCTGTGAGTCAGAGTGGACTCCGCAGGAGTAAGTCTGGGTTTTACAAATAGGGAGACTGTTTTGAGTCCAGAAATAAAACAAAACAAAAAATAGCATGGACAGTGACGTATGGTGGGACATGTAAACTCAGCTCAAAATCTCTGCCATCGAGTCGATTCTGACTCATAGAGGCCCTTGTGGGTTTATGAGACTGTTAACTTTTTTTTTCAAGTTTTATTGGCACAAAGTTTACATAGCACACATTTCAGTCATTCAGTCATATCAAGGAGAATTGTACAATCATTAGCACGTCAATTTTAGAACATCTTCGTGCCCTGCTCCCACCTCACCCCAACCCCACAGTACTCTTTTTTTTTTAAACGTTTTATTGGGGGCTCCTACAACTCTTATCACAATCCATATATATACATACATCAATTGTATAAAGCACATCTGTACATTCTTTGCCCTAATCATTTTCTTTTTTTTTTCCTTTTCTTTTTTTACATTTTATTAGGGACTCATACAACTCTTATCACAATCCATACATATACATACATCAATTGTATAAAGCACATCCATACATTCCCTGCACCAATCATTCTCAAAGCATTTACTCTCCACTTAAGCCCTTTGCATCAGGTCCTCTTTTTTTTTTCCCCTCCCTCCCCACTCCCCCCCACTGTACTCTTTATGGGACAGAAAGTCTCATCTTTTTCCCACGGAGTAGCCGGCATTTTATTTTGAGCATTGACCTTGCAGAGAGCAGCCCGGTGTGTAACCACTGCACCACTGGCTTGTAAAGAGACCCCAAGTCAGACCGACTGCCCCGGGGTCGACTCCGACTCGTGGTGATCCCACTAGGCCAGAGTAGAACTTCCCCCTTGGATTTCCAAATCTGATACTCTGTGCAGAAGCATATAAGGAGAAGAGGAAGGAGTAATCTAGAAGGTAAGCAAGCCATGGGCTAATCTTAACGTGATTGGTTGAACCCCGTGCTTTAAAAGCTGAGATCAATTGATACCAGCTCACCAGGTGACCTTCAACCCAGCCATAGCGTGTGGAATGCAAAGTCAGCGTGCTGGGACGTCAAGCAAGCAGGCCAGAGGAGCACCTTCAAGTGGGAAGACTGCTGGCAGGCTCGTCCTGGTCAGAACTTCCTTACATCACACAATTGGGTTTCCTGGTTGAGAAAACACCAAAAGCAGAGCGAGCTGTCTGCTAAGTTTGCTCTTTGACTGTAATTTCCAGAATGTGAGGACCACACATATCCCCACTTTCCCATTCAGTTATTCTTGCCTGGCTGTTTCAGAGAACAAGCCAAAATGTTAAACTTATCGCTGTCAAGTTGATTCTGACTCATAGTGACCCTAGAGGACAGGTTGGGACTGCCCCTTGGGGTTTCCAGGGCTGCATCTTTATGGAAGCAGAGTGCCAGACCTTTCTACTGCCGAGTAGCTGGTGGGTCCCAGTTACTAACCTCTCTGTTAGCCGCTATGCTCCTGCCTGCCGCAGGGCCAGGGTTCCTTTAGGGACAAAATCAAAACCTGTTGCTGTCGAGTGACCCTAGAGGACAGGGTGGAACCGCCCTGTGGGCATCTGAGGCTGTAGATCAGCAGGTCGCCCGATTCATCACAGTGGCAAAATGACAGTGATGAAGTAGCAATGAAAATAATGTGATGGTTGGGGGTCACCGCCACATGAGGAACTGTATGAAAGGGCTGTGGCAGGAGGAAGGTGGAGAACCACTGCTGTACAGGAAAGCTTCATCTTTCACCCATGGGCGCCCAATAGAATCAAACTGCTGGCCTTTCACGTAGCAGCCCAGCAAGTGACCCGCTGACCCAGCAGGGCTCCTTAGGAAACAGAGAGCCCCTTCCTCGCTCCTCTGTTGTCCGAAACCAGAGACAAAGGGCCACATGAAGTCCTTTGCCCCTTACTGACTCCCATGCGACCCTCCCAACTCAGAGCAAAGGAACTTGATAGGAACTATGTTTCTGTGTTTATTTCTTAATTTAGGACTTTGCGTTTCTAAGCCTGATGTCATCACCTTACTGGAACAAGGAAAAGAACCCTGGAGGGTGGAGAGAAAGGTGACACGAGGCCGCAGCCCAGGTGAGTGTTGGAGAACTAGGTGGAGGGAAGCCACCTGCTGGCCCTCTCTGACGTGTCCTCAGTGGTCTCTTCCTGTGCCTGATGAGCCCGGAGAGAAAAACCAGAGCCCACTGGTGTGACTTTCCCACATTTCCAGCCTCCTCCCGACTCTCCTCTCCAGCTTTGCCACCCTGCCTTTTCTCTGCCCGGGTTCCATGTTTAGCCTGGTCATTGAGACTTGTACAGTAATCTCTGTACTTTAGGGATAAGTTTGCCAATTTGATGTGCTTTGCACTCTATTGGTTCTCTTTGATTAAATGCCCATTTCATTCATTGGCTTACTCCTCTCACCGATATTAACCGAGTTATAGCTATGGACAGCAGGTCCAGGTTGGGTGAAAAAAATGTGTTTCAGCCATTAAAGAATTGCTTGTCTTGTTTAGGGTAGGAGAGATGAAACGTGTGTATCACAAAACCCCGAGGCCATTGTCACGGAGTCCATTTCAACATAGGCATGCACTTCCATAAAGACCCTTGATGCTGTCAGACACCAGCGAGTCAGTTCCAGGTCCCAGTGGCTACGTGCAAGAGACCAGAACAGGGCCTGGTAGATGACACCATTCTACCTCTCCCGGGTGGTGCAGACGGCTTGCCCTCCGGCCAACTGAGACCCTGTGCTGGGAGCTCTCCCAGCTCTTGCCTGGTGCTTTTCTTTGCGTTCATCCCGTCTGGTTGTAGTAATAGGTCTCTGAATGCATAGGAAGGGAACTAGCCGGGCAGCGGCTAAACACTGAGCTGCTAGCCTGAAGGTTTGCAGTTTGAACCCAGCATCCACTCCGGTGGAGAAAGATGAGGCAGCCTGCTTCCATAAAGATGTACAGTTTGGGAAACCTTATGAGGAAGTTCTACTTCATTCTCTGAGGTCACTATCAGTCAAAATCAGTGCAATCTGAATCCACTCAATGGTGCAATTCTTGCTTGCATTCTGGATGTACTTCTTCCAAGGCATATTTGTTTGTTCCCCTGGCAATCCACATTGTTTTCAATATTCTTCACCAACACCATAGCTCAAATACATCAGTTCTTCTGTGGTCTCCTTATTCACTAGCTTTCACATGCATATGAGGTGATTGAAAATACCTTGGCTTGGGTCAGATGTACATTAGTCTTCAAATTGACATATTTGCTCTTTGACACTTTCAAAAGATCTTGTGCAGCTGATTTGCCCAATACAATGTATCAAAAGAGCAGACAGGCCTGTCTTGTAGAAAATGCAGCCACAACGTCCCTTCAAGGCAAGGAGGGACATGTCCTCAGGAGAGGACATCAGTCTTTGGAGAAGGACATCGTGCTTGGTGGAGAAGAGGAAGGCCCTGAACGAGATGGACGGATACAGCGGCTACAACAGTGGGCCCCACATGAGAACAATTTTGAGGATGGCGCCGGACCGGGTGAGGTTCCTTTCTGCTGTACCTCTGGCAGCTAGGAGCACAGCCGCCTTGATGACCCCTAGCGGCCACAGCAGCAGCAGCAGCATGCCATTGACTCGGATGCTGTTTCAGTGAGCATTGATGTGTGGATGCAAGCAAGATGAAAGCCGTGACAGTTTAAATCTTTTCCCGGTTTATCATGGTGTGGTCTGTTGGTTTAATGGGGAGGATTTTGTTTGTTTTTACTTACAGTCCGGGCTGAAGGGTGCAGCCTTAGATTTCCATCAGCAAGTGCTTCAAGCCCCTCTTGCTTTCAGCAGACAAGGCTGTATCGCGCTAAGATCGAAGGTAGTTAATAAGCCTTCCTCCAGTGCCGATGTCACAGTCTTCATATAAGGCAGCTTCTCAGTTTACAGATCGAACAAGTACGGTGGGAGGGTGCCCCCTCGATGCACACCTTTCCTGATTTGAACCAGCAGCACCCTCTTGTTCTGTTCACACAGCCGCCTCTTGGTTGATGTCCCATGAAGTGCTCAGGAATCCTCGTTCCTCTTCAGTGTGACTCTCGGTGTCTTATGAGCCACACCGCTCAATGCCTTTGCGTAGTCAATAAAAAATAAACATCTCTCTGATAGTCTCTGCTTCTCGTCTAAATCCAGCTTGAATTTCTGGCAACTCCCTATAGCTGTAAAATCAGGAAACTTCTGCAGTAAAGTTTACTTAAATGTGCTATGAATGATGTTTTTAGATAGTTTCCATATTATGTTGGGCCCCCTTTCTTCGGCATGGCCACAAACATGGATCTCTTCTAGTCAGTTGACCAGGTGGCTGCCTTCCAGGTTTCATGGCATGAACCAGTGACTGTTTCCACTGCTGCATGCGTAGTTGACATTGGTGTTCAGCACATTCCCAGAGCCTTGTTTTTGGCTACTGCCCTCAGTTCAGCTTGGACTCGTTCCATCAGTAGCATTGATTCTTTTGTTTGTCTGTTTAATACCATTGATTTTTGATCATGTACTGTGGGGGACCAGCCTCCCCACAACTGAACAGGTCCCAGGGCTGGTTGTGTGATTGAGGGGTGAATTAAAGAGACATCAGACAAGATAAGGCATGCAAGTGCTCACCCCCTCAGTCATGACTTCAGGAGCCAGGTCAGCACAGAGAGCGAGTAATGTAATCTCACGAGTTTGTATGATCTGGGCACTCAGGCCACAGTAAGCACACGTAACAGGAAGAGGTTGTACAATAGGCATACACATGACGGGAGGGGGACAAGCTACAGGCGTGCAGCAATAGAAAGGGGTGGCATTAGGGGCATACATGTGACAGGAAGGCACAAATTAACAAACGGGTGGGCTCTAGATTCAAGATGGCAGTGGAACCTTGGCCATTGAGTTGGCTTGACCTTGGGTATCTTTGGACGCTCCTTCAAGGAAACTATCCATTATCCTTATCAGAAAGGAGTGGATCCTACATAGGTGGTACAGGCAGTAGGTTCTGATTGCCTTAGATGGCTGCCTACCTTCAGACAGATAGCCTTCAAGCAGGTGACCTCAAAACGTATAGTCAGTGAGCATGTGTGTGCAAACAGCACCTGAGATTTGGCATTATTATGGGGAATAACTTTTACTCAGGAGAATGTGAGTGGGACGCATCTCTAGCCCACGAACATGAAGGTTCCCTCCACGGGAGCCTTGGCCTCCCAGGCTCCTTACTGTATGAATGTGGAGAGTTTGTCCGCATGCACTCTCTTCCTGGTTCTGTCTCCCACACTATACTACCTCTTGGAATGGTTGAACATCAACCAATTACTTTTGGTGGAGTGACTGTGTACCATCCTTTGATGTCTTCTACATCATTCAACATTTTACCCATACAAATCCTACAATATTGGAGCTTGAGGCTTTGAATTGTTTTAATTCCTTCAGTTTGAGATATGGTAACTGTGTTCTCCTGTTTCGGCTTTCATCAAAATGCTTTGCCTTCTCAAGCTGCCCTTTGAAAATGTGCTGTTCGGCTCTTTTATTTCATCATCTCCTCCATTTTCTTGAGCTACTCTGTGTTCATGAACTTCAGGCAGGAATCTCTACAGAAGCAGATCATTGGGCTATCTTCCACATGGCCACTGGGTGTGTTCCGGACTCTGACATTTAGGTTAATAGTCAGGCACAAATTTGTTGCTTCACCTAAGCATTTATTTGAGTCCTTGACCCTCTCCAGATATTAAAAAAAGAAAATTCTCCCCCACATAAACAGGAGCTCTTTATTTGACAGTACCTTGAGTTATATTTACACTGCCTTACCAAATGCCTTGATATCAGCAGTTTACTTAAAAAGTAAATTCCTGCTTGATCTGTTAAGGTTTTGTTTTAGGAATTTCAGGTTGACTGAATATTGTCTGCCATTTATGAGAATTCCCAAAGTTGTGTATTTTTTTGTAATCAATTGATTAAGTTTTGAAAGATTCCTTGATATTAGTGCATAATAAAAGGAGACTAGTGGTTCAACAGTTAAGTGCTCATTAGTTTTAACTCACCCAGCCCTTCCCAAGGAAACACCTGTCAATCTGCTCCTGGAGACAGTACTGCCAAGAAAACTCGATGGGGAGCTCCTCCTTGTTAAATGGGGCAACCGTCAGTTGGCATTAACTGTGGCCGGCAGAAGCAACAACAATCCATCCGAAAGAAAATGTTTGCCTTTCTTAATATCTTTCAGACTGGAAGCTTTTGCAGGAGACCAAGGAGTTGCCTGCCAAGAAGGACTTTTGTGAAGAGAAGTTATCACAGGCATTGCTCATCGAGAGACGTCCCTGCTATAGCTCAGAGTGCTCCGTAGTAAGAGGAAACTGGAATTCCAGTGCTCTGTTTGGGAGACAGCCGGTAAGTTGGGGAATAAATTCTAGGCCGGAGAACATCTTCGTAAGGAAACGTTTTCTTGAGTAAAGAGACTCTCACTCAGAACTGCAATAAGTACAGGAGACCTGCCCAGTGGACTAGAACAGATTGCTCCCTCAGGTGAAACAGTGCATAATGACAATACACACAGGGAAACCTAATACAGCCACTAAAAAGAATCACAGGTAAGTCTGTAAGCCCTGTAATGTCATTAATATGAGAAATTTGAGCAAAACCTCACCCCTTGTTCTTTATCAGATTTTATCTGAGAGAAAATCCCTGATGGGGTGTTGAGGGCATAGTGAATCTTAGAAAGCCTGCAGCCATCATTCCAAACCACCCAAACCAGACTCACTGTCATTTTGTCGATTGCAGCTCAGGACCCTACAGGACAGGGCAGAGCTCTCCCTGTGGGTTTATGACACTAGCCCTTTCCTGAAGCAGAAAGCCTCTTCTTTCTCCTCTGCAGTGGCTGGTGGTTTCCTACTGCTCACCTTGAAGTTAACAGCCTGACGTGGAATCCACTATCCCACTAGGGCTTCTCCAGTAAGCATTACACATCCATCTTGTGTGTCATTTAATTCTCCCCGGAATGTTATTCTTCATGGGAGAAGTGATTTCTTCTGTTTCCCTCTCTTCACCCCCACATAAAACTTAGCTAGGCCCAGTCATTGCGCCACTAGGATTTCTTAGGAGCCTAAGTTGCAAGGTTTGTTGGTTGGTTAGTTTTAAGTATATTCTTCTATTTTTGGTGAGATTTATATAGCAAACCTCACCTCCTTTAACAACCTCTGGAAGTAATGAATGTTCCATGGATTGCATTCTTTACATTGTGTCAGCATTCTCTTTATTTCTCTTCTAGTTCTTCTTACCTGTGCTCTTAACTCTCTTATCTGGGCTTCAAAATAAATGTTAGTCTATTTGGTCTGATATCATTTTCTAAAGGAACCAGTATTCAAGCCTAGAAATCTACTTTTTAAGCTAAACTGCTGCTTAGTTTGGAGATTACTTCAGTGTAGGGTTGAGGAGTAACTCGGGACAGTAGTCTTGGGGACTCCTGTAGCCTCAATGGACCAGAATTCTGGATTATTTAAGAATATGAGGTTTGTCCTGTTATTCCCTCTTTCTGTCAGGATTTACCTGTCGTATTCCTGATCAGAATGTTCATGGCACCACCTACCTCATTTGACCTCTAGTAGTTCCTAGAGAAGTTAATCCTTTAGTCTGGGTCTTTTCTCTGATTCTTTTTTGCTCGGATGACCAGAGACCAACAGTGGTATCTTAGATGGCTGCTCATAAACTTTCAAGATGCCAGAAACTACTCATCACGCTGGGATGATTGGTTGGATTGTCCCATCAGCTTAGTCACAGTGTTGATACAGAGTAACTCTTTGGCAGCCTGTGCACACAGCCTGTTCCTGTAGTGCCATTTGGGTTCATGAGCAAGGTGTGATCGAAATTGTGTCTGCTCTCTTTCAGGGCCTGCTGACTGTCAAAAATGTGACTGTGGACTTCTCCCAGCAGAAGGATTTCTGTAAGAACGCGATGTGGGAGAACCATGGTAACCTAGCGTCTATAGGTAAGGACCTGACTACTCCCAAATCTAAATGTTCATTCAGGGACCCCCATTTTCCTACCTCTTTTTAAATTATGGGGAGTGCATGGAAAAATTGGGGCTCTGTCTTCTGAAGTACTAGGCTCAATCTGTACTCCCAATCTCCAAGAAAAGTGTTTAACATTCGTAGCGTTGAAAGTTACTCAGTTATCGAGTTCCAGATAATTAACACATCAGCTGCTATGACTATGGTTAGAGATTCACATCTACCCAGTGGTGCCTCAGCATAAATGCCTGGAAGTCTGCTTCTGAGAAATTAGCGATTGAAGATCCAGGGAGCACATCTCTAGTCTATGTGCCCTTGCGTTGCTATGAGTGAGAGTCATTGCCACAGCAAGCAATACTGGTTAATTTGGTTATGCTCGAAGCATCATCCTTCATGTCTCTCAGATATCCCTTGCTCTTCTTTCTGCTTCTCTGTGATACCCCCTTTCTTCTAAAATCCAGGAACTAGGTATCAATTTACTATGCTAATAATGTGATCACATACCATCTCTTTCCATCTGTACAGGGCATAGTGTTTGTAGGCCACATTTGGTCTCCTTATTGGATCAAGGAACAGAGCCCTGGCTGGTGAAGAGAGAGCTGGCAAGAAGTCTGTTCTCAGGTGAGTGCAGGAGAATGTGATATGAAAAGCAATGAGAAGAGAGTGAAGCTTTTTTCAGAGGCTAAATTCTCACTAATGTATACAGTAGACAACTTTTACCAACCCCCCCCCCCCCCAGGTATGGTGAGAAGTTTGAAATCTAGTCTGGGATTCTAAAACATCTTTTTTTCCTCCTTTGCTTTTGCGCTTAGTGATAAGTCATAAATTTGTATATGAATCCTCATATGGGGTCCTCTTACATACATTATAGCTAAGTCTACTAGTAATCACTGCATTCCGTATGTGGTATAATAAGCATTTTCATTGACCAACCTTCCTTTTAAGTGGTTTCTTCATTATAGCACATGAAAAACGAAAGCATTAATTTCCTTGTTATCTTTCAGGCCAGCATTCTGTAGGTGAGACCCGGAAATTCTTTTCGAAGCAGTACACATACGATGAAATAGTAGCCAACAGAATTTCAAACAGTAACCGTGGATGTTCCATTTTCAGAGGACAGTGGAATACTGGTAGCTTATTTGAACGGAAGCTTGTAGGTCAGGAGGCACGGTTCCGGCAAGAGCTGATGCCATACAACAACACCCTTTCTAAAGACAGAGACTGGACACATACCAAATCTGGAGGATGGTCCCATCTGGATGATTCAGAAGATAGGGCACGCAATCTTGATTCAGTTAAGAAAGAGCTCCCAAAAAACTCAATGCTAGTTAAGCACCCAGGGATCTATGCAGGGAAAAAGCTTTTCAAATGTAATGAATGCAAGAAAACTTTCACTCAGAGCTCATCCCTTACGGTTCATCAGAGGATTCACACCGGAGAGAAGCCCTATAAGTGTACTGAGTGTGGAAAAGCCTTCAGTGACGGCTCATCCTTTGCACGACATCAGAGGTGTCACACGGGCAGTAAGCCCTATGAATGTCTTGAATGTGGGAAGGCCTTCATACAGAACACATCCCTTATCCGACACTGGAGGTATTACCACACTGGGGAGAAACCCTTTGATTGCACTGATTGTGGGAAAGCCTTCAGTGATCACATAGGACTTAGTCAGCACAGAAGGATTCACACTGGAGAAACACCTTACAAGTGTGATGTGTGTGGCAAATCCTTTAGGTATGGCTCGTCCCTTACTGTGCATCAAAGAATCCATACTGGAGAGAAACCCTATGAATGTGATGTTTGTAGGAAAGCCTTCAGCCACCATGCATCCCTCACGCAACATCAAAGAGTGCATTCTGGAGAAAAACCTTTTAAGTGTCAAGAATGTGGGAAAGCTTTTCGGCAGAATATACACCTTGCTAGTCATTTGAGGATTCACACTGGAGAGAAGCCTTTTGAATGTGGAGAATGTGGGAAGTCCTTCAGCATCAGCTCGCAGCTTGCTACTCACCAGAGAATTCATACCGGAGAGAAACCCTATGGATGTAAGGTCTGTAGTAAAGCCTTCACCCAGAAGGCTCACCTTGCCCAGCATCAGAAAATCCACACAGGAGAGAAACCCTATGAGTGTAAGGAGTGCGGCAAAGCCTTCAGCCAGACCACACACCTTATTCAACACCAGCGGGTTCATACTGGAGAGAAGCCCTATAAGTGTCTTGAATGTGGGAAGGCGTTTGGTGACAATTCATCCTGTACTCAACATCAGCGACTTCACACTGGCCAAAGACCTTATGAATGCTTTGAGTGTGGGAAGGCATTCAAGACAAAGTCATCCCTGATTTGTCATAGAAGAAGTCACACTGGAGAGAAGCCCTATGAATGCAGTGTGTGTGGCAAAGCCTTTAGCCATCGTCAATCCCTTAGTGTTCACCAGCGAATTCATTCGGGAAAGAAGCCATATGAATGCAAAGAATGCAGAAAAACCTTTATCCAAATTGGACACCTGAATCAACACAAAAGGGTTCACACTGGAGAGAGGTCCTATAGCTGTAAGAGAAGTAAGAAAGTCTTTAGGCAGACTTCACCCTTTGCGCGTCACCCGAGAATTCATTCTGGAGAGTCATCCACACGCCCTTCCTTACCTTCCTCATCAAATCCTGTGGATCTGTTTCCAAAATTTCTCTGGAATCCACCCTCCCTGTCATCACCTTGATCTCAAGACATCACCACTGCACCCAGATTACATCAACAGTTTAAGAACTGACGTCTCTCCACTTTTGTTTTTGTCTCTTAGAAATTTATTCTTCGCTTTGCAACCAGAGTGATTTTGGGGCTAATTCTTTGACTCGTGTAAAATTTGCACCGAGCTCCTTGGTTAATGCATCCTATCTGCTTAGCAACGTGTCTGGGTCATGCTAGCTGTGTAACAGTGTTAGTGCTTTTAGAAACATCACTTTAGGACACAGTAGAATTAACCTAGTCTGCTCTGAATAACAATGCCTAGAACAAGGCTAGGAGAACTCAGACTATAGAACCAGGAGTTCTTGAGATGAATTAGTGAGATTTAGCCACTGTGGGTTTGAAACTTGGTTCTACAATATCACTTAGTACTGTGGCTTTCTAAACATAAGGTGCTGTGACCTCTTAGCTGATTCAACCTTACTGCATGTCTGACAATAATATGGGTCAGGAGGACCACCTTGAACAAAAGAACGAAATAAATCAGAAAGTTCCAAAATGTATGTGCATAGAGTCAAATGTACTGACATGATCCCCAATAATCCAAAAACTCAGAACCTATTCTATTTAAAGTCACATAGGTTTATGTTGAACTTTTAAGAATCAATTAAGTCATGAATTCAAATGTAAACTAATATAGAGCAGAGTTCAGCAAATTAAGACTTGTGGCCAAATTTCCACGTGCTGTTTTCGTATGGGAGTCCCTAGATCGTACAGATACAGTTAATGCACTCAGCTAACTGAAAGTTGGAGGTCATCCAGAGGCACCTGGGAAGAAAAGTCTGATAACACACCTTTGAAAATCAACCACTGAACACCTTGTGAAGCACAGGTCTATTTTGACACACACAGGGTCACCATGAGTCAAACTTGATCTGATGGCAAATGGTTAGTTGGTGTTTGTACTATCCATAAACTAAGAATACTTTTCTTTTTTCATTTCATTTTATTTTTTTAAAAACATTTTATTAGGGGCTCATACAACTCTTATCACAATCCATACATATACATACATCAATTGTATAAAGCACATCTGTACATTCTTTGCCCTAATCATTTTCAAAGCATTTGCTCTC
Organism: Tenrec ecaudatus; assembly: GCF_050624435.1. NCBI lineage: Eukaryota > Metazoa > Chordata > Mammalia > Afrosoricida > Tenrecidae > Tenrec > Tenrec ecaudatus. The sequence goes on along the minus strand of NC_134547.1, from coordinate 2,112,464 downwards.
CTCTTAAGCCCTTTGCATCAGGTCCTCTTTCCCCGCCCTCCCTCATGAGCCCTTGATAATTTATAGATTATTATTTTGTCATATCTTGCCCTATCCAGTGTCTCCCTTCACCCCCTTCACTGTTGTCCATCCCCCAGGGAAGAGGTCACATGTAGATCCTTGTAATCAGTTCCCCCTTTCCAAACCACTCACCCTCTCCTCTCCCAGTATCGCCCCTCATCCCCTGGTTCTGATGGTATCACCCACCCTGGATTCCCTGTGCCTCCAGCTCCTATATGCACCAGTGTACATCCTCTGCTCTATCCAGACTTGCAAGGTAGAATTCGGATCATGGCAGTTGGGGGAGAGGAAGCATCCAGGATCTGGGGGAAAGCTGTATTCTTCATCGGTGCTACATCGCACCCTGACTAACTCATCTCCTCCCCTAGACCCCTCTGTGAGAGGAAGAATCCTTTTCTTAATAGTCTTAAGTGTTTGATAAAAGTAGAAGAACAGTATCTGGGACAACATGAAGAGTCTGTGATGTTTATGTTTCAGTGTCCTAAATAAAATGATTTCCTGGAACATATGCACATTCATTTGCTCACACATTGAGTATGGCTGCTTTCAGATGATTACAACTGCAGAGTTGATGGTTGTGACAGACACTCTGGTCCACAAAGCCAAAAATACTTACATGTGGCCTGTTTCAGAAAATGTTTGCCAATCCTGTGGTAGAGCAGAGGTAAGCAAGCTACAGGCTACAGGCCATGTCCAATCTGCTGTTTTTGTAAATAAAGTTTTATTGGAGCTATAGCTACAGTTGATTATGGCTACTTTCAATTGAGTAGTTGAACTAGACTCCAGAGGGGCTACAAAGCCTCACTCACATATTCATTATCTGTCCTTTTACAGAAAAAGTTTGCGGACCACTGTTGTAGAGCAGATAAAAATATCCAAGAAGTTCTCATTATTTTTATGAAGAAACAGCAACTATGAAATCTGGAACAAGAAAGCACAAAATCAAGCAATTTATCGATGAATGCAGGTGAATGCAAATTATTAAGCTATATTGGAAAATAGAAAAGACAGGACACTCCTTCCCATGCTTGGTTGTGTTTTCTGCTGTTTCAGTAACCGGTGGTCAACCATAATCTGAAAACAGGGGTATTTCAACGGTGTGCTGTTCTGAGTAGTGTGCTGACATCTTGCACCATCTTAAGAGCTCCACACCAGAGCTGGCTGGCTTCTCCTCTGCTGGATACAACCCTGGAAAATATGGTTGGATGGGTAATTGTGCTGCACCTTGCCAGCATCTGATGGGTTAATGCTGCTCTGCTGGTGCACCCTGAGTACGCTTGTATATATAGGGGGGAAATAGTCTATGTAGGGTTTGCTACTATCTAGTTTCAAGTATCCACTGGCAGTTTTGAAATGTGTCTCCCGAGGATAAGGAAAAACTGTAGGTAAATGAAAAGTAGGACATTTTTCTAGATGAAAGACTTGGTGCTATTAAGACATTTTTAAATTGTATTTTCAAACAACCTCCGTAGGGTAGATTTACCTCAACCATTTTACTTGAAACAATATGAGAAATAATTAAAACAAGAATAGTGAGATTTTTGAAATACAATTCTTTGCATGTGAGATTTTACTATATAATCAAACTAGTCTCACGATATTGAGGAAATTACATTTTGAGAATTGGTCATTCTTGCCATTACAGAGCAATATAGAGCAATTTCATTTAACAACTGTATGAGATGATTAAATGTTTGAGGCAAACAGAAAAGAGGAAAGCTTTAGTGAGCAGAGCATGGATTCCTAAAACTCCACAAAGGAAGAGAACAAGCTGACCTGTGTAAAGATTAGATGTAAAATCGGGAAGTTAACATCACTAAGACAGAAAGTGCTAATTAAAGCATTTCCTTCATTAGAAGTTTACATCAGCCTGACCTGACAGAGGAGAGACCATGATCACGAAGGTGGTTTCCCAGGGTGAGGCTTATCCACTGCACTCTGGATGTGCTGACCCCTGCGACTTCCCCAAATGTGGGAAACTCGACTGCATAATTTGTGGTAGTGGGGAACTATGTTCTCACTCTCCCCTGGGGGAAAAAAAGGTTTAAGTCTAAAATCTTGATAATATCCAGGAGTATTATCATATGGGGAAATGTATTTGTTCATCAGCAGTGTACATTTGTCTCCTACCTTTTGGGGTTAACATTATGGTATTGTATTATCAATATGGGTTTCTTTTGAAACAAATCTGAATGTAGGAGTTTTGTCCCATTGGAATAAATTGACATCAATAATGCTTATTTCAGAATTGTTTTGATAGCAATGTATTGGATTTCTCCCCCAAATATATACCAAACATAAAATGCTGCTTGCTATACATGGCAAATGACTATACACTTGGAGGTCAAACAAAAGCAGGTCAGAGGTTATTCTCCCTAAGGGTTATCAGCCATCTAGAGTAATCAGACTATCAGTCTGTCCTACCCTAAGTAGGGCCCACTCCCTTCTGATAAGGATAGTAGATTGTTTCCCTGAAGGAGAGCCAGGGAGGTCAAGCCCACTCAAGGGTGACCAAGGTTAGGCCGCCATATTAAGCCTAGGGTCCATCTTGTCACATGTGTACCCCTAATCCCTCCCCTTCATATTGCATGTACACCCCTAGCTCATCCCCTTCCTGTTACGTGTATGCCTCTTATACAGCCCCTTCCTGATATTCATATGGTTACCTGTGATCACACCCCCAAGGATATATAAGCCTTGGTTAAAAATAAACTCTGCTCTCGCCCTCTTGCCCTGCACTGTGTGCGGACCTGGCTGGTGAGATCATGGCTGTTCAGGAGGTGAACATGCTACCCTGAAATGTGTCTGACTATTTTACCTGCTCTTCTATCCCTTATTCTCTATGACTTTACTATAATCTTTATATATTTTAACCATACAATTGCACCTATCAGACCCATCGTATAGTTGGGAGGGACTGGTTTCCCCCACAGAAATGCTTATTTCAAAATTGCTTTAGTAGCAACAAAGAGGGTTTAGTGTCCAGTCAAACAGCTTGATCAAATGGTGCTTATTCAGTATTGTACCATAAAAAAGATGCATTTTCTAATTCCGTGG